>NC_090892.1:28265230-28272730 GCF_036669925.1 Montipora capricornis | reverse complement strand
CCCAAGACAGGATTGATTGATGAAAGGTTTTTGTAAAAAAAAAACTTTCTTGAGCAGAGCAAGGAAATTATAACCAGACGTTATCTTTATTTGGTTAGTGTTTTGTATCATATCTCATGTCTCATATCTCATATCATATCTTGCCGTCATATCATATCTTGCCATCTTTCTCATCTTCTGGAGTGTGGTATTTTGAAATATAACCCCTGGCTGTTTCCTCGTCGGTCCGCACTATTTACGTGGATTAGAAAGAGAAGATAATTCTACTCTATTTTCATGAGAGTAAAAGAAAAGAACTTTAAAAACATGCATTCATTTTGAAATAAGAAGCTCGTAACGTAATAAAAATATTTAAAAAAACCAACCCTATTAAATTTATGCAATATCGCTTACTAAAACTAACCTTTCAACTACTACTCGATTAGCGACCTTTTCCAGCCTCCCGGTCTTTTCTCTATAAAATTTCATGATGAATTGGAAATAAATTTGCCATTCTTTAGCCGACCTGGAAATTTTTCCCCGGCGTTTTTGTTGTCATAAGATCTTAACTAATGCTTCCAGTAATGCATGACGTATTGCAGTTGTGTTACCTCCGCAGTCAAAGTTGCACACACAATTAGCGCAAACGTCCTTAAGATAACAAATTACGATACATCTGCAGCTCACAGTGACAAAGAGGACATCATCATTCTCAGCAACACAAGAATATCTCCTATCGCAAGTGAGTTTCCTTATTTAAGTGAATTAACGGCAACTGGCATTCTACCAGACCTTTCTGCTCTCAACTATTAGTTAATATCAAGGCAGAGGTTTCACAGGTATCTGCAGTAAAAACACTGCATACACAATATCAGGGTGTCCTCAAAGAAGTGATCATCAGAAATCCAGCTACTTCAGTGAAACTTCTTCTCTGGGAAAACAGCGTAGAAATATTGGAGCAGAACAAAAAATACACACTCCAGAATATCAACTTGAAACGATCCAAGAATAACATGTATCTAAACACCACCGAGGCTGACATATTTATCTTCTCTAAGACATCTGCATTCACAACTCCAGTATTTACAGTAGAAGAAGATGTCAGAACAACATCAGCCATAAGTGCACGAATACTTGGAATTCAACATACTTTTCAAGCACTTGCTTGTATTTTGTGTAACAAAAAAGTAATTGCTATGCCTGACGATCCCATTCTAGGTAAACATGAAGCCTGTAAATTAATGCAGGCAATAACCTCGTCAGAAGTAAACTGGTATATAAGAATACTTGTGCAAAACACATCTGCCGTTAAAGTGCCCCTAACCCTTCAACTTATTTTTTGGGGGGTAGATTTTGACATATTTCAAGACCTCGTTTTCGGAAAAATTTTTCACAAATATTGAATCCTTATTTTTTTACGAGCGCTTGAAGTTAGTGAAATTTGTAATTTTCTGCCCGCTGGACAAATTATTCTCGCGTGGGCTCGTTAGGAACAAGCCAATGAGAAGCGTCTGATATCTAACACTTTTTTTTAGCTATGACGTAAGAAAAGGACACAATGCCATAACATAGGAGTGCGAGTTCGAAGGTTATTTGTGAAAACTTACAATTGGTCTGAAAATATGTCCTCTTCCAAAGAGTCTTCTGACTCAAGTACGGAAGAGTATCTTTCGGACGATTCCGAATGCCTGGATTTTCAAGAAATAGAGACGGAGCAACGCGAAAATCAAGAACTTTTATCAGAAAGTTCGACTGCCGACAAAGAATCAGACAGCGAATTGCAAGCCTATATGGACGAGCCTCTCACTGCTGAAGAATTGCTCAAAAATTAAAGACAACAAAAAGAAGAAAAAAACAAGCAAGAAGAAGTTCTTAAGAAGCGCCTAGCAGACGAAACCAGCGAACTTCAGCCCTCGGATCGCTATCAGAAGGAGTCTTATGCATGCTGATTCCTTTCTGTTTATTGTTAGAGTTGCTGCATCCATAAACCACGCACTTTTCAACCATTTTCTCTGTGTTTTCTGCTAATCTTCACACATCCCAACAACTCAAGCTTGCACGATGTCTTTTTCTTACGTCACGGTCGATAATTTGGCCGAGTGGGGGACTAATGCGAACGATAGGTGAAAAAATGGTCAAGACCACCTCCACTTTCAGCGCTCGTAAAAAAAAGCCAGGATTCAATATTTTTGAAATCTTTTACGAAAATAAGTTCTTGAAAGATGTCAAAATCTGCCAAAATAAGTTGAAGGGTTAGGGGCACTTTAATGAAAAACTCTGATTAGGATTCAACCATGAGCACGTTACAGAACTGATAAAAATGCTCCAGCACCTGACCAATCCTGAGAAATGTTTTTCACTTGCATACAACACAATCGATTACAAGGTAACAGACTTCGAATTGAAGTAGACTGTTTTAGTTGATTTCCATACAGCTTTGTTATGTTAACATTTTTCAAAAGACATGTTATTGTTGTAAAAACGAACGATAAAATCCGACGTTTCGAAGTAGTCATGATTCCATTATCAAGGAAAATATAAAAAAGATCATGCAAATTGCAACATTTAAAGCGATTTTGGTGTGAAGAATTAACATAAGAGGGTGCGAAGATTATAAAAATACTGTAGCACGAATGGAGTCTGATTGCACGTTGAAATTTAATGCTCTTATAACAAGCATTTCGTATAGTAAGCAGTCAAATTTGTTTCTGCATTTCTTAAGCATTGTCCCGTGCATGTTTTTATAGTGTTTGGCAATGGCAGAGGATTGTTGTTTATGTCCTTTCTGAAATTTCAGGCAGTTCCTCTCGAAGAGCCCCCGGGTAAAGGCAGACCACCAACATATTCCCACCATCTTCTGCAGAAAAAGAAAGAATTAAGAGTCCATCGTTCGTGGAATTCTACCCAAGCCTATTGCAGATACGGTCCTACAGGCTCCAGATTAGTGCATTTGTATTGTTTACCAAAGACACACAAAGATCAGTTGGCGATGTGCCCCACACTATGAGCAACGCAAACATACAATTATGCTTTGGCAAAATGGCTCGACACTAATCTCAAGCCTCTGACCTTAAATCGTTACACAGTAACTGACATTTTTTAATTTGCAAATGAAATCTGCAGCTTGGAAATCGCAAATGGTGACATCTCGGTTTTGTACGACATGTCATCCCTGTTTACTAACATACATGTGTAATCATAAGGATATGCACCTTTTTGTTTCATAATCTGAAAATTATTTTTAAATTCTTCTTTTGTGTATTTTAATGCTTCATCAGGTTGATTGCTAACTAATAAATTGAAAGCTGTCAATGAATGTAAAATGATCTCCAAGCATAAAAGCCATATACTTTTGCATATTATTCGGAATAGCATTAATATTCATTTGACATTCGTCTCCTTTCTTGTATTTGTAAGTGTGTTTTTTTGCTATTTCACCAATATTTTGCACAATAAAATGACTGTCATAGCCTCTAAGATTATGAAATATAACTGGTATTTTGTAAGTCAATCTATAATTTAGATTACAATCTTTATGAGCACTACCTCTATATTTACCGGTGTCTGACAGTTTCCCAGTGATTTTTAATAAGAGCTTTTTTATATGAAAAAATAATAATAATGAGTACTGGAAGTGGTGTTGGATTTTTACGTTTGACCACTGTGAAACTGTTCTAACCAACTGCGGGCCACTGGCACTGACGTCATCGGCTATTTTCCCACGCTCAGCTGACATCCCATCGTGTTGATAGCACTGATAAACAGTATTTAATTCTAAGCATCCATTTCAAATAGCGCTGATAAACAGTATTCAAGTCTAAGAACCCATTTTAAAATGGTTAGCTTTCAATAATTTTGATTTAGGGTTTGTCTGCAGTCGGGAAATGTCAGACACTGACCATGGGGAAGGAGAAGTGAAACAGTGAAAAAATCCCCGACAAATGCCTGCGGATGGGGGAGGGGGGGGGGGGGCCGCAGCGGGCTAAGAATCGATCAAGTCATATGGGGATGGTTTCAAGAAGTGTAAGGTGGGCATTTTTCTCTTTCACTGTTGTTCATCATAACCCCCCCCCCCCCAACTGTCCACACACGTGCGCACACACATTCCACTACTTTGCTTTCATGTCACCCTCGAGGTGACAAGTTCTGACTTAAGTTTTTTTCTTCGCAGTGAATCACAGTGGGTCATAACATCAATACATTCCTATAGTTCTCCTGAAGAAAGGTGTGTGCTATTATACTTTTGTTTTAAGCTGTTCCTTTAGTGGCTGCTAAATGTAAGACGTGAACGTTTTTTCCTTAGTGTAACCATTTCTCCACGTCTTTATACATACATTTAAACTCGTAGTCATACCGATCAGCAGCGAGTCATAGTATTCACAGTAGGATTGCTCAATATTGTTGTCAACCTTACTGGTATTGGGCTTAATCCATTTGCCTCGTCTCAGCTAGCTGTCTGTTGATTTTACTTTTTGTTTTTTAGTTCACAAAGCTCTTCGGAATCAGAGGAGGCGGTGTTGCTTTACTGTCAAAAGGGAGGACATTTCCTTCTTCCGTGGAGAAACAACCTTGCCGTTCCTGGCATGGGAGGACGATTTTCGCAACAAAGAGATATCTATCAAATCCACCTAGTTTTGTGATTTGTGATCGATCGAGAGGTACTGCAAAGTGACAATGACCTCAAGTCAGACGATTTCTCTTGGAGAAACAATGGGACAAACCAAACCAAAGTGTCCTTGGGTGAGCTAACGTATGTACTTAGTAAGACCTACTTCGTACACAGCAAATACAAAGACTTCAAACGTAGAATCCATGCCATCGTTGGGCCAGATGGAACCCAAGGCCACTGCGTTATGCTGGTGTACTGCTTCGACAAAGAAGAACATGCAGTTTCGCCTAACAAAAAAGCCTGCATGCAGCCATCCACCATAAAAGCAATAAAAAAGAATTGAAGGGTGGCAAAAGTTCTCGCCATGTTTATATGGAGGCATGACAAGAGGCAGGGGGTCTTTCGGCAATGAAAGTCTCCGCAAAACCGCGTACCATCAATCAGATTGAAAAGCTGAAAGGCCGTTCCACTCAAAATCATAGTAGTGCGACAAAATCAGCGCAAAAAGATGAACTTTATTCAGTTATTGTCAAGTGTGTTGAAGACAGTACCAATCCAGAAAGATTTATTCAGTTTGTTCAAGGCGCGCCTCAACCTCTTGCCTTCCTTGCTGATGCCCGTCAGCTAAACGAAGTGGAACGATTTTGTACAAATGCTGGAAAGTCCGGAATACTAAGCATTGACACTACTTACAACTGTGGAAAATTATGTTACTCCAACTACGTATCGCCATCAGTTGCTTCTTTCCAAACGTACGGGAAAGCATCCTGTATTACTTGTGCCAACGCTTATTCATAAGCATCGGGACAAAGAAGGATTTTTATACCTCGCAAGCTCAATGATCAGGATTAAGACGTTGTTAGGGCGCATTTTGGCCATCAGCTGCGATAGAGATAGGGCAGTGAAGAACGGACTAGTCCCCCCATTTTCCCTGTGCCGTGTTCCTGGCTTGTAAGAAGCATTTCGAAGATGATATCCAACGGAAGCTTATAGAACTAGGTTTGAACGAAAATGAGTGGAGTCAGATCGATGCTGACATCTTTGGGTCAGAAGTGACTTTAGAGAGGGGTTTAATTGACCGCTCCAGCGAACTTGAGTTTGATAGGGACCTGGCAGAGTTAGAGCAAGTGTGGAATGATCGGGAAAAAGAAGCTCGAGGAACCAGTGTGCCCCAGTTTCATTCATGGTTTGTGCGTTACCAAGCTAAAGAAGTGAAAGAAATGCTTCTTTATCCACTGAGGTGGGATATTGTTTTAGGCTATGATTTTTACTACAACAACGATGCAGAATCTGTTCATCGCAACATCAAGTCCCGAGAGAACTATAAAGCCTCTGAAATATCACTGCAGCAGCGTCAGCGACAGCGCCTGCAAACTCAGGTAAAAAACCTGGCCAAAGATCATGAGTTAGCCAAACAAGGAAAAATAGCACATCACGAAATGATGACTTGTATGTGGACAGACGCCCCTATGTTGAAAGTCCAAGTGTTCAAAATGAGCAGGGCTACCATTTGAAATGGTTGGACCAAACTACTGCTCGCGTTTGCTACGGATGTAGGGGGAAGCTTCGATCATGTGATTTGAGTGTACCATCTCCACCTTTTGACATGGTGGTAACCACCAAAGAGTATCGCGGTTGGTACGACAAATCTGCTGAGACAGCCAAAATTACCAAGAAGCCTGAGGTAACGCATTATCATGTGAATCCTACTTGCATCTCCTCAAAGAATGCAGCGTTCCAAGCGTCTCTTCATTTGAGTATTACTCCTGATGACAGGGAGCGTATGCTTGAGGTGCACAAGAACTTCTTGCAGAACTCCTTGAACATTACACGTCTTCTGTGAGTGCAAAAAGCAGTATTTGGTAAATAAACGTTTCCACTAGCTGATTAATCAGAGGATTAGGCCAAGGCTAAACGATTATAAAAAGAATGAGGCTAAATCTTTCAAGTTTGGGTATATAATCCTCTGCTACAACTGCAACAAAGGGTTATATAGGTATTTATGAAATCCATTTTGAAATCACTGGTTATCCTTGCAATGTGGTATTGCCTTTGCTGTTATTAAAGGTTTCAATTTCAGAGTCATACAAAGTGAGCATCAGACTTAATGGCCTTGGCGAGTAAGTGAAGAATATGGCATAAGATAATTGGGATAACATCCGAGTTACTGAGGCTTGTGACTCTCCATAACAATAGCTACAATATTTTCCTCAAAACGGAAACGACTTAACCAACCAAAGTACATTTGTCAAAGAAAATTCCCCCCTTTGTTGGAAGAGGAAGTTTGCTGTTTTAGTAGTCTAGTGGTTTTAAATATCAGTTGTTTTTGTAGGCGTCCACGAGTTCCTCATCTTCTTGCTATCTCGATCATGTTAAGGGCTAGGATAAGGGTGCTGGTTAGGATGGGTGTGGGTCTCGGATCCAATATGGTTTTAGGGTTAGGGTTTAGGGTTAGGATTTAGGGTTAGGGTTAGGGTTTAGTATATAAGTGACACCTTTCTGGATACATTAAGAATTCATAATTACCTCATTCAAGTTTTTTTCCCTTTTGCTTTAGCGACGAAAGTTACATTTTATTACATCAAATAGGTCGGATAAAGACGAAACCAATCCCAAAGTTGTGACTTTTGCACACACTCAGAGAGGAATTTTGGGCCAGCAACCTTCTCCAACCTAGGGTTCCACAAAGTGATCATCTAAGATATACTTGTGTACTGTTTTATTGCTGTTGTGCATTGGCGTGGGCTAACTACCTTGGTAACTTGTTTAGAATTCAAACTAGGAATTGTTTTCATTGTTTTAACACATATTTCACCCTTGGTTGGGAAAAAGAATTACTGAGTTTGTTTCATGTTTCATTAGTAGTCTAGTGTGGGTGTGTGTCCCTGATGAAATAAAAAAAATATGGACCT
>NC_090892.1:28240230-28242730 GCF_036669925.1 Montipora capricornis | reverse complement strand
TGACAAGCTGACCTTACATACAGACTTTTGCAAACAATGAATGGTTTTCAGTCCCCTATAATGACGTTTGCCCATATGAAAGGCACATGAAAATGAACTTTAAAAGTGTGACATTGTTCTTTTTCAACAGATAGCAAAATCTCAAACAGTAGACGAGCTTGCGGAAAATCTGAATGATGAAGAGATACAGACAATTCTAAACGACCTGGGTGCAAACACAGTACATTTTGGGGGTTGATAAAAAGAACTGGTATGAGAAAATTATTCTTTGCCCGTACTTATTGACTCCATAAGGTATTTACCAGAAGATTTTAAGAATGGCCTAGAAACTATAAGTGTCTTAGATGCAATGCAGAAATACCCAGAGCTGTTTTTGGGATATTTTTACCAATGAGAATGTCAGTCCCCTGGATGTGCAATGTGTAGATCAGCTTTTTACGATTCAGTTCGATGAGCAGGGATCCAACGCTAGACAAAACCAGGAACTGGTTGTAGTCTTCTGGAGAGATTATCTTCATGGGTTTATAATGTGATGCATACCACGTAGGTGTACGAGGGTATATTCAAGATGGCGGGAGAGGTTTAAATGAACTCTAGGTGATATATTTGGTTTGAATTGTATTATAAATTTTATTTGGTGTGAACTGTAGTGTGTTATGGTGGTACGGTTCCGCCCAACCAGCCGGGTAGTATCGCGCTTATATAGGGAAAGAATAATGGAGTAGCTAAGACCCAATGAGAAGGCACTGACGTCACAGTCAAACAAGTTGAAACAAGGTTAAGGGTTGGTTATAAAAACCTGTCAAACCAGTTTGCCTTTCTTCCTTATCGCACATCCTGAAATAGACACACACACGGAAAATGAATATGAGGCAATATTTCATATCAACACAATTTATTTTATTGAATAAACATAAGAAATAATTACAATCAAGTTTCAAAGCAAACGATGCTCCTGAATGTTACATAGAATCAGTCACTTTATCTATTCTTGCAAATTGTCTCATGAGCTTGGGTCGTTGCATCATATCCATCTTTGTTTTTTCTCTTGGTTCGTAAACTGGAGGCCCCCTTGCATTTCCATTTCCAGGCCCCCAGCCATTTCGTCAGCCCATTAAAAGTATCTACATGTGTCCTTCCTTCTACATGTAAAGTAGGGTCTGAACGGATTCTTTACTGATCGTGACACCCTTAACGTAGGCGTCTCCATATGCTTGCACCGTAGCTGCTTACCACTCTCAAATACTTTGTACTCAGGGATCACACGGTCACACACAGTAGTATATAAGGAAAAAATGGTCACTTTTTATGCTAATTAGGTGAAGGAATGTGCGTCGAAAATATGCTAATGAGGATTAAATGGAGATGTTCGTGGAAAAGGGGTGTGGTTTCTTAGAAAAAGGTTCGAGATTTGAGGTCGAAAATATGCTAATGAGGAGGTCGCTGTTATTTACTGAAGATCTTGGTAGATTAAGTATGGCGGAAGGAGGAGAAGTTGGTAATCAAGAGAGAGAATATAGTGGAAGACGAGGAGAACGAGAAATAGATGATGAAAATTTAGTTGAGAGTTTTCTTTGTAAGAAGAAGGTCCCTTTGAGAGTCGATGAAGATGAAGATGAGGGTTTTTCTGTGGTTGTTGATTTTTTTAAAATGAGTTTGAAATGGTTTGCTCACGATTTAACCATCTTTTACAAGAGTTGACTAGCCATGATTTCAAAGAGAGGTGATTTATGGATGGGTCCAAGGTTTAAAATTTGTTTATGATGAAGGTTATTTGAAATCGAGTGTGGAAGAGAGTGTGTTGATAGAGAAGGAGATTGAGAGGCAGGAGACAAATTTAGAAGAAATGCTGAAGGTACTCATGAGTTGCTGGTCGGTTGAAAAAGATCTGTCGCAGCCGTTGAATTGTGACATTGATGAGTTGGATCGTTGTTATTCTTTTATGCTCAAGGGTGAGTTTTTTATTTTTGTCATTTTGTTTTTACCATGGAGGGAGATAGATGTGATTTCAAGAGTGCTTATGAACAACGAACACTATTTCAATAGGCCATTAGTGGTTTTACTTTATTAGTGAAGGAACTCCAAGACGACATTTATTTTGACGCTGTGTTGTGTGATCTTTTTATCGAGAGAGAAAGACTCATAAGGTGGTGGAAAGATACTGTCAGTTATTTGGAGGACATAGGTGTTATTGGAGATGATTTTATTCTCTTGAAACAAGAATTGAAGAGAGAGGAAGAAATAATCGACGATTTATTTGTCTTTTTACTGGAATTGAGAAATTTACAAATTTTAAAAGAGGTGAAGTTGTGATTGTGGTAAGTTGATATGTTGTTCCTGTGCGGACTTTGCTCTTTATGGACTTTGCTTTTGTAATTAGAGTCGTCTGTGCCGGATTAGATTTTTCTAGGAAAGCGTTACTCATTTTCTAAGAAAGAGTCATTTGTCACGTTTTAAGAAAAAGAGATATGGTGGCATCTTGCTCGGTTATTGATGGAGA
>NC_090892.1:28225230-28227730 GCF_036669925.1 Montipora capricornis | reverse complement strand
TGTAAGTTAACTAATTATAAACACTGCTTTGTTTCTAGCATGTACTAAAATAAATAGCATTTTCACAGCTGCTGAATCAGTTTCCATCCCATCCCCTTAACCAAATACTCTGTTTCTTTTACCAAATGAAGATGGACAAGCTGGTAATAGGGAAAGACAAGGATTCTTCACAAACAGTTGTAAGTCAACTTATAAACATTGCTATGTTTCAAGTACGTACTAAAATAAACACCATTTCATGACTCCTGAATCAATTTGTGTCCTATCTCACTTAACCAAATACTTTGGTTTTTTATTTTCAGATTAAGATGGACCAGTTGGTCATAAGGAAGTACAAGGATTCTTCACATACAGCTGTACACTGCTGTCTTTCAAGTATGTATTTAAAAATGTCTGCTGAATCAAATTGCTTCCTATCCCCTTGACCAAATACTCTGTTTCTTTTAACAAATAAAATAGGTTGATGGGGATTGGGGATCAGGGATCGGGGATCGGAGATAGTGTTTAATAATAATAATAGTAATAATAATAATATGAAACTTTTTTTTAAAAAAAACTAAAAGAAAAATAACAGACAATTGTAATGTTGAACTTTCTGTGAGTTTCGTGTTAAAACCTTTTTTTTTAGGGGGAGGCTTATTTTATTTAGCGAAACGCCAGGAAGGCATCATGAGTTCTGGTTTGCATCAGTTAGCTCTGGTTCTGTGGCAGCGGACCCAATCTCAATCATGTAAACCTGCAGTTAAGACCACTTTTTCTTAGACCGAAATAAACAAGTACACAAAATTATACTTATAGGTGTTTGTGGCGGTTATAAACAGTCTTGGGCTGCTCCGTTTTTCTTCAGTCTGTCAGTGCTCAATTCGGATTCAGTCGCCTGGAATGAACATTTTCACTGCATTCACGTGGGAAAAACACACGATTGTCGCATTCATTCACACTAAGGACTCCCAATTTGATTGAAGGGTACATTTGACAATCAACACCCTTTGAATCAGTACGGTACATGAGATTTACCTTTTCTGTTTCAAAAATTTGAAATATTCTTTCATTTTTGTTTCTGTTTGGTATTTAATATTGCCTCTTAGTTTTGAGGCCTCAAACTCACAACGACCGAGTCTGCTGCAGAAGCTCCTGCCCCTTAACTTTACTGCAAAAACAGCCGCTCTTTGTTGCAGATGAATGCACCACTATACCGTGTGAAGAATGTTTGAAATGTTACGAATTACAGGAAATATCATGCATCGAAGTTGAAACTCTCATCTCATAATTAATTCGGGCAGAAAAAGTGCCATGAAATCAGTCTCCAAAGACAAACGAAAAACTCCTCACACAGTATTGGAGGTAATACAATCATCTATTAGAACTGAAAACTTGAAAGCGATATCTTAAAACCCATCAGGACAGGAGGTGCGAGAACTTGTAATTTTGGTATCAAAATAAACCCCTAGAAAATTTGCGTGCAGTTCAGGATTTGCTGAATAACCCCACCACCTACTTGAAAGCCAATTATGCTGAGCCGATCAGTGTTCGGACACATGCTAAGCTGTCAACTGACATCCAGTCCATGATTGACAGGATACATCAGTCATTTTTTGCACACAGATTATCGAGGGTGACATAGAAAAGCAATTTTAATTGTTTTAAAATTAATTTTTAGAATTTTACTTTTGGGAAAATATATTCACAGCCCACCAATTCAAGATTTCCAAAAACAAGAAAGTTGAGCGAGACACCCAAATCTACCTTTACCGAGACCTTAAATTTTAACAATAAAGTTGACAGTTATTTGTGAAA
This sequence comes from Montipora capricornis, assembly GCF_036669925.1. Lineage (NCBI taxonomy): Eukaryota > Metazoa > Cnidaria > Anthozoa > Scleractinia > Acroporidae > Montipora > Montipora capricornis. Next base: position 28,225,933 of record NC_090892.1, on the reverse strand, counting down.
ATACGTTGTTTGTGGTTAGTCTTAGGAAGCCTGTTTCATCCGGACCAAGGGACTCATCAGAGACCATTCTGCCTTGGTCGGCATGAAACGAGCATTGTAAGACTAACCACGAACAATTTATTTTCACAAGTAACTGTCAACTTTATTGTCAATTTTCAATCGTGAATTTGTGCGGTCTGGAATCCTTATGCGATATAAAGTGAGATTGCTGTCATCATTTTGTTAGCAAACAGGACTTTGGGCATGATGCCCAACGAGTTTGAAAAGCAGAAAGATCTCTGATGAGTCCCTTGGTTGGGATGAAACGAGCTTCGTAAGACTTAAATTTTAAAGTGAAACTATGGATCACATTATTGTTTTAATATCTGTGCAAACAATTGATTTCCAGATTCATTGTCTATTCTTTCGTTTAGCTTGTGATCGATCTTGATCCCCGATCCTGGTTTTCCAGTTAACCGATAAAATAGCTGATCATGAGTCATTACTAACACTGAATTCCGTAAAAGTTAAGAATCCGATCCCACCAATGCGTTGGCCGAATGTTGGTCGACTGTCAGTCGACTGTCAGCCGACGCATTGGCTGCTGTTTAAGCTTAAAACGAATAAGATGAGTCGGTGGTGCGTTGGTGGCATGTCGGTGACTCATTTGGGCCTTTTTGAACTGTTGAAAACCTAAACGTACCATTTTCAAACTGAACGGAAC
>NC_090892.1:28192730-28195230 GCF_036669925.1 Montipora capricornis | reverse complement strand
AGCAGTCTTTGTAAATAGTGTCCATTACTTTATTTAATGCTACTACAGATTGGGCTGCTCGCTGTAATGATGCATTAGTAACATTTGCACCCATTCCCTTTCCTAATCGTTTGAGTAAAAGATTGAGATGTTCCATGAATAAATCTAGAGGAATATTTCCACCAGCTACGCCCTTGGAATTGACAAATCTGTTAACAATTAGGGACACTGCCTCCTCCTCTGAAAGGACAGCATAAACTTGTACAAAAAAAAGGAGAAGGGAATATGCATATTTCGTGTTTCCAAACTTGTATGCAAACAACAGAACCAACTTGTAACAATTCACAAGACGATAGCTATCTCCTTCCTTGATTGCATCGACTATGTCAATTACCAGCAAACCAAATTGAAGCCTGTTATTGTGATAATTAAAGATAAAGTCATCGTCACTTGGTTGACTGGTAAGGGGATCCTCACGTTGTTGGCCAATTTCAACATCTGGGTGCTGTACACATTCATGTCTGGAAAAAGTTAGGAAAGGAAAGGAACTTTATTTAAGTGTCTAGTAGATTTAGCGCTTGAGCACTAATTGGGGACACTGTAAAGTGAATTCACAATTTACACAACAAGTGAAATGTTGGTTTTTGAGGAGAGGGGAAACCGGAGTACCCCGAGAAAACCTCTCGGTGCAGAGTAGAGAACCAACAAACTCAACCCACATATGACCCCAAGTCGAGGAATCGAACCTAGGCCACATTGGTGGGAGGCGAGTGCTCTCACCACTGCGCCATAAATATATCAGTGTTAGTTTTTATCATCTAGTACTTTACTATGATGTATATACAGGACATGCCCTGCATGAAAGTGCAGGTTTGTTATTACTCAATGTTTTTATTAAATTTCAATCCTTTAACTTTTGTGTCTCTTTAAGAGTCACACTGATTAAAAAAAAGGTTACAAAATTTCTGGAAAACTTAATGTAAACTATACTATGGTTCTCTTTGTAGGTAATACCTTTTTCTGGTAGCATTCGTTGCATAGACAAGGCTACATGAACGACACTTGTAATAGCCAAACATGTCTCTATTGTCATCGCCTCCATTGTCAGCAGTTAAACCATGCTTCTCGTGTTCATGCCTACAAAAAGATTCCACATTGCCATTTTAGTCCTTCACTAGTATTTTAATGTTTCTATTCTTATTCCTTAATGATGTGTAACTCAATTATAATAGTTAATGTGTGAAATAATTATCGTAAGGATTGACCTGTAATAAAGACTAACTAACAATATTTTTAAATCTATGGTCATTATGTAAGGGATTCCCTAGGATTGCAATGATATTGTTTTCTTGTGATTTTGAGAATATGTTGTCCACAATGCTCTTACCTTACTCTTGAAGAATGCAGTGGAAAGTGCATGTCACAGTTGATATGTCTACAAGTGAAACCTTGTTTATGTGCTTCATCTAGCATAATGACCCCATCAGGAGTATTTGTAGGAAGGAAGATCTGCTGTAGAAATGCCAGTGATTCTTTGAACAGCCATTCCCCTTTCCTCTCTACATCCCATTCACTTACATCTGGAATTAATCTTGTTGAAGGTGATTCTAAGAATAGTTGAGAAAAATGTCTATTATGTCCTTTCTTTGCAATTAACAAAATCATGTCCAACTCTATAATGTAGAGTGTATCAGTGGTAATTCTTTGAGATAAAAAATTGTCTCAGTATGACTATTCCTTCATTTGTTCAAGTTTGGATAGTTTCTACATTTACTTGTCATACTTTGCAAGGGGCAGTGCCATCATTCTGAAAAGGAAAACCAGTACTTGGAGTTTCTCTGTGAAACAATGCAAAATTGTTTAATTTGTTCCTACCGCCCAATCACAAAGATATTATGTAAGGATTACAATGTTAATGAGAAAGAACTGCAAGGGGGTTATTTTATACCTTTCATGTTGTTCATTCCAACAAATTTCATCCATGCTGTAAGAATGTGTGCCTCCCGATCCATAAAATCTTTAAAGGCATTATAATCCTTATCAGGCCCTTTTTTGGCATTACTTTTGCCAGTTCTGTTCATGGATGCACATGCTGTTCCAATTTCCGAAGCAGAACTATCTTTGAAGAAAAGTTTCTAGAGATCTGAAAAATATGCAGGGAATATAACTTTTTTCCAGGGCTGCAGCACTAAAAACAGCCACAAAATGTTTATTCATAATCTTTGCTTGTTGGTAGGTGATAAACTAGATACAAGTTATTTACCCCAAGCAGCATCTTTTTTAGGTGCCAGTCAGCAAATGTTGTAGTAATGCCATCCAAGCGGTCCACCTCAGATTCTGATAAAGAGTTAGCCCATTGACAGTTCCTTGCACGCTCTTCAGTCAGCTGGTCACCATCAAATATAATTCTCTCAAGGATCTCTTTATCTCCACTTCCATTGATTTGGGTCTGAGGCACATACTTTGAATGCAGATCTTCTAAAATTTGGGCCATTTCTGCTGCTTTGTTAGGATTTAAAAA
>NC_090892.1:28135230-28167730 GCF_036669925.1 Montipora capricornis | reverse complement strand
ACTTGGTCTTGCAGACAGTCCCACAGGATATCAAGAAGACGTATACAGTGAGTTTAAGGAGTAATTGACGCGCTCCTCAGTTGGCCGGTATGAAACCGCACTCCCTTGGAAAGGTGACCATCCTCCACTTTCTAACAATCAAAACAGCAGCCTGCTCAGATTGAATTCCTTGTTACGCAAACTTCGACGAACAGATATGCTAGCCCAGTATTATGCTGTTATCCGAGAGCAACTAGAAGAGGGTGTGGTCCAAAGAGCACCTTCTGAAGCCTTCTAGTTCGGGAGAACGCTGAGACAACAAAACTCCGAGTAGTGTACAACGCCTCCGCTCACGCCCATAATGATGCACCATCTCTCAATGATTGTCTTCACGCTGGCCCACCGTTACAGAACCAGCTATGGAGTGTGTTGACTCGTAACTGATTCCACAGTGTGACTGTCACAGGGGACATACGGAAAGTGTTTCTGCAGATAAAGATCCACCAAGGTGAGCGAGACTCCTTACGGTTTCATTGGATGAAAGACATACATTCAAGCGAAGTGGAAATTGTGCGTTTCACCCGAGTAGTTTTCAGTTTTGCCCCATCCCTGTTCCTGCTGAATGGAGCTATCCAGCAACACCTTGAACTATGGAGACCCCGCCTCCCAGGAAGCATCAGTGAAGCATTAAAGAGCCTGTACGTAGATGAATTTTTTTCAGGTGGACCCACCGTGACAGACACAATGAAGTTGAAACGTGTAACGGCTGAAGTTTTTGCTGACGCAAGGTTTGAACTCCACAAATGACACTCAAGACCTAGAGACAAGTTCCGGTCATGACGAACCCACCTTTGCCAAGCAGCAACTTGGAATCAAATTGAATCAGGGGAAGAGTAAACTCCTTGGACTCCCATGTGACAAAGTTCAGGATACATTAAGCGTAGTCTTTCTTGCGGAAACAGCTGACTCAACAAAGCGCGGAGTTCTTGCAAATTTAGCCAGAGTATACGACCCACTTGGATTAGTGTCGCGCGTGATGCTGGAGGGAAAATTGGTCTACAGAGAAATGTCCAACCAAAAACTCGCTTGGGATGCTCCGTTGCCAGACATCTACGCAAATCGATGGAAAAACTAGGAACACAAATGCCAGACAATGTCACTCTGCCGTGCAGTTTGCCAACCTATCAAGAACCAATCAAAGATCAAGTCTCAGCGAACATAGTAAAAAGGCAAATGCGCGATCTCAGTTCAAAAATCGGCATTGATGTACAGCCAATCTACACCAGCAAGAAACTTGAGCAGGATCTAAAGCTTAAAGAAGTCAAGCCACGTATCGTAAATCAGCATAGCGTTGTTTATTGCTTTAAATGTGATTTGTGTGATTCAAATTATGTCGGATATACGACGCGCCATCTGTTTCAACGCATTGCTGATCATCGATATTCTGCCATTGGTCGCCATCTGAGAGATGCCCATGGGAACATTGACTTACTCAATGAGAGCCAGTTCAGAATGCTTAAAAAATGTAGCACGAAATGGGATTGTCTCGTTTATGAAATGTTATACATAAGGACAATAAGACCCAATTTAAATACCCAGAGCGACTCCATTAGGGCCAAAATCTTTGTTTAACTTTTAATGCCTTTTAATTTATTCATATCTTCACTTTCTATTTCATTACTTCATTTTTACTTGATAATGACGTTCTGGAAACGTCAAAACGTCGTGCCATGTTGTTTTATAATATTTTATCGCAGATTTTTATTGTCAAATGTTTTGACAAATCTTTACTTATTCGAACTCTATTCTTTAGGTCTATAAATTGTATTTTCGATAGATTTAAAATTCTCTATACACCCTAGGATATAACGAATGTACTTGGCCTCTTACCGTCTTTTTATTCTGTTTGTGTGCTTTTAGACATTCTAGACAGAGTAATGCAGGAGGTCAGACATGGGGCTGCTTCTCCATTACCTTTGTCTTTATCTAGACATTGCTAATCGTTATCTCTAGTTGCACTAGATAGACCAATGCAGAGGGTCAGAAATGTGTCTGCTTCTCCATTGGCGTAATTTAGTCAGCATTAGTCTTGTTGTAGTTTCGTTGTTTGCTACTGAGCAACATTATTAGAAAGTGCCTATTATCGCCATTATCGTCCGAGTATTGCAGTAGGTCAGTTTCATAGGGCTGCTACTCCAATGCCTGTTTTCGTTCTTTTAGTTGACTTTTCTTTCAGTACTGAAACCAACTTAGTTTATTGGTTTTCCTTCTCGAGAGCTCGGCTGGTGTCTTGGTGGGGTTGCCACATTCTTGTGGCGTGTGGCACATTCTTGTCCCCACCGTTCCTGAGGAGATGTTAATTAGTTAGTCTTTATCATTGGTTTCAATTAAAAACGTCACGCTTGTGGCCATTTATCCCAAACAGTTGAGATTCTTGCTCGGGGCATCTCTTCAGCAAACCAGTGCACCACCATGCGGAGCTCTCAATCGTTTTCGTAAATTCAGTTTGGGAAGACTCGCAATAAAAATCCATTGTTAGGGACTAATCTGTTGATCCACAAGCAAGTGAGAAGACAAATTATAATCAGTTCAAGTTTGTAACGTCAATTGACTATCGATCAGAATAATGTTCTCTTTAGTAATAGCTCTTCATCAAAGCAATGACAATTACAAAAACATTTTTAGTGTAAGTTTGAATTAAAGTAATTTAAATAATTATTACATTTCATTTATTTTGCATTCAAAATTGCACCAAAAATGTTTCTGTTTATATCCTCATAATTAAAAAAGATATTGACAGTAACAATTGAAATACATATAAAAAAATTATCATGCTGAGTTTTTTTATTCTTGTATACACCAAGGAAAACCATGCAGGTCTAAAAAATAGCCATTACTACTTGATGTGATACATGCAATCCATGTATATCCTAGTGTAAAGAATAGAGCAGGCCCTTCTGACATTTAATATTTCAGAGCAATGAATCTTTACATGCAGACAAACAAACAAACTATAGTAGACTGTAATAATAATAAACTATGGATGGAACAGTAACTTAGGCCTCTCTGTTTGTTTAGCATTTAGAGTTTAACAAACAACAACAAATAATCTAAGGAAACAAGGCCTAAAACCCAAATAATTTCCATCAGGAGCTGGATATGTCACTCTAATCATACAAACTACGCACAAAGGACAAACTTGCCTATTTCCTTTTCCCAGCCTATAAATATCTCCATAAAATGTACTGACCATTTTGCGGTAAATACTGTTATTTGTGCTAAAATCCATGTCATCAGCTCAGATATTGCATCTAGCCTTGATTGCAGCTTCTAAGACATTGCTGTCTAGACAGAGGTTTTCAAAAAGCTGGTAAGAAGTAATAAACAACATTTCTGTTCTTGGGGATCCTGCACTGGAACACAATAATAATAATAATAATAATAATAATAATAATAATAATAATAATAATAATAATAATAATAATAATAATAATAATAATAATAATAAGAGTCTTTATTTCATCACAAGATAAAACTACATATCTTATGTCACAATAATTATATAAAATTGTTTAAAAATATTATATCATTACAGTAAATGCAGCTTAAAAATCAACCTATTAACAAACGTGTTCATAAAACGCTCTGTATTAATTTTCGGGTGTGCGCAGCCTTTTTTCCTAAGATTATGTACATAAGTCTTCTGGACAGGAGTGATGTGTTTCAGTGGGTGGCAATCCGTTGATCTTAATTTCTTTAAAATGTTTCGATCTTGTTTAATTAATAGGTTCTTGATAGAAACTGGAAATGAAATGAAACGGCGTTTATGGCATCGGTCTAAAAAATTTTGTACAACTGTAAGGTCGGACTCCGAAGCCCCATAGACTGCAAGAGCATAATTAAAATTCGGTAAAACAATGGAAATAAAAAGGTGATCTATCTCTGCCTAACAATGGTTACAGGTGCACCAGTCGGGTAAATTTCCAGACTCTGGGTCCCCTCGCGGGTCTGCAGGGTCTTGAACTTCACTCATTATGTTCTTTGCCAGTCCAAACTTCCCATTCCCTTTGACAGAAGGGACAATGACAAGTTTGTCTTTGTTTTGTGATGGGGCATACAAACACCCGAATACAGGAGAGTTTGAGTTCATCAGAACAGAAGATAAATAGCAATTCGCTTTGTTCGTAATTGCCTGATTGATACAACTCTAAACCATACCTTGATTGCCTCCACTGACTGCAGAATTTCGGCATTGTGTCGGTCAAATGCACTGGCTGGTAAATTCTGGGTATCATCGCGCTCAATTGCTTCTATCCATCCATTTTTGTAAGAGAGTTCTTTGCCACATCCACAATTCACACCGCATTTCTAGTTGGCATTACAATATGGACAACCTGCTGATCATGCTGTTTTCTTCCAACTACGTGTTGTTTTGCAAGAACAGGACTGTGGAATGAGATATATATATATATATGGCTATGCGACAGGAAAGTAACAAAAGATAACACAACGCAATTAACATAAAGAAAAATATAACAAACGATATTTCGAACCACTACCGTTTCAGCATGTGCGTCGCCTTCATGTTCATTTAGCATATTTTGAAGCAATTCATTCTCCACCACAAGAGACCCATGGCAGTTTTATCTTACTGGCCCCTCCTTGGGACTAATAAATTGATGTCGACTGAAATTTCCAAATCCTGGTCCATTTCTTCCTGAAGATCAGATGCCATGTTTGTGGGTTAGAATCAGAATAAAACACACATCTAACATCCGGGTCGTTCCGGTCAGTGGAGATGAATAGTGTGGTGCATCATGGTAAGTGACAAAGGGTCTGAAAATAACGATGTAAGATTCCACTGTCATAAAAAGTGCTCGTTTTTACGAAGATCAGTAATTTTCTTGAGCATGACACGACTGTTAAGATGGGAATTTACAGTCGTGCATGCCATTTCTGTTTTTTGTTTTTCTCTTAGCTCCCCACTGTCATTAGGTGGTAGGGGTTTTTTTCTGCCCACGTGGGTCAGGCTGACTGTTTTCATTGCGACAGATAGGCTCGACTGGTTTAGGTGAATTATCCTCTGTTTTAGAATGATAACCAAAGTAAGGTCTTGGCACCACCTTCCCGTGTTATTTTAATTGAAGAAAGAAAAACCGTTGCAGACCAGACAATTAAAGGGACAGTGTCATGAGCTGCGCACGCGCGTCGTCACTCGCTCTCGCGCTCTCGGAAAATGTCGGACGCCATTGTGGATTTGCCGGTAAGTGAAAATAATTTACATGTATTTTGCATTCATGACTTTCATGTAAACGAGGTCGCTCAGAATTTTTGTATTTGTTCATTAGGAAGCATCTGCTACTCCTTCAACGGTTTGTAAATGCAAAAGTGCGTGTACTACAAAGCGCAAGGAGAACAGCAACCGAGGATGCCCTTGCAAAGGAAGAAATGTGCTTTGCAGCAATAACTGCAAATGTGGAACAAGGGATAAACCTTGCAGAAACAGAGTATGTTTACAGTCAGAAATTCCCTGAAGTTGCAGGCTGAATTGGCTCTAAATTTTCTTTGCTTTTTGACTTTTAGGAGTTACAGGATAATACATCTCAACCCGCTCAAAGAAGAGTGCGACCTAGACTCGATGGGTTTCGTCTATCGAGTGGCGGCGATGTTCCAAGTGAAGAGCAACAACGCATCAAAGAAAACAATGACGTGAAGGTAATCCATTCTCTCGTCTCTTGTACAATCGGTGCATCTCGAGGGAAGTTGCTTTCGTGTGTACGAATACCTTCTTGCACTGCCACGTGTGTATTGTAAGTGCGAATTTTTTTCCACTGCGGCAACCAAAATCTCGTATATAATCTAGACCTTACTACACTCCAACTCCAGATAAGATCTGGAGAACTCCAGATTCAATCCAACTCCAGATTCAATCTTGTGTGGATAAATTTTGTACAGTGGGCAATTTTTAAATGTAGATACCTATTCTAAAAATTGAAATGTAAATAAGCTTCTTCTTTTACATATATTTATTACTATTTTAATTATTTACTATTTATTTATCTCCTAGTATAGTGTACTCTGTTTTAGGAGCATTTTCATTAAAGCATTTTCATTAAAGACAACATCATTCCTTACCTTGTGTAAATGAAATATTTTAGATTATGTGCTTGTGTTTCTTCCCTGCCTATCATTATTACTTCTCAGTTATTCTAGGCAGCCAGTGCTCTCCTATTTTATTTTTATTTCTCATAATGTATTTATTTAACTAGGCAAAGTGAGAGAAATAAACTTGTTGTTGTTGTTGTTGTCAAGCCTGTTAGCTTTGTATGTGATAAAAATTTGTGGAAAATGTTTACCCACTAACCCTAACAAGTATTTGGTTTCAATTAAACATAACTTTAAAGTTATTGTTATTATGTTGGCCGGCATCCTTGTGATATAATTCAGCACAGTAATTACATTGCTTTTAAATGGTTTTAGGATTTTATTGCTACTCTTGATGAAGGGATGGTGAGGAAATTGGCTGTACGAAGTCTTCGCAGAGGAGTGGGGAGTATGGATTATATTCACACTCTCCTCATAATGGAGGATGACTTAGATGCAGAGGGCATAAACATGGTTGGGGAGGAAGACACCACCGAAACTGCACTTGCCAGCGCAACAACCACAGCAGTGGCTGAACCATCAGCTGGTGAAGTTGATCCTGGCCCGTCAGGGAGTGCCCCACTGGTCGAGTGGTGTGTATGTAGCCTGTGCAGGCCTATGCCACAAGCAATAGAAAATAAATGCTGCCAGCAAAGAAATTGCATAACAACATCTGCACGCTTTGGCAAATTATGTCTTGATCCTGATGTACTGCAACTGTGCATTCGTAATATGGGAGATATCAGGAATGATAGGGAGGACAACAGCACAAGAGCTTTCCGAAAAGCTGCTTATAGGCAATTTATATTGGCCAGACATGGGCACTTGGGGAGAGGGAACAGACGTGTGTGCCCTTCTTGTGTTGTGTTAAAAATAAGGGCACAGTTCCCATCACTCACTGGGGTTTATATGGGGTATAGGGAGCATTAAATTATTCGTTGCAAGTGGATTTCACTGTTTATTTAGAAGCTACAAGTCTATTCAGTGTTTAAGCAATGAAAACCAGCTGTTATTACATGTACTAGCTCTCATCATATATACACAATTGTTCAACTTCAAGCATTTTATGAAAATTTGTGCAGCTCATCCATAGAAATGCAGAAAAAAAATCAATTGGCCAGTATCCAGTTCTTATTACCTACAGTCCCACACTTATTCCAGTGAGTGACATGACAACCACTTGTACTTCTTTCCATTGAGCAGTTTTTCAGTTCGAATTTTCAGGATGAGTTTCCTTGGTGTATGTAACAGTAGCATGAATTTTTCATTGTTATAGTTCAACAATAATTATCTCTATCTTTGGATTACCAAAATATAGATGCAAATGGTTACTGTATATGAATACATGTAGCTTCAACACAAGATTTTCTCCAGTTTTCTTTGGATTACATGTAAATAGATCCTAGTGACTGCTCTATATTTGAATAAAATAAATTGATAAGTAATGGTGAACTAGGTAGTAAAAATTATTTTACTCCCAGTAGCACAAAATAAAGAAAGAAATTATAATTTTATTCTCTCAGTGAAAGCTGCAACCATTGCCCTGGGAAATTTCTAACTGGTGCTCAAAACAAAACAAAAATTCTTTACTATTTTATATTTGAGAGTAGAAATCTGAAGTCTAATTCGAGTAGTTCCAAATGTGCTCAACGTTGAGCGTGAGTTGCAACTGATTAATGATATACTCTGGGAACAAGTAACTATTGTTGCAATGAATTATAATAATGTACATACAGATGTGAGTTATTTACTCTCATTGAGCACTGTGATCAATAGATGCATTGACACTTTTTCCTTTTAACGTTCAAAGTTGAACACTAGCTTTTTTGTAAAATGATCAACACTTACTTTCTCACCCAGATATGTTACAAATTTGTGAGAATTGAAGGCAAAAATGTTACACTAAATCAACAATTTGATAACATCAACCCTGTGTTTTAATGCTCCATAGGTGAAGTGTTGTTGTCTGTGTCCTCTGGATCATTATCCTTAGAGGGCAGACTAAATCTACTCCTCCTTTGCAACAATTCATTTGAGGATGGGGGAGGGTTAGCAGCAATAGTGGGTGCCAAAAGCCTAGGGTCACTTGCATTGAGTGACACATTACGTGTGACAATATCATTATCTGCCAATCTGCTATGTAAAATTCTAGCTATGAGGAGTGGGATGTACTCATAGGTCTTGAGAGCCTTGACAGTTCTCAAATCCCACTGCTTGGTCCGTTGATTATACTTCCGAGAGGTGATCTCGCTGCCTGACTTATTGGTGGCTGAAGCAAGACCTAGATGGAAGTTCCAGTCCATGGCTGCTAGGTACTTCCTAACCTTGTAAGCCCTGTAACTATACAAGCAAAATAATGATAATTTTAGCTAAGTGTCTTCCTAGTCGTGAAAGGAGACATCTCATGCACCTTACAGTTCAATTTTATGGAAACAACATGTTATAATCTAACATTGTTCCTATTTTTGTCAACCAGACATGACAATTATACATAACATACTATGGACTATGGACATACCTAAAGGGTGTTCTCTTTGGTGTGTACACTAGTGACAGGCTGTTGGCACATTCGATGTTGCCTGTGTGTCTGAGAAAAGTAAGAAAACAAATGGAAATGCAGCCAGCTTAAAATTTTATGGTGTGCTAGTTATACCAATGTGACATTTACCAAGGTAGCTTACTTTGAGTGAAACAATTGTGAAATACAACTGTACATGTATCTTATCTGCACGATTAATTGTTGAAACGGATTCATTATTTATTACAAAGTTTTGCCCTAAAGTAAGTAATGTGTTACCTGAACCTCACATAGTATTTGAAACTTTCAAGTAACTCCGGGTTTAAAATTATCTTTTGCAACTCTGCATAGTCATTGTCACGCCTATCAAACCAAGGTAGACTGGGGTTATGGACCTGGTCTTCGTGGTCGCATTTCCCAGACAACCAGACATGTGAATCACACACATGGTGTAGGAGGCCAATCCACTTATCCTTGTAGGAAAAAAATGAAATAAACAATCAATACATCATTAAAAGTATTAAACTGAACTGGCAACTCAAAGTTCATAGAATGAATGCAATAGACCAAACTGTAGACTGATCATAAGATAATGGGAGTTACTTACTTTCATCACCTTTAAAGCCTCTTCATCAGATGTGGATTCTGACTGCTTACACACACAGCAGCAATACCAGAAGTGCTTGATGATAGCATCTGACCAGGCTTTTATTTTACTCATGGACTTGGCTTGTCCTATCTGACAAAGTGCAATAATATTATGTAATTGAATTTATATGTTATCCAAACAACATTAGAGAAATTGTATAACCCACAGTAATCATTTAGGTTCTTGATGAAATTGGGTCTGTGCAAGTACACTGTAAAATGTTGAACCTTCTTGCACCCCTCCCAAAGAGAAGCACTACAGTCACAGCTGTAGGGTATGACAATAATCCCTTCTTTTTTGTTTACATCAAGCTGTAAACTCGGTGATTTTACTGCAAATGCATACGGAGTACCTTGGCCAAGCATTTCCTGATGCTCTTGGACTTGTGCCAAACATCAAGGCTATGAAAGACTTCCCCAAACTCATTTGCTGTGTGAAAATAGCAACGTAAAAAATTAAGATAGGATTCTTACAAATTTTGCTACGTGCATCAAATTCTCATTTTTGCATCGATAATAATAGTAATTATCAATTACTCACCGAAGTGGAGGTAAATATCCACCACTTTCACCGACACTGAGGTGAATAATTGTTTTAGTATATACCACACAGGCTGAATAACTAGCAGCCCAAAGAGTAACTTTCTTTGTGACAACATGCCGACAAAAGTCCTTTTGTTTTTCTTCGGCTGCTCGGAGGTGACTACTACTTGCCTAATCACCTCCAAGCTAGCCAATCAGTACGTGCGAAAAGCACTATTCACGTGTGTGGTATATACTACTACTACTACTACTAATACTACTACTACTACTACTACTACTACTACTACTACTAATAATAATAATAATAACAACAACACTAACAAAAATAACAATACTAACAGTAATAGTAACAATAATACTAATAATAAAAGCTACCAATTATACTAATAGGTATAGCATATTTGATCTGCCTGTTTGATCTATCTCTGCCTGACAAACAAGATACTGGTAAAGTGTGTCTGTTACTAGAATAGTCAGTCTATTTATAAAACATTACATTACTCTATATTTTCTGTTTTGACTTACAACACAAGTAAGGATATCACAACAATAATGTTGACTTACCAATAAGCTTTTTAATGGAAGATGATGCATCAGTTGCCAACTCAACGACATTAAGTACATTTTTAAGCCTGGATAATGCATTTTTCAAAGCGTCCTTTTCCATGTTTGTAGATGCAAGGCCCACGTGACGCTTGTCCCTCACCTCAATTTCTAGGATGTAACTTGAGGTTATTTCCATCAGGAAATAACATAGGTTCTTGGCACTGAACCCAGGAGAGTCACATTGTCCATCTCCACCCACAACTACCTCAGAACCAGCAAACTCCTTCACCAACTCTTCACGCATCCAGGACCACCACTCCTCAACTGCTGGAAACAAATATAGTCGCTGCATACGATAGAAAGTTGAAGATGACAGAAAGGACAGGCCCATGAAGTCAGCCATTCGACTGACTTTGCTGAAATTGTTGCCTGACAGAAGGATTGCTGCTGCAGCCTGTAAGTTGTTGCTAAACATGCCATTTAACTCCTCAGATGAGGCAAACCTGAAGGTGTGTCCATCCTTGCACCATGTATTTACAACAAGTGTTGTTCCCACAAAGTGATGTTTGACCTGTAGGGCTTTGTCACAGTCAGGTGTCTTACAACTTCCCTCAAACAACTTTAGAAAAAGGTCTAGGGAGCAGATAAACTTTCTCTCTCTGGCAAGTTTAACCTCTTTACGAAACTTGAAGAGGTCTTCACCTCTGCTTAGTTTGCGGTGAGGCCCACATTCTGGTCTATCCTCCACGCATGGAACATCTGGTCTGTCCTCCACACATGGAACATCTGGTCTGTCATCCACACATGAAACATCTGGTCTGTCATCCACACATGAAACATCTGGTCTATCCTCCACACATGGAATATCTTCTGTAGGCATCTCAACATCAGATTCCTCCACAAGAGTGCCCACATCTTCCATCAAACTTTCATCATCAGACGAATTGCTTTCAATGAAATTCAGACTGAAAGAGATCAAAAAAATAAATGTTACCTTAAAAAGTAAATAACAATTAATGAACAAAAGGTAGGGAAAAAATAATGGGAAGGTGTTTCAATTTTCACATTAAAATCTACATGTACTTACTCCATTTCCTCAGACTCAGCACCACTATCATCTGAAATGGAGTCATCAGCATTCAACTGTTGGATGGCAGAATTATATAGCTTCTTGTATCTGAACAAAACAAAACATTAACATGACTGTAGTCGTATTCAAACATTTTACTAAACAGTCAGTTTGTTCAATTAAGAAGATCTGTCCCCTCATTCAGCATCTCTTCCTGTATGATACATGTATAAAAGGTAAAACCAAACCCCAGAACTAGTTGTGATCTGGTGGACACTATTTGAGAAGGCTGTTATCATAAAACAATTCCAAAGGTAGGGATATCTATATAATGCTGTAACAAATTTTAAGCATTGTTTCTTGCAGTTACTAATAAACTGTTTTTACATGTACTTCATGTGCAAGAGATAATATAAATTCAAAATATATTATCAACATAAAAACATGGGTAACTGACTTGTTCTGTAAACTATTCAAAGTGCACTTCAACTTTATTTCATACCTCACAATTTCAGAAGAACTGTCTTCTGACTCCTCTGCTGATCCCTCATCGTCAGTAAAAAGTGAAGAGTTCAATTTCAAATTGGAACTGAAGACAGAAGTGAAATGAAATGTTATGGAATGAAATGAGTGCGACAGTCATGAAACTGTTTGTGTTTTGGCATGCACCCAGATAAACCAAACTCGTACTTGTATGTATACAATTTACAACACAATACACACACAGACGGTAAGATATTAAAATAATAGTAATTTGATAGTAAGAACAAAAACACACGTTTACTTTTCATGAGGTGTGGTAAGGTTGTTAGCAGTGCTTCCATCGAGGGAACATTTGACTGGACTTTGTTCTTGACAACCAACGATCGGTGATTCAACAATACATGGCTCAACCGAAGGCTTCACAGGAGTTGAGGTCGGTGGCCCTGTAAAAGCAGATGATGAATAAAATTGCTGCTCGTATGAAATAATACATTGACTACTCGCACCTTCAATTTCCACACCGACATCGACATGTTTTCGCGTCACATGAGAGATCGAACTAGAAAGGACGTCTACGCTTGATTCATCTCTGCAAACAAACGAGAGAAATCAAGTGGTAGTTCTTTTCTTCACTGGAAGGTAAATTAATCAACAGGAACACAGAAACGGAACTTACCTCCTACGAAATTCCAATGACAACAAATGCGCTGCGAAGGCGCTGTCAGTACAGGCTTCGTATCCTGCGTTAAATTTTGCCTGAAGCCACGATTTAAAAATGTTATTTTCAAGGTAAATACGTTTGCGACATCTCTCCCACTCCTTCTTCGCCTCTTTTGAATCGCGAAATATCCGCTTTCGACCTGAATTTTTCCTTTTTCCTCCGTGACCGCCGCCACCACCACTAGTCGACGCCATCTTGAAGTTGGCGACTGCACAAATTGAAAAATTCCGCCGGAACTTTTCAAGATTCGATCGGAAGCTCACGCATGCGCAGCACATGACCCTGTCCCTTTAAAATGTCTCTTGGTAAGCTGAATGGCTTTGTGATTATGTAGCTAGCGGGCTTCTCTGAACCACATCCAGAATGGATGGCAACAAAAAAAAAAAACTATGACCACTGAGATTTCTGTTTCTATTTCTGTTGTTTTCTTATTTTGTGGGGAGATTTCTTTGAATTTTTGCAATGTCTTGTTTTAAGTAATCTATGTGCAGTTAGGGGTGGTAAGGAAGTGTTCTCCAGCTTTCTAGAAGTGTCGAGGACAGTCAGCTTACTTTTGCGATGTGTTTTCTACATACTGAAATCCTTGCATGTAACACAGAAGAAAATGGGTTTTTCTGAGAACGCCTTTCATCAGATTTTCATCCATTCAGCTTAGTCAGCAAACACAATTTGCTTTGCCTTCAGGGAATGAATGCTAACAGCTTTCAGTCGGATAAAAAGCCCAACGCATAATTTTGGTCTAAAGTTTCAATTTCAAACCAATCCTCTTGCAAAGTCTGCATTCTTGGAAAGGCCTATTGATCTGAACTTTTTGGCAACAACGCCTTTTTCACTGCCATTTTTTTACCAAACTGTACAACCACTTGTGCACTTGCACTTGTGCAATCTTACAGGATGTATCTAGTTCTTGCCAAGGTAGTACAGACCATAGCACTGTGCTGAGCCTTGTTGCAAGTACGAATCAAAACATTCTCACAATCAATCTAGTTTGCTTCTTTAAGGTAACACCAACGATATAAAAAAAAGTAACCTTGTTCAATGTGAGGTCGGCGAGCTGCCAACTGAAAATGAAGCGAGCGTTAACAATAGTAATAAACAGAAAATTAAAGCGAGTTCTACATTTGAGGCTTCTATAAGCGATGTCAGAAACCTTGATACTCTATTTTCAACCAATTATATAGAATGCACTGAACTTCGAGAATCCGGTTCCACAGACAACGCATCTGGCCAATCTATGGTCACTTGCAGTGAGAAGAAAAGGAGGGCAAGTTTTACTCTTCTTGAATCAGATGTCACCTTGCTTCCGTCTCACTTAGCTGAAGTGGGCCAGTTACATTCCGTTAATCTCAAGTTTGACCATTATGGTGGGCCTTTACAGAGCAGTACCTTGGACAAAATGTTCGTAAGAATAAGCTCATTTTATGTGGTTTTCAACCAGGGGCGACCCATTTTCTCAAACCTCCTATGCCAATTACCTATCAGCCATGTTCAAGAAATATTTCAGTATCAAAGTAACCACCATCAATATCAGGAAGGCAGTAGTAAATCACTTTTTAACGTTGCCTCAAAGTGGTGGCTAGTCTCTCAAAGAATTGTTTGCCGAGTTCATGAAACATTTTGTGAGGACCCAAAAATGGTATTATGATGAACGACCACTAGCCTAAAAGAAAAGTAGCACACTTAATTTCTTAGCATCTTTGGCCTCTCAAGACCTTGGTGAGGAGTCAGCGGTACTTCTTAGTGATTCCAATGAAGAGGGAAACATGGAATATCTACCAAATCCAGGAGATACACGTCTTTATGACGTTGTACGATCTTTCCATGGATGTTCAAGGAGGTCTTGTGGGGTATTCAATGGTTTCCGGCCACTTAAGAAGTATGGATATTGTTGTTCAACGAAAACGTATCAGAAAGAGCATCTCACGAGTTGACCCCATAAACTGTCACTTGAGATGGGCAATGGTAGTTTCAAGGAGAGCTCATTCAGTCCGTGGCCCCAACAGCAGCTAGTGCACCTTGATGGCCACCACAGTTGAATTACCTGGAGTTTTGTCATACATGATTGTATAAATGGGTATTCTCGTTTATTTGTTTTTCAGAGTGTTCCACCAACAATAAGAAACAAAGTGTAGAACGCTTGTTCTTGCAAAGTGTTAAAAAGTACTCCTGGCCTTCTCGTGTACGAACTGATCATGGAGTAGAAAACATGTTGGAATGGGAACACTCGATTGCGATTTGAGGCAGTGATTGCGGCTCTGCTCAGGTTGGCAGTTCTACTCGTAACCAGAGAATAGAGGTGGAATGTCTTTAGGTGTTTTGGGGGTATTATTTACTACAATTTTAAATCAATGGAAGAATGTGGATTGCTTGACATCACTAACCATTGCATTTGTTTGTCCTTCATTATGTTTACCTGCCAAGAATAAATGTTGCAATTGAGAGTTTCATGGAGGCTTGGAATAAGCACCCCATCAGGACTGAACGGAACTGGAGCCCAGAATAAATCTGGACCAATGGAATGATAGACAGAGTCACTCCAGCTGTGGCTGATGTAAGAGGTAATGTTCATATCTACTGTATTAACCATGAGTGGTATGGTCTTAGTCCTGATGAACCACCACCACCAGGTAATGGCCTCAGTACTGTTGAGGTAAATGATGTGAGCTTGGATGTCCCAGATGAGGTGATCTATTGGTTTACTAACGAGGTTGATCCATTGGAACATTCGAGTGCCTTTGCCATTCACATATTTCAAAGAGGAGTTGCCTTTCTTGAAAACTTGTTGGGCAGTCAAAATTTTGTTTGAATGCATGAAAAGAGAATCCTATGAACACTTAATTCGATTACACTCGTTGAAACGTTGAAGCTTGATACCAGCCACGAAGCAGAAGTGAACCTGGAGAAAATAACTGCTATATTATATAAGGTCTTGCAAGTCATTAAGATGACACTGTATTTTCAATCACTCTAAAGATTTCCAAAAACAGCAACTAACGTACAGTAGAATAATAAAAAGGATAGCACCTTTTTAGTTTTGTCACTAGGCAGATAGCCTCATCTAGTTAACTACAAAATTTAAACATCATAACAGCAACTTTAACAAAAATAGCAGAGCCCTGGTTTAAGTTTTCCACTTGGATTATCATTCTTGGTATGTGATTACATTTTATTATGTTACTAACCTATAAGATTTCTTTGGAACAGTTGTTTGCCCCATTTAGAGAGGAAAATCATGAAAATGTAAAGGGAATGGCTCTCATTTGTATCCAGCAGCTGACTGCTGGGTAACTGTGAAGAAGAGCTCCCCAAAAAACCAACAGGCTACTGACAGCTAACCGACAGCCTACCAACAAGACCCAGAAACGATAATATTCCTGATACTTACCGATGGATGGTAAAAGGATTTCTTTTCGAGTTGTTTATACAAAGCTTATGAAATATGTAGTTGATATATCATTCGCGAATTTGGTAACCAGCAGGACAATGAATGTATTAAGGTTTGAAGGTGATTTAATCCAAAACTCAGAAATCCAAAAAGGAAGCTCATCAATCATGTCGCTGATTTCGCTGAACTTTGTGAACTAGTGCATAGTGCCTAGCGGTCCTTATGGTATTTCATGTATGTACCATACTCCTTCTACCTGTGAAAGGGTCAACCTACATAACCAGTATATGTGCCACAGTTGAAAAACATGAACCACTAGGACAACCCTGGATGAGGCCACTTACACAGATTTCTAAATACCATTTTCGAAAGAACGACACTTTGATGAAATAACAGTACTGTAGGACACATCATCAGTGGATGCATCCAATTCCCCAATAACTGGAAAACAACTTCAGCTCCTTTTCTCAGTTACATATTGGACGTTTGCTATTGCAACTATAACAGAACTGCTTTACAATAAGAATTTTTATTGTTGCTTATTGACAACCATACACTTCCTGTATGCACCTTTCTTTAGATGCAATAGAACCTTTAAACAAAAACTTTGCTTTACTTCGTTGTTTTTTAACTTTCACAAAACAATGCACCTTGGAGGACTTGAATGTATATGAAGAAAACCTTTATAAACTAATTCTCTAACCTTTTTGTTCCTGTTCCTTAAACGTTACAGAGTTCGTATTGGTATTCTGCTGGGTTCATGATCATGTCTAAATACACGATAATGCTTATGCACATGATTAACATTGGATACCTCAATTGATATGCCATGATTCTTGATGGGTTCACTAAGAAATGTTCGCTTGTACATTGATTTCTCGTAAAGTCCGTGCAGCGACCCTTTCATAAAACCCTCAAAAACGTTAAGTGTGGGTCTACCGTAAACGGTGTGTGCCTTTGTAAGTGGTTTGAGAAGAGAAGAAATCATAGTATTTGTGCTTCCTTTCAACGACGGCCCTTGGAAAGAAAATGCTTGGTCTATTTGTAATGTGAAGTATAATGTAGATGCTTCTACAATGCAGGTCAAAAGTGTTGGGACACTTAGCGAGATACTACTGAAATATTCTCCCCCCACCCCCTCCCCCCCAAGCAATGTTGAGATTTGACACTACAACACAGATTTCAACAAAAATACTGTTTATCTGCATCTTTCAACATTGTTTGGGGGGGAGGGGGGTGGTACGCTCCAATTGTGACCCCAAAAAGCCAACTTTACTTGGAATACATGATTATTGGACAGGTGTCCCAACTACTTTTGACCTGCATTGTCTGAAAGTGAGTATTTGAAAGAGATCAGGTTTGTGGCCTATTGGTCGATGAAAAGCGGGGCTTCTTATGAGAACTCTTGTTTGGTAAGCAAGAAGAACATATTTGTGAACAATATACAAGGAATTTCAATTGCCGCACTTTTCGTATTGTCATATTAGAGTATGGATAAGGGAAAGGCGCAACAGGTGTATATCAGGAAAAAGATAGACAAATGAATACCATGCAGATCAGTGAGTCGGGGTAAAAAATAACAACTTGCATGTTCACACTGTTGTAACGCTTAAGAAACGATGAGCTTTATTTCACTTTCAAAGAGTTCAAAACGTGGTGTTTTGTTTATTAAATCGGATATGCCATCCGCTGCCCACAAGGTCTGTTGTTTACATAGAAATCGTGTTATACTGTGAGCGCGCGGCTCTGAAAGCTCTTTAGAGTGTTGTCCTCAATGAGAAAATGGAGGCTTCAGAAAGCCAGAGAGTTGTTTACATTATAACGTACAGTCGCGCAGACACTGAAAAATTCCGTAGAGAGACGTTTGGCGAAGCGATAATAGAGGCATGGAATAGCTTTAACATTGAAATCTCTCACTGGGTGGTAAGCATGGAGGGTCATGCCACTACCGATGCCGATGGCGATCTCAACAAGTACCATTTTCACATGGCGGTAAAACTGAAGAAGAGAGGTAGATGGCTACAAGTAAAGAGATACTTGAGCCAAAAATTCCACATCGAAGTTCATTTCAGTGACCGCCACAATACATATTACAGCGCCTACAAGTATGTCACGAAATCAGACCTCGAAGCGGTTCATTCTGTGGGTCATCCAGACTTAACTACTTGTCCTCGAACGGAAAATGCAATCGCTTCTAACAAAAGAAAACGCAAACTAGGCGGGGTATCGAAGCAAAGAAAGATCAAAGATCCACGGCTAAGTGTTTTTGACGTTTGTAAACTAATTCAACAGAAGTCAATATCCACAAGGCTGGAGCTTGTATGTTTGGCGATGGTTCAAGAACGAGAAGGAAAACCCTGTCTGGCCGAGTTTATAGCAAACCGCGGGAATAAAGCGGTGGATGAAGCATTATCATTAGCGAAAGAATTTTCTCACGCTGAAGAGCAGTGTCTTCGCCTGAAGAAATCGCGAATACAGCTCTTACAAGAATCTAAAGATGCGCCATGCGTGGACGGTTGCGAAGGAAGGTGGTTTGTGGCGGCAAATGAGGTTCTCGACAACCAAGGAATAATCCCCTCGGTTTTCTGCAATGCGATTTATACAGCCCTGTGTAAAGGTCGAGGAAAATTCCGGAATATTTATTTGTATGGAACTGCCAATTCTGGAAAGACTTTTATGTTATCGCCATTGAAAATAATTTATAACACGTTCTGTAATCCAGCAACGGGCTCCTTCGCATGGGTTGGCGCGGAACAAGCAGAAGTCATTCTTTTGAATGACTTTCGGTGGAATCCAACAATAATCGCGTGGGCTGATCTTCTCCAGGCGCTAGAGGGCGATACAATCCATTTACCCGCACCAAAGAACTTTTGTTTAAGAGATATTGAACTAACGCGCGACACGCCTTTTTTTGCTACATCGGATGCCCCGATTGTTTTCATTAGAGCCGGTGCAATAGATCAGACAAACACAAAGATGATGGACATTAGATAGGTCTTTTTTCCGGTTCTGGAAACCCATTTCACAGAGTGAACAGCGAGAAATCGCGCCCTGTGGACATTGTTTTGCACGATTCATTCTAGAGAATTCTAGCAATGTTTACATTGCTGACTGACGGCGACATGATGCTCGCGACAATACTCAGTAACGTTTGCATTCATTTCGCATCAATGAAGAACAGTGTTTAAAAATAAACTATGGCCGGCTACTCTTGTTGAGTATATAAAAACAATTGTTGTATAATGCGCTCCAAAGGAACGTGTCTGAATAGAGTTTACAACATTACTCAGTAAATTGAATGTTTTATATAAAGAGCTAATTAATAGCTTTCTTTCCTTGTGCTTTTACTGAGTACTGAGTTGAAAATGCGCAATAACTCATATAATGAAAGAAATAGTTTCTTCAAACTAAAGAAAACATACATACTTTCTAAATTTGTGTTCATTTAATGTCAAATACGTTTTCAATTTGCATAGATCTCCACTATTTAAAGTGAGTATTGTAGTGAGTAATGTTCAGTTCTTTACGTCAACAAAATGCAAATGTCACGCATGTGATAAACTTCTCGTTGTCACGAGTTTTACAAAGTGACAATTACAATTTACACAAGCATTTTCCTCAGATAGCATGAAAATGAAGTTACACTTTACACGCTTTAGCAATTCACAGAATATACTGAAGTGTAAATAATAAAGCATGTTCAGTTTTCACAGTTCCGCATTGCGTGATTAATATTTGGTTCTACCGCCTTTAGAGGCAAGGATAGCTTCTATCCTTTTGTTCAAACTGGCAATTGTGTTATCTATAGTTTCAGTACAAATACAATCAAAAGCTCTTAAAACTCTAGCTTGAAATTCCTCAAACGACTCCCTTGTGATATTTCTAGATATTGCTTCGGATTCTAAATATCTCTTTACAAGATGAAATATGTTCTCGATAGGATTTAGGTCCGGTGAACGCGGAGGGATTTCATGAAATTCAGCCTCTATCTCTTCTAACGCATCCCTAGCTAACCTGCTTGTTTGCGACGGGTCGTTATCCATAACAAATAAACGTCTTCCATCTGTTTTGGGACCAGCTTGCGCAAACGTAATGTTGAAATGTTCCCTTATGAAGTTTCGAAAAAAATCACCGGTCATTTTTTCGTACGGCACTTTTAGAATAACTCCTTTCCCGTATGCTATCGCCACCACAACATGCAATCTTCTCCCTCCGGCCAACTCTTTCGAACCCTTCGCGGTTACCTCAAGGCCTTCGTCTTTCCTACGCCATACCCTTGATCTGTTCGAGGCTGCACCGCTCTGTGGATTATACTTATGCACGAAAGATACACCATCCAAATAAAACGAAACTTCGTTAGTCCAGAATTCAGAATTTCTTGCCACCTCCCGCTTCATTTTACGAGCAAATTTCACGCGCACCTTTTTATCGTTTTCAAGCAGAATCCCCTTTCTCCTAGCTGAAAAGTATGAGTACCCGAGCTCATTTAAATATCGAGAATATGTTCTTCTACTCGCTCTATCAAAATTAAGGCCACTCTCCTCCACTAACCCCTTGACTGTCACGTGGACATTCCTTTTCCGCAATTGTTTCATTGTACGGAGCAGTAATCTCAGATCCCGTTGGCTTAGTTGTCTTGGTCTCCCCGTTCTCGTGGAAGTTGAAGACTCTTTAACAGTTCCGGGAAGTTCTCCACTGCATATTCTCTGTACACTCGATTTTGAAATTCCACAATCTTGTGCGATTTGTCGATACGAATAGTGACTGTATTTGTTTAAATACCACGCTAATGCTCTCTTCGATGCTAGTATTTGTTTTGTGAAAACCATATTCCACTTCTTTTCACGCTAAAACATTGACAGAACTAACACTCCAAACGTTTTCCAATAAACAGCGCAGTTTTAAGTCATTTCGAATGCATATACATAACGTCACACTAGTCAAAATTTCACTAGAACCCCGTCTGTGCGCATTCGTACACTCGTTTGGTCACGCCAAACATCGTTTATTACCGTCGCAAATTCCGTATTATAGTTATGCCAGAAACTTGGTATCCCTTGACCACGTTAACAGCACTTTTTCCCAACTAGTCGTTTTCAGACAATGCAGGTCAAAAGTGTCGGGATACTTAGCGAGATACTACTGAAATATTCTCCCCCCACCCCCTCCCCCCCAAGCAATGTTGAGATTTGACACTACAACACAGATTTCAACAAAAATACTGTTTATCTGCATCTTCCAACATTGTTTGGGGGGGAGGGGGGTGGTACGCTCCAATTGTGACCCCAAAAAGCCAACTTTACTTGGAATACATGATTATTGGACAGGTGTCCCAACTACTTTTGACCTGCATTGTATGTCCTTCTGTTTCAAATGTCTACAAAAAGTGAACTTGTCCAGTCTTGTGTCAGGTATAGAGTACTAAAGTGTGACGTCATCCTTCCATGGCAACCAAATTTTCTGTTCTAAACAAAGTTTGCCAAGCATAGCATTACAAGCGTGTTAAGCTTTGGTTTCGACTCCTTTTCAGTTTTGCGGCCTTTATTTTTACAGTTTCCCTTATTGATTGAACTGTAATGTTTTTTGGAACTTTTGATGACGTAGACGAATATTTATTCGTTTGAAAGAAGATCCTAATCGTCAACTGAGCAGACAAAGAGCCGAGGTGTTAGAGGTGAAAGATCGTGATGGTTCACTGCTTTGCTTCGGGCTGTGATCATCATTCCGAATCACATACTTGTAAATTCTATGGGTTTCCACATAAAATAAAGAAAAAGGAGGAGTACCAACGCTGGATTCGATTAATAAGGTAAGGTTAATTTATGGTTTGTCCTAGATCTTGTGTTATCAATTAAGTGGCGCTTTCGCGGCGTTTTGGTGTTTGGCTCGTGTTGTGATCTGTGATTTCTTTCAAGGACTGGTATCTCACAAAGTCTTTGCGATAGTATCTTAAATAATATTATTGCATTTGTTCTGGTGAAAAGGAAAACAGCTGTGATCAGTGAATTACTCCCATGATATGCTTGAAAAACTCAGTAGACTATAAATACATACATTCATTCATTCATGCTTTAACTTGGAAACTGTTTACTACAGTTCATCACGAACGACTGCATTCTCAAAAGAAAAAATATCATTTCCCTTGGCAGTTTGACGAAGGGGAATTTTACTTTGTTCTAGTTCATCATTTTGTAGGCGATACTGTTGCTAATTTTAAATAAACAATATTAGAACACTCGTTTATAATAGCTTTAGATGTCGCACAGTACTGTAAAAGTGACTAACTAGTTCTACTTAGTGAGCTTATTTTGTTTCTATAAACTTACAGAAGAAAAGACAGGGAACCAGGGAATCACTCCAGAATATGCAGTTGTCACTTCAGAGATGGGAAAAAGAGTGCCGGCCCAGAAATTTACACACGTAATGCTGACAAGTTGTTTCCATCAGAAGGATTTCCTCGAAAAAAGAAAAAACAGAGTAGTACTACACACAGCAGTGTACATGACATGGTGCAGGCCATTCGGGACAAAATGGAAGAGGAGGCACCTCCCTTGCAAGAAGAACCCTCAACAAACCAGGTTATTCTTGAAGCCGAACTTGACCTTGCAAAGAGGGAACTTGAGCAGCAGAGAGAAACTGCACAGTACCAGAGAACACATTATTCTGCATCAACTCTTACCACAGATATTCTTCGTATGGAAACTGGACTACCAACAAAAGAGGTTTTCCAGATTGTGGTAAATTATGCCTCTAGATTTAAGGATTCTTTGTCATACTACGCAGGTTGGAGAGTGGAGTCAATTATTTTTGAAGATCAAATTTTAATCACCCTCATGAAACTGAGACAAAACTATACTAATCTCCACATAGCTCAGTTATTCTCTTGTAGTGTTGCTACCATTTCAAATGTAGCTACAACATTTATTCATGTTTTACACGATATCTTATTTGATGATTTGATGACCACTATCCCTTCTAGGGAGAAAAACAAATTATGCTCTCCTTCGTCCTTTTCAATGTTTACTAGCTGTAGAATAGTCATTGACTGTACAGATATTGAAATCGCAGCACCCAGTCTTATGAGTCAACAGAATGAGACATACATGTATTCAAGCTACCGGGGCATGAATACTTTTAAAGTTTTAGTCGGGGTGGCGCCCAATGCAGTTAGAACATATGTAAGTAAACTGTATCCAGGATCAATTTCGGATAAGGAAATTGTCAAACAGTCAGGCCTAATGAACCATATGGCAAATGGTGACCTGATCCTTGCAGACAAGGGGTTCTTGATTCAGGACATTGTCCCAAAGGGTGTTTCCGTAAATATTCCTCCCTTCTTAGAGAATGGAAAATTCACTGCCAGTGAGATAAGGGCCACTAAAAACATTGCAAAATGCAGAATTCACGTCGAAAGGGCTAATGCACGGCTGAAGGATTTTAAGATACTAAACTTTATACCCCCCAAATTAAGATGTTATGCTGACAAAGTATTTCAAGTCTGTGCTGCCCTTGTAAATCTTCAGTTTCCACTGATAAAGGAAGGATGTGAAGGGGTAGAATTTGAGTAAGGACGTGCATGTAGTGGGAAAATTGAGAGAGTATTATTGATTAACATGTAGCGTTGATGCTTAGGGGAATAAGACAATCAATCAACCTTGATGTATTGCTTTTGTTTTCTTTAAGCCTGAGGATCAACTTTAAATTTCAACATGGCAGATTAAGCCCATCTATTTGACCTTTGTGTTTAGAAAATAAGGGGGCATTCTCTATTTTTATAATGTGTAGAATAGTAACAAAATAATAGAACATTTGTCTGAAGTCACATATTATGCAGTAGAGCCAGCATTTTCAGCTGTAACCAATTGCAACTCTAATCTTAAATGTTTTAGGAAACACAACATCAAGAATATTCGATAATTCTCTGAATAAAAATGGTTTTGGTTTCATTACTGAGCATGGAAGGTTGCTGTACTTGTTATTGTTTCAGTATTAAACTTGTAAAATGGGAACATGGTACAAACTTCCTGCTGGATTTAAACCTTGCAATAATTCTACAAACTATAGTTCTCCCTCAACAATTTTGGGAAAGAGGTGTTTAAAGTAAAATTCCCTTAGTCTGGTAAGGTTTTCTTCCCAGGATGGATCCTTCTTGATTTCAATAATGACACACCAGTTATTTGTCCAAACAACAAAATAACAATAATTTCGTTTGGCTAAGTACATTTGCCCTTGCACTTGGTGCCAGTAGACATGATTCCTTTTTAGCGAGTATGATCCATCCTCTTTTTGCTCCAGACAAAATGTCTCACTTTTCAAAGCTTCCTCAATACTCGCATTTCTGAATGTATAGGAACACTTCGCCTCTAGAACATGGTCTTCACCCACGAATCCATCAGGGGAAGCTCCAAGAACGCCTGATTCGTCAAGCCACACCCCTGTCTCAGCAACTTCAAGATGGGTTTTGGCAGTAAATGTTTTGATGGCTTCAGCCTCATTTGTGACTCCCCATGCCACAGCTTTGACACGTGAAATGTCATATTCTCCCAAGAGACGCTTAAAAAGGGATGGGGTGACCCTCTTAGCATTGATGACGGAGCCAAAATTACTTGCAGTCAAACGCCCCTTCCTCACTAAATGCCAGGAGGGATTGTTTCGCTGACCAACAGTTAAAGAACTGATTTGATTTACAATTCCTTGCTCTACCTTTAATTTTCGTTTGATAAACTCAAGTTGTTCAGCAGCAGTAGATAAGGTGAGAAATTCTTCGGAAAAAATAACCTCTCCCACTGTTGAGACAGGTGGATCCCCCAGTTGTTTTGGCTCAGGGCTTAACAGCCAGCATAGGCCAGTGAACTTTCCATACGCTCGGAGCTCTGAATACAGCGCTTCTCGATCTCCTTGATTTGGTTGTCGGAGTAAGGCTGTATATCCTGGCTTTGTTGGAGGAAACATTTCAGCAATAGATTTCCGAGAAATATCAGGTGCATTCCGTTTTTTTCCATGAACACTCAACATCAGTCCGACTCCAGTTATAAATTCCGTAGATGAACAGAGCTGCAGCATGGCTGCATTTATAAACTCCCCGTGGACACTCGCACTCGCTCGATTTAATCGCATTGTTTTGGTCAAGGTATATCTAAAAAGAAAATTATAATACACAAAGTTTAACAGTAGTTTTCTATAAGCTTTCTGCTCAATGTTGACCATTTACCGCATTTCACTTACTGTCACATTATACACTTTTTTCTTCATACTAGCGTGAACCTGTCCCTTCAAAACACCTTGACTTGCACTAAAGCTTTCCACATGGTTTGATTTGAAGTGATTTTCACCTCTTGAAACGGATTTATTCTCATTTTCGAAGAAAGAAAGCAGGGACACAATTGTCAGCACCGACATCTTGCTTCCCGTGTGTTTGTTTAGAACAGAAAATTTGGTTGCCATGGATGCGTGACGTAACTGCTTTAGTACTCTATGAGGTCATTTCAAACAGAAAAGTGGCTTAGGACCAATTAACAAAACGATTGTCAACTCTTGGTTTCACCAGGAACAGTTAATCAATAAGTGAAGTACCCAAAAGAACTGAGTGAACAAGATCAGTCTGTCAAATTGATGATGACAAGATTCATTGAAAATGCACCAAGTTCGCAGTTGATGCAATTCATGCAGTGTTGTACAGCAAGCAAATCTATGCCACCACTGCCCAATTTTTCAATCATTGTTAGTTTTCACAGGAAAGCTACATCTCTTCATCATGAAGCTGCAATGAATTCTGCCATTTTTTCATCTGGAAAATCATTCATCACTGTTTAGGGTCCTAAGTGGCGCTTTGACTCGTTGCTGACCACAGCCGAGGTCAATGAAACTACATTTTCTTATGAGCATCTCTGCATTTGCACATATGGGACAATCCATTAATGTATAACAAAGTTAAGAAAGAGACCTAGTCGGTATTTGTCATTGATTTCTCCAAATAGACTGTGTCTTTACAAGAGTCGGGCCCATGCAGCAAATTATTGATTTCAGACATAGAAAAAAGCCCTGATCCTACACCAATGCACGTGGACTCTAGCAAAACAATAGCAGCATCATGTAGCCAGGGTACTGAGTAAGTATTTGGACAAAATACAGGGCAACAATATGTAGCAATGACTTTTTGTTACCAGATGAAGGAGTAATGTGTACATTGCATCCTGTGCGCTGCTTTTTCTAGGGTCTTATGAGACTAGAGTAAAGCGGTTTCGGCCAACTCTTGTTCCCTTGAGCGTGATCTGGGCCAAATTATTCCTTTTTATTTTTGCTGATTCCTGTCGTTTTCACAGCCTAATTTTCTCAATCGTTCGACCTGGCGATGGGCGGGTCAGCGGACAGTTTCCGCTTTACAGACTGTAAAGACAAAATTGTAGCCTTTGAATCACTCGTATCTGATGGTTACACTAACTTTACATTAACAGTAGGGTTTATTGGTGTTGATATCTACTGTAATGAATGCGCACATCAAGAATAGATTGTTCTTTCAATCGGTCACCCCTATATACACATGTATCGAAGAATGTTATTTCAGTGTCTGAAATCTCAGCCATGAATTTTATTGTAGGATGGGACCTATTCGCTAGCTCTGCAAAGTTGTTTATTGCTTCTTTGTTTATGTTCCATAGAGAAAAGAGACACTGACGACATCTTTTCTCTATGGAAAATATACAAAGAAGCAATAAGCAACTTCACAGAGCTAGCAAATAGCTCCCATCCTACAATAAAATTCATGGCTGACATTTCAGATACTAAAATAACATTCTTGGATACAAGTGTTACAAGGGCGACTGATTCAAAAACAATCTACTCTTGATGTGCCCATGTACTTTAAACTGACAGAGACTTTCTAATACACGCACTTTAATTTCTGCCACTCTCCAAGGGTCAGGAAAGGCTTCAACAAAGGCGAAGCCCAACAACTAACTCTTTAAAAGCGAAATTTGAAGAACACATTGCATAATTCAAACAAAGATCATGCCACATAGGTTATCCAGATAACCTTTTGAACATGACTCTATTTGAAGTCGATTTTAGCGAAAGAATGTCGGCTCTACAAAATAAACAAAGAACACACAAAAGAACTTTACCATTTGTTGCAGAATACTGCCCATCAATGCCTGATTTTAGAAATATTCTTATGAAGAAATGGCATCTTGTACAAAACCAGCCCTTACTAAGAAAAATATTTAAAAACCCCCTCCTTATTTCATATAGAAAAGGGAGGTCTTTGAAAGATGTACTCGTCAGAGCAAAGCTCTGAGGTCTTTGAATTTTCTATCTTGACCAATAGGAGTCGTGTTTGGCCTGTCAAAACCTTGAAACGTCATTGAGATTCTTTTTGACAGAGCCCCGTCCTAGGTCAGAGCTCAATTTGCATCAAATGCAATCCAAAGCAGAACGCAAGTGTCACATTAACGCCTCTGCATTTCACAGGGTGAAGAGAACATCAGTGCCAACACACTAGACACCATCGCCTGAAAAAGTCGTCCTTCCAAAAAACACAACTTTACCAAGGATCAAACATGCTAAAGCCCCATTGGATAATTTAAATTAGCCAACACTAATCCTTCCTTCTTGATCCGCTCTCTGAGTACTTAAACGGTAACAAAGCTCATTTCAAGCAGAACGAGAACAGCCTTCACAACCATCCCTCAAAATCTTATCACAGCAACTGACCAGATTCACTGAAAGAATCGAAACTGCCATCTTGCTTGAGAAATACTATGGAGGTTAACTATTATAAATAGCTCTTTGTTGAGCTACATACTTTTTCTTTCCTCTTCTTTTCTTTTTCTTTTTTTTTTTTAAATAATACGTTCTATATTTTATGCTGTCTCCATAATTTGTGTGATGTACCCAATGTTGTCAGGAAGCCTATAGCTCATAAGCCCCTTCTTCTATATAGGCTTCCTTGTCATTACCGCCTTAAACGTTTTTTAGCCTATCGTCTTTAAGTTATTATACATTTCTAGTGTATTGTGTTTTTTTGTAATTTCCTTTCTTTATGTGGTTAATGGCAGATAAAAATGAATGAAAAAAAAAATGCATGAATAAAAGAGGACGGGCTCCTTATTGAAGAAGGTAAAACCACTGATCCCACTCACCCTTAAGAGTCAGAAGATGACATCCAGAGCGTGCAGATGCAATGTCCAACGGCCAAACCGAAATAGCGTCAAGATGAACAATCACAAAGCAATAATGAGCACAACCCGAGAAAGTGGCCCACCTCAGTGAGAAAAACGAAAAATCAATCCCTCAGCTGAGAACTCTCTCTGAAAAAGGAACTTGCCCAAAAACTCTGGGTTACAACGCAAGGGCCAATATTATGCCCGATGATGATTTCAAAAGAGACATTGCCCTTATAAGAAAAAACGCTCAACAAAAATATGTCGACGCTCTCACTAAGTTTCAGTACCAGCAAGTAGAGCGAAACAAAATAAAACTTAACAGGATAAAGCAGCTTCAAGCAAGAAAAAGCTCTGATGCAACACAATCTAGAGATAAAGCACATTCTGCGGTCTATCACACATGCCGAGACAATAAACAAACTCAAACAAATGATGTTAGATCTTGAGAAAAACGAGAATAAAGAAACTGGATCTTGTCCTAATGTGTCCTTACTGTCTACAGATCACTTTGAAAGGGAAAAGACTCTTACTAAAAGTGCCATCTGCATTTTACATTTTTACTCACTTTAATTTTGCGTTTTTGAGTGAAATACTTTATTTCTTTGTCAATGTTCTTTAACATGTCCCTGAATTTGATGAAACTTAATCAACAATGTCCAAATAAACAGAACTGCAACTGATTAAACAGTAACAAGACAGATGTTCTCACAGTGTCTACAAGGCATACAAAAAGTTGGTTTTATCAACGGAGTTGATAACGTGAATTAGCCACCGTACAGAGATTCTAAAAGCTGACATTTCGAGCGTTAGCCCTTTGTGAGAGCAAATCGAGGAATTGTGGGTTACGTGTAGTTTTTATAGTAGAGTAGGGGCTACGCCATTGGTATTAACATGACAACGTGGAAAAAAGGAATATATTAAATGAAAAGCATTCATTAATACCGTGAGGATTAAGGGTGCCGATTTGGAAGATGAATTTTTGTTCCAGACTCTTGCAGCTTTCCGTCGTACCTAGATGTAGAGGAAGGCTGCAGATAGCCATGTGTTTTTTGGAGTGGTTAGGGAGATTAAAATGGCGAGCGACTGGCTTAGATGCATCCTTGTCATTCTTCTCAACATCGCCAAGGTGTTCGCGGAATCGGTTAACTAATCATCTACCTGTCTCGCCAATGTATAATTTATTGCATAATGTACAGGTTATGCAATACATGACATTTGCGGAGGTACATGTAAAACGATCGGTGATCTAAAGAGATCGCTTAGGTCCCAATATCTTGCTAGTGTTAACAATGAAAAGACAAGTTTTGCATCATGAGCGTGCGCATTTGAAAGTGCCAGGTTGCTTGTTAGTTTTTAGAGCGCTTCTAACCAAAAAGTTGCCTACGTTTTTGTTGCGTTTGAATGAAATAAGTGGAGGTTGCGAAAAGATTCTACCAGTCTCGGGATCATTTTGGAGTAATTTAAAATTATTAAGAATGATACTTTTGACTGCGTGATTATGAGGATGAAAAGTGAGGGTGAATGGAATTCTGACATTCTTACCTTTCTGTGACGTTTGTAGTGGTGACTGTCGATCAAATTGTGGGGTGCGATGATGGCCGCTTTGACCACAGAGAAAGGATAGCTACGTTTTTGCGAGAACTGGCACATCTCCTTTGATTTGCTGGAAAAATCGGAGTCATCACTACATAGACGTCGAAGTCTAAGAAATTGAGAATAAGGAATGGATTTCTTGACATGTGATGGATGTGACGATGAATACAACAAATAACTGTGAGAATCTGTAGGTTTGTAGTGGACACTGGCACATAGCACATTGCCACTAATAGAAACTTTGATATCTAGGAAGGCCAATGAAGTTTCCGAAATTTCCCAGGTATATTTAAGAGGTGGATGAAAGAATTGACGGAGGTTATAAATTGATTGAGTTCTTCTCTGATGGATGGAATAGCGCCGATGCAGTCGTCAATGTAGCGGCTATAGAGTTCAGGTTTGGGGCCGTTGTACTGATTAAAAAATGGTGTTCAACATATCCTACAAAACGATTGGCATAGTTACGTCCCATTCTTGTGCCCATCGCTACACCATTAATTTGTTTGTAATAGTTGCCGGTGAATGAAAAACAGTTACCGTAAAGACTCGCAGATAAGCCGCACCTTTTTTTCCAAAAATGTGCGATCAAAATCGTAGGTGCGGCTTATCTGCGAGACCATTTGGGAAAGGTGCTGTGAATTTCGGTGTCCAGTCTTCCATCGTCCGATATTAAGCCTGGTTACACAGCTTCGCACAGTGCATGCAAGAAAACAACAAATTTATGCGCAAAATTCTATGGAAAAACTGCCTTGAATGGAGAAATACCTGTGAACAAATACCAGAATAATATCAATCATATGTCCTAAGTGAAATGATGTTCATTCTACTAAAGAGCTAAAATTACGGGTAAGACTTTGAAGTATTTTTCGATCCAGTGTTGGCGAGTTTGCCTTGGATGAAGACAGAACACTTCATAGTCTCGACTTTGGATTTCTTTCGAGTTTTTTTCATGAAAAACTTTTTTCCCAAAATTTGAGTTGCTAAACTTGGGCTGCGGCTTATCTGCGAGTCTTTACGGTAAGCATTAAAACTAGTTCAACAAGGCGGAGGAGCGTTTCTGAGTTTGGTTCTTTCACAGTGCAATGATTGAAAAAATGTTTAAGTGCTTGAAGACCTTTGCTATTGGGAATGACTGGGTATAGAGCTATAATGACCATGGTCAAAATTTGTCTTGGCCAGAGAAAGTAAAATCGTGGAAAATTTTTAGTGTGTATGTAGTTTCTTTAATGTACCATGGCAAAGATTTGACAATAGGCGTCATAATCCTGTCTAAGTAGCTAGAAATGAGTTTGGTGGGGCAACTACAGGCAGAAACAATAGGGCGACCTGGGTTGTTGGGTTTGTGAATTTTAGGCAAGATGTAAATGCATGAAGTTCTCGAGGTGTTGATGATGAGATTACCGGTAGTTGCAGTGTGCGGTAATTCTTGATTAACTGTAAGATTCTGAATGGTGTCTTTCACAAGTTTTTGATTTTTGGAAGTGAGATCTTTATGCATTTTGGCATAAAACGAGGTGTCAGAAAGTTGCTGCAAAGCTTCTTTTTGGTGAAGGTCGGACGGCCAAACAACTACCGCACCGCCTTTGTCGGCCAATTTGACAACTATGTCATTGCATTTACTAAGATTTTTAAGCGCCGCCCACTCTTCCGAGGAAAGGTTGGAAAATTTAGTGTTACAATTGAATTTAAGTTTGTGAATGTCGTGACGGCATTTTTTGGTGAAAAAATCTAAAGAGGCAACTTGTCCCTCTGGGGGAGTCCATTTAGATTTGCGAACTCGAACAATTTCAAAAATACTTTTGTTAGAAGTGTCTGAATCATCCCCTTTGTCATGAAAAGAGGCTTTTAACTGAACGCAGGGAAAGAATGTTTCAACCTCTTGCTTAATAGAAAATTCGTTGGTGTGTTTGGTAATAGGGACAAAATTTAGGCCCTTGCTGAGAACAGATTTCTCCGAGTCAGTAAGCGGAAGATTTTCTGGAATTGTAACTGCGGTATTATGGCTACGCAATGTAGCGTCGTCGGTAATTTGCGGACCTATTAATTGTTGAAGTTTTAGAGTCTTTGTTTGGTGTAAATGGTCAAACAGTCTAGCATTAAGTTCCGGGTTTTAGCGCGAATCGATTGTAATAAAACTGCTGGACAGATTTTGGAAAGTTCAGAGCGGCACTGAAGAATTTGTTTGTCAAGTACGTTTCGTTTTTGGCACATAGCTCGAATTGTGATCCTCATAATATTACGTGAAAAAGAATTTTGAAGTTCATGCTTGAATTCAAGTCAGGTTTTTAATGGTCAATTGACCTCATTATCCGTGTACATTAAATATTCCTTCCTCCAGACTCCAAAGAGAAACTGTTGCCGTTTAGTATAAATTGTTTGCGTAAATGTCTTAATACGGATCAACAGGCGGTAGAACTTCTTTTCCATTGAAAGCATCCCAGATGAGTAGGGCTTTTTGAGATCGCGGAAGGCCAAGTTCCCTGCATTTCTTCATCAAGTAGGGATTGATTACAGAATCAATAAAGGCAATTGTTTCTGCCTGGTTTGAATAGTGCTTTGGGTTTTGGCTGACACAAAAGCTCTTGGGAAAACTAAAGTTCCAAGGAAGGCTAGCCTTAGTCTTAACCTGGTATGTAATTTACACCAGGAGAAATTCGCCAGACAAAGAAATCACAAATGTTAAAGTGATGTTACACTTATTTGTCAAACC
>NC_090892.1:28127730-28130230 GCF_036669925.1 Montipora capricornis | reverse complement strand
AAACTCGCGTCTATTGCTTGGCGGACTGACTTTATTAAGGTTTCAATGACACCATTCATGTGGCTTGCTTTGGGGATATTCCATTCCCAACGAAACTGGCAGTTGAACTCTTCAGCTACTGTATTCTGGATTCTGGTAATTATCTCTTGTTTGCAAATTTTCTTTTAAGTACTCTTGAGCTCCAACAAATTTGTTTCCATGGTCAACCAACACCCAGCAGGATGACCTCTTGTGCATGCATGCTGAGTGACCAGCTCTAAGTGAATAGCCCTTGAGGTCATACATGCAAAAATGATAATCTGTGCTTCTTTCAATGTCTTGCAACTCAGTCAGATCTGTATTGGTCTGAACATGTCCATCACTGTTGTGCAGGCGATAGCTGGTTTCTCAATTTCTGCGCGTGTATTTGGGAGCTGGCCCATCAACTTGTGAATAATGATGCAATTTCTTGTAAGGTGTTTTGCAGTGCTCCGCATGCCAATAATCCCAAATTTTTCCTTGACTCATGCAGATGTTTGAGGAGTACAATCCTGTCGTTGTAAGGCAAGATGATCAGGTTCCGCACTTTGGCTGGCAATGTGCAAATTTTCTTTAATCGTCCATGGGCATGCAGGATCCCTTGGTCGTCTATTTGCACAGTCAGTGCAACAACATCCTCTCTGTCCAGGTTTTCTTGACCCCATTTGTACAGGAAAGTCTCTGATCTTCTTCTGTTGATCTTCTTCTTTTCTGAGACAATTCTCTGGTGTCATGTCCTTCATTTCTTTCAAGATGTCGTGATCATTTCCACATTATCATTTGACGGAATTCCTTTGTATTGTGTGGTTTCAGAAAATATCCAGTTTGACCTCCCACCCTACTGGATTTTCCGTTCTAGAGGGCTTCACGCTACTCCCCCCACCCCCTGGAATTTCCATCATTTTTCCACTTGCCTCTCGGAAATTCCAAATCCACAAAAAGAGACAATTTATTTTGATCGACTTAGAGCTGTAATAAAAATTTCATATCGAATGTGCTGCTCAGCAGCATCTCTCTATCTGCGTTGTCCGGCGACGGAATAAGAGTGGAAAATATATGACAAGGAATCTTACATTTATTTCAAGGGATAAAATTTTCCATTTTTCTTGGTTACCTTGAATAGACGTGAGTTTCAGACAACAAAGTCTAACTGAAGAACAATGGCGAACTTGCATTGCTGAAGTAACCTACATGATTAACAGCCGTCCTTTGTACCCTAGTTCAGATGACATTTGGGAGAATCCAGCTATTACTCCAAACGATTTGATCATCAGACCACAGGGTTTGGTTTGGTCAACATATTTTTGATTAGAATTCCATGCCTTGATTTCAAATTTTCCTTTTGCAAGAATCTTTTCAATCTCTTTCGTAACGTGTTTAGCATCTTCTTCGCAATTTTTGATCCTGGTCTATGGTCCACGTAACAATTTCTCTCATTTCTTTTGCCGCTTCTGGAAATTCCTTTTCTGCTAACTTTGTGAGTGTGTCGACACAACTGATGGCTATGTCTGGTGCTGGCTTGTCTCCAACATTCAGGCGTTGCCACTGGTAAACTGATGGCTGACCTTGCCCCTCCTTTCTCCATAGAAATAGGTGGTACACCTGGTCATCAGGGTGGATGAGCACTTGGTTAAACATTTTTCGAATGTCACCGGTGTATGCGACGCTCTCCCATCTCCAGGTCAAGAGAATTGTTCTGGGGTCTTTTATGTAGTTAGGACCTTTCTCCTAAGTAGTCATTTAAGGATAGTTTTTCATGCCCTTTGGCAGATGCATCGAAGAAGAGACATATACTACTAATCATAATAATAATAGCGGTTTAATATCAGTACATCCATGATATGGCTCTTCGCCTGATATAAAAATATCACACATGATTGATTTTTCTGGCCTCCCAACCTGACCTGACCTGACCTCAAGACCAGAATTTTGAATTATGACCAAAAACGAATACACACAGTGATGACTTTTCCAAAGCTATAATGAAGATGTAGAACAATTTTAATATGGAAGTTGCAATCGCGGGTAGTGGAAACCGGAAACTCTTTGGTGTGAGAAAATATGACAGAAAAATTACTTGCTTCTTTAAAGTTTTAATTAGCGGGTCTCATCAGCTATTTGCGAGGGCTTGAAAGAGAAAGAAAATTGAACATTGCCGGAGTTCAATGTCCGTATTTCGTGCCCGAATTTCGGGAATTTTGTCCGCTAACTTGCTTGTGTGACCCAGAACCCTGGATCCAACCGGATACCATACTGGTGTCGGAGCCTGCTGGACTGTTAATATATATATATTTTACCAGGCTTGTTGAAACTAGATTAATACTGTTTTCGCTTTTTGAGTTTGAGTATACTATTCGAATTAAAGCTGCATCTACGGCGTCTTATTCAATAAATACGAATACATACAGCACATCTATAACTCCAGACATAACTAATCCATGAGTATTCTAAGGTAATCGATAGGTAATCAGTTAATTAGTCA
>NC_090892.1:28105230-28112730 GCF_036669925.1 Montipora capricornis | reverse complement strand
TCTTTCTTTATTACTGTAGGTCGTGATGAGCTGCTTACTGAACATGCCCTTTCCTGGAACAGGAGAAAGATTTTTGCAATGATCCCCAACCTTGTGAAACGATTTACACGGGTACTGTATGTTGTAATGGCATTAGCATTGTTGCTAGTTTAAAATAAGATTAATATTTCTGTGTTTTCTTTTTTTAACTGCCACTATGAATGTTGATACTATATACCATCAATTACAGCAGCTGCTGTGGACAAGCCTATAGGGTAGCCTTGTGTACTGCATTTGCCAGATGTCAACTTACATGTACATGTAAACTCGTGTCTGAGTTTAAGATATTGATGATATGCCGTTCAATGCATTTTAACAAAGTTAACAACAAGAGTGGATACATCACAGCCTATGTATGTGTGTAGTATTCACAGCAATCAGCAGTGCATGTCCAGGAGAGCATGCCTTGCAGTCCATTAGATGGTGATTTGTGCAGGTGCAAGGGCCCATGCCTTGCAGGCTCTGTCACATGACGGCATTGAACGGTTTCAATGCCAGCAATTTTGGATACAGATTGGTTCCAGTTAAGCTTTGCATTCCCACTCTCCCCTCCACTATCCACTGCTTGTCAGTGGCATGGTTTCCCTGTAGCCCAGGTGGGGGCTTATAGCTGGGTTGAGGGCATACAGGCCACGAGAGCGCTGTCTAGGGGCTGGTGGGCTGGTGGACCCCCAGTGGAACCCCCTGTGGGCTTCTTGGTCACCCAACTGACATTGATCAAGTAATGGAGATGTTAATTTCAGCATATATATTATGAGTATAGTCATTGTTAATTTTAGGCAACAGCAATGTTTCAGTCGAAAGATATTGATGTCCACCTCTGGAAACAAGAGATTATTCAGCATGCAAAAGGTACATGTACCCAGGAAAAATTATTACACACCATGCTTCAATCTGTGTTTGAAAGGCACCTACTTCATTTACCAACTTAATTTACTTGAACATTGTTTGTTTAACTTTAAATTTGGATGTTTGAGATATTAGAAATAATACGGATGGGTTACACCCCTCTCACCTTCAACATAATAGGTGTACTTCATTGACACATTTTTCTATGTGGCCATCTCTTTTAGATGAGGAGATAATGAGCTCTTCCCGAGTAAGCCCTTGCAATTCAGAAAAAGAAAAAATAAAACAACAGATGGAAATGCTCTCTTTTTCCATTGCAAGAACAACTCAAGTCATAAACAAACAGACAGGTACACTGTACACACACTGTTACTCTATCATTATACGATTGCAAGTTACAACATGTATCAGATGTGCATGTACTAACATTAATGTTAATATGTAGATGTACTTGCAAGTATGTTGCTTTACAAAAGCAACATACTTACATGTACTTGTATTAATGGTAATCTTAGTCCATTTGACACAGCTGTTTCATTTTCCATACTAGTTGAACAGTGCTGTTTCATAATTAGTGTGGGTAATGGAATAGCTGTATTGGGCTGATTAAAATTAGGGGTTAATTTATAGTGTTAAAGATTTTCCTAAATTTCATGAAAGAACCATATGGTTACATGTTTGTAATGCCTGAATCCATTCTAGTGCAACTTATTTCATGTTGGCATATGGACTGATATACGTGGTAATAAACCACTTTTTCACTGACATAACACAAGGAATTCACAATTTCAACTTGTTAAATACAATAAAGCTTTGTGCAAGAAGTAAACAACAGCAGTTTAATAATTTCACCCCTTATTTAAGTAAAATATATATAAATAATTATGCAACTCCTAATAATAATTATCATTGCTCTAGTATAGTAAATGTTGAGCACTTAATAGCTGCTGAGGTTTTCAAGCCTCTACATTAGTCTAAACATAGCAATATATCTTGTGCCGATAGAAGATTAAAATCAATGGGCACATACTATTTCATGTGGTACATATGTAAAAGAAGTGTTTCCAGTAACAGTTATAGTATTAACATTAAAGGCAAGAAATTGTATCTTATCAATTTTTCCGTAGACACATCTAAGCAACGTACACGTTTGCGAAAGAAAATTACCTCAGAAAGATCTCAGCTCAAGAAAGTAATGGTGGGGTACCACTTACAATAGACAATGTTTTGGCAGTTGAACCATCACTGGGGGGCAATGATCAATGTGCGTGTAATGGTAAGTTACAGTATTATTGATTGAGCCTGCAGGGGATATAATTTGTCAACCACAAATAAATGTGGCTGTTGAACTGGTTATTTCCTCCTTTTGTAGAACTTCCCATCAGAGTGAAGAGCAAAATAGTGGATGCCTTTCAAATTCATGACAGGTGGACTGAGGAGATAGCCTTGTTAACAGTGGAGATGTCCAATCTCTTATGTTTTTATACAGAAAAGCGCATTATCCTATACACACTGAGATTTTCGCGCCAAAAAGCAATGAAATAAATTTCATCCCTGTGCGTGATTGCTGGCTTCTGGTCGGACGGTTTTTGTCACTAGTGAAAAATATCGTCCAACCAATCACAGGCCACGGACGGCTCTTTGTCACTAGTGAAGAAAATCGTAGAGCTCTATCAGTCTTTTCTCAACGACTGGCAAGCAACGGCGAGTTGTTTTTCATTTCTCGTCAAATAAAATGGCATCAAGATTTAAGGATTTAGATGTGTCTGTGGAGGATTTCATCTCAGAAAAAGAAAACTTTGCAAAATGTAGCCGTGCTGCAACAATTCCTAGCATCGAAAAAGTTCTTCATAACGATTTTTTTGCGTAGTATTCTTTTGAAATCTCAGTACGTATAAAATAAACAAATTACTTCATGGTTGGTTCGTTTGTCCGAGTCGCTGAACTCACTCGTTCGCGCCTCTCGCAACTCATCAAGAAAAATCGTCCGCACTCACCAACCATGAAGTAACCTCTATTTCCTGCACTGAAGAAGGATATTCTCGAACTGGAAGATGAAATTAAGTCATGGGGTACTTTGAATTTTGTTTTTTATACTAGCCTTAGTGTTTAACTTGGATACACTGTAATTCCATGCCATGCACAGCACTCACCAATTGGAATATTTTTGACTGACATTTTTGCGAAATTTCAAGGTAGATAAAAATTATTTCATTACAGAAGAATCGAGACATACAGAATGAGAGGAAAAACAAATCACTGGAGGTTACTGTGCATTAATTACTTGTACATGTATGTGGTAATTGCACGCTCATGAAAAGGTTGAACAACATTTAGGATTGATTATTGATTACACTGTACAATAATAACACATTGCTTGCCAACATGAGTTTAATGTTTCCTCAAGTACAGCAATTCCAAAACCCATCTGCCTTTGTTTTTTTTCCTTTAGTTTTTTGTTTTTTCCTTTTTAGTGGATTGTGAACAACGAACAAGTGAAATAACTGAAAATAATGAACAAGGTGGAAAGGTATAATTTTTTTAGCAGTAATTCATCACAGGAGGTCTGACATTCTTAACAATTATGAAGTTTGAGGTAATGTTACAGCATTGTGTGATTAGTTACATGTAAAATGAATTCAAGTTTCATTCAGGCCCTACTGACATTACCAACTTGTCAATTTCCTTATACTAGGATGAGTAGACAGTTGTCAAATACTCTTGTTTGGACAGTCGGCCAGAATTGCTTCAGGGAAAGATAGCCCTTCTGAAAAAAGGCTTGGCCTTCTGCAGTGAGCAAGTGAGAACAGCTACAGGCTGCTTCCAGAAAATTATTGACGGTGATACTGCCATCACGAATGACACCCTATGCAATGACTGTGATGAAGAAACGGATCACAGTGACAATGACGACACCGACAGCGATGACAGCGATGATGATGGTGAAACCAGAGACCCCAGTTTCTCAGTTAGCAGCAGTGAAGAAAAAGCCCCAATGCGTGCTTTTAGTAATTGCAACACCACATGCATATGGGAATTTCCATACCACATAAGCCAGTCAACTTATAATGGTAGAAATGGCAGCAATGCCTGCAGCATAATTTCATTGTTAATTGCACAGGGTATCCATCAAGTAAATTGTGACCGTCCACGGGAAAACCAACCAAAAAGGTGATGACACGGGCACGCTATTTTAGCACGCTAGACAAAAGAAATTTTCTTTAACACGGGAGTGCCGTGTCGTAATGCACGCCTCATTAAAATTTTCTTGTGTCTGATACGACAAGTTGTAAACAATAGATCGTGTTATACCAAGCAAAAGAGCGTGTCAGCAAAAGTAAAATCGAGCACCGCGTAAAAAGACACGGAGTGAGTGAAATTGCACGACAGCTGCGCCAAAACGCTCGCTAAAAAACCAAGTATATAAACACGCTACTCCCAAAGCCGAGTGAGGGCCGACTTACCTGCGGAAATAGCTGAAAATCCCGCAGAATACAGTATTGTGCAAAACTAATGCAAACGTATTTCGCCGAAATTCGCGGCTTTTCCTGGCTTTTCCACGAAAAAATATCGAATTTTCGATGGAAGCGAATTGTGAACGAAAAGTCATGATAATTCTCAAGGCCTATTGTTTCCAACTACGCGAATTTTCGAACGAAAATTCCCTCGGAACGAAAATTGACTTCGAATTTTCGTGCGAAAAATCGCTCTGTTCGATAAATGACCTCAAAAAATTGAGTGAAATTTCGCTCTTTATTTGCTGTTCTCGAGCATTCCCACGTATTTTCTGGACAAAAATTTGCCAAGTTCGAATTTGCCGCGATGATTCTTTTCTGCCGTCATTTCACAATGTGTAAGCTCTACAACAAACTCTTGTTCGTGAAGCAATCGCAGTTTTTGTTGTGTGAGGCAATCTTTTTTTTTTCCGTTGGAAATAGCCGATTAAACTATCGGATCACTGAATCTATTTTCGATATGACTTTATTTACGCTAACCTTAACGCGTTTATTTACGCACACATACGCTTGTTCAGCGATGTTGTTGACATCAACATCTGGCGGCCGCCGATTCATGTCACAAAAATTCGCTGCTTCAAATTTTGTTATCTCGAATTTTCGTTTGGTTACCTTGAAAATTCGCTACTTCGAATTTCGCTATCTCGAATTTTCGAGAAAGATCGTGAATTTTTCGCTTCAAACCCTACGAAAAATCGTTCGAAAAATCGTTCGAAAATTCGATGACTTTTCGTGGAAAATTCGCGAGAACAAAGGACGAATTTCGTTTGCATTACTTTTGCAATTTTACGGTGCCTGTTTTGGCACGCATCTGACACGCAACACGCCACGCTAAACAAAAGGTTTGGAGTGTCTCAGTGTGCACAACAAAAGCCACCGTGACATCTATTGTGCTACTCATTAAATATGCGCATATGGCATGTTGTATGTCACGCTCAGCGTGCCGTGTCATGCACGCGTGCCCGTGTCATCACCTTTTTGTTGGTTTTCCCGTGGATGGTCACAATTGCGATCTTCTTCCCTCCCCAATGCTTCCCTCACTTTGGGTGACTCTGGTTTGTGGCTGTATCAAGGTGGGAAATGATCTCTATGACCGTTCACGTGGTAGTTTACCCCAAAGGTATCTTTCTGCTGCCGAAGCAGCCATGGTGGCTGGTGACAAGTTGGAGGTCTCCATTCGGCAACCTTTCCCTGTCAGAATCTGTGATTCGCATCAACCTTCCACGATGCGCTATCAACTCCTTGACCTTTGCAACAATCAGCATACTTCCTTTGCAGTTCTTACAGTAGACGAGAAAACAGTGCTATTTGCAGGAATTAGAAAAGAAAAGCTGGTTCTCGTAGACACCCATTTACATGGCCAACAGGGTGCAATAATCATCCTTGGCAAACCTTGCAATGTTGACAATTTTGTTTGTGCGGTGCAGCAATGCCTAGGATTTCACAATGA
Source organism: Montipora capricornis (assembly GCF_036669925.1). Lineage (NCBI taxonomy): Eukaryota > Metazoa > Cnidaria > Anthozoa > Scleractinia > Acroporidae > Montipora > Montipora capricornis. The sequence continues at coordinate 28,106,877 of NC_090892.1, read as the reverse complement.
TACGTTTGGTAATCTTGTACATATTCACTTCTAGGATGCCTTACCATGTTGTAATGAAAAAGCAGATATGTTCAAGCCAAAGTACATAAACTTCTAACTTATCTCATTCTCGCCTGTGTTGCCATTTTGGAATTACATTTTAACTCTGGCAACAGGCGAGTAATTATAAGAATCAAGGAAGTCATTTTAACCAGGCGTTTTACATAAAGGAACCCAAACATTGAAAATATTGGTAACATTATTGTTCACGTATTAGGGAAGTGGGTATTATAGTCTTACCATCCTTTTTGCCCCTTTCCAAAATTTTAGGATATTTTGGTGTTTTATCCCGGAAATTTCAGGGGTTTCGATACATTAAAATTCAGTCCTAAACGAAAGACATCATGTCGAATCTCTGGAGAATATGTACAAGGATTTGTATTAGTTTATTCACCAGAATAAAGACATGACGCCTTTTGTTTTGGACTGAATTTTAACATATCGAAAGTGGGGGTATTGTGTTCGTTGTCATTCTTTGTATTGTGTATATCCTGGCGACAAAGAGTCAGGCTGGTGACCTGATGATACCCTATAAGACCTCATAAAATGGTCTTAGGTAATACCCTTCAAAAAGGGGGGGACCAGGAAACCATCATTTGATAAATAGACGCCATGTAAAGGTACTTCCTCTGTTGGGGTACTGTGGTACACTAAAATGCACCAATCAACTACAAAAGAGTGGTTGATCACGTGAATCATCGATCTTAGGAATGGTGAACCATGCGGTAAATTTCATTTCGTATCGATAAGTGTTTTCCTGCAGCCATGCATGTGTTTTGGGAAAATGAATGGCGATCTGGGCTTATTCATTGTCTCTGACACCGTGTTGGTTAGGGGGCAAACACGGCTTAAATTTCAGGGAATGCATCGGAATTTTGCCGACTTTGAACCATTGTAAGTCTTTCATTGTTTAACAGTTGTGGATCGCGAGAATACTTCTCAAAAAGCACTTCCATTGATATTATTTTTGTGAAGTATGACGATCAGCATCAACCTATAACGAACGTAAACTAAATTTGTATATTTCATATAAATCCTTGCAATCAAAACTATGCATATTCCTGCGCAATTTGAAGCGACGTAACGAGATGTCTAACATCCAAATTTCACACTTTGCACCATGTGCAATGACCTAATTTTCTGTTGAATGAATGAGACAAATAACATGACTAAACATATTTTCAAATTTTGCAAAAATCGCCAACATCCACTGTCTTTTAAGCAGCGTTTGCCCTACACATATGGCGTCAGAAACCGTGGAAAGATCTATTCCAACGAGCCATCTTCAAATCGACAGATTGAATGTGAAAGATGGATGACACTTTTGGAATTGTACACTAAGTACCCCCCCCCCCCCTCACCCACCTCTGAATACTTGCCATGGCATGAGAGAGAAGCCTGTAAGGAATTGTGCTCAAACAAGGTCACTAGACGCGAGGCCAATTGCAATCTGACAAAGGCCCTGCCTGGAAGACCACCAGCATGTGGAGTCTGTTTTGACATAAGGTATGTTTGAGGCTAGCTATTTTGTTCTGTTCTAAGATTTCACAATTCTAACCTTCCTTGGTTATAAGATAAACCCTCTTTCAAGTTAAAAGTTCTACAGAC
>NC_090892.1:28095230-28100230 GCF_036669925.1 Montipora capricornis | reverse complement strand
CCCCACACACAACCGAAGTACTCACCGACAGCAGACCTTGTGTTCAGGCTTATGAAAAGCTCAAGAGAGGAGAATTCTCAGCCAGCTCAAGGGTCACCACCTTCCTGTCAACAGTCAGCCGCTATTCTGTCCACATACGTCATATCGCCGGAGTTGAAAACCTACCCTCTGATTTTGCAAGCCGTAACCCCAAGGAATGTTTGGACTCTAGTTGCCAAATTTGCAAATTCATCGTCGAACTCGAGGATTCCGTTGTTCGCAGCCTCTCTGTTAGTGATGTCCTTCAAGGGTCTGCCAAGATGCCCTTCACTAGCCGTGCTGCCTGGCAGGCTACCCAGCTGGAGTGTCCACACCTCCGGAGAACACACTCGCACCTTAGCCAAGGTACCCGACCCTCTAAGAAGGCCACCAAAATTATTGATGTGAAACGCTACCTTAAGGATGTCGTAATCGCCGCTGACGGCCTTCTTGTTGTGCGAGACCATCAACCCTTCCAACCCCCTCGTGAGCGCCTGGTTGTCCCTCGCTCCGTCTTAGACGGCCTATTAACAGCTCTTCACATCCGGTTTAGCCATCCGTCAAAGTACCAAACAAAGCGTCTCTTCAGCCGATACTTCTTCGCTCTAGACGTTGACAAGGCCATCGACCTTGTATCTTCTTCCTGTCACATCTGTGAGTCCGTGAAGTCAATCCCTAAACACTTTCAGCCCCAGTCAAGCATGGAAGCTCCTCGGTCCATTGGCGTCTCATTCGCTGCTGATGTTGCTCGACGTCACCGACAATTGATCCTCGTGCTAAGAGAGAGTGTCTCCTCGTACACTTTAACCACCCTTGTCAAGAGCGAGAAACATGAGGATCTGCGCAACGCCCTCATAGTCTTATGTTCCCAGCTGCGTTCCTTACATGATGGCGGTGTGACAGTCCGTGTTGACCCTGCCCCTGGTTTCTGTGCACTTGCCTCCGACCCAATTCTCCTCTCCCACGGAATTACCTTGGAGATCGGCAGAGTCAAGAATCCAAATAAGAATCCCGTTGCAGAGCGTGCCATTGAGGAGCTTGGTTTAGAGCTCCTCAACTTGTGCCCTGAGGGAGGACCCGTGTCTGACGTCACTCTCGCCCTAGCCACGGCAAACACAAACTCCCGCATCCGGCGTGATGGCCTCTCGGCGCGGGAGGTCTGGACTCAACGCGACCAGCTAACTGGCGAACAGCTCCCCATAGTTGACAGACACCTCATCCTTAGTCAGAATTACTCCCGCCAGCAGAATCACGCATCCAGCGCAAAGTCTAAGGCTCGTGGCCGTACCAACCGACCCTCAGCTGCCGTCTCTGTCGGCGACTTAGTTTTCTTGAAAGGTGACCGAGACAAATTGAAAGCCCGTGAGAAATACCTTGTGGTCTGCGTTCGTGAGGACCTCTATTGCGAGCTCCGGAAGTTCACCACCTCCCAGTTTCGCAGCAAACTCTACTTGGTGCCTATGTCGGAATGTTATCCAGTGGCTCCGACAGTTTTAGCTCTGTCCCCGCAGGGCCCCATTCGTGGCCTCCTTAAGCCTTCCCCATTTGACTCTGATGATGACGCCGACCCCGTTGGTCTACCTCCCAGACAGCCCCCTGTCCCTGCACCTTCTCCAGTGGTTACTCAGACTCCCGCCTATGAACAACCCACGGATCCGCAACACGTGCACGATGTTGACCCCGTTCAGGAACTTCCTCCAGTACCTGCAGCCATTGTCCCACCACCCTGCACCCCATCCTCTTCTCTAGACTGCCCGGTTCTTTCGCGTGCCCCACCCGAGTCTGCTGCTGTTGTTCCTCCCAGGAGGTCTGGCCGTCATCGAAGCGCCCCGTTTTGGCAAAATCAGGACTGGGACTTAAAGTAGTTTGCTCGGTTTTTGCGTTCTTTCTAGTAACACTAGTCCGTGCCCTTTCTCCTTCCTGTGGTAATTTTATCTTACTCGTTACATTTAGAAGGACAAATCTAAGGGACCAGAGACTGCACCCGTTGTGCGTATACCAGTTTAGTTTCGGGTTCACTTTCAGCGTCGTTTTTCTAGTTCAGCCTCTGTAAGTTTCTACATTTAGTCGTTTACTTTGCACGCATATTCTGTTTACTTCTGTGCCTAGGTGCTACGGAGAAAGCTAGGAGGCAACCACGCCACTACGTTATTTACGTTGTACTCAGCGGTTGTTAGCGGCTGCGCAGGCTCGTCTGATCGTCCGATCCTCGTGCTAGAGTTTTGCTTCTTGTTGTCGTTTATTAAACCTTCGAGTTAACGCAGTGTTTCCTCTTTATTGGCGCTGGGTGAGAAATGCTACTAAGACAAGTAATCAACATATCACAAGCCATGTAAAAGTAATTGACTCCAAAGAAATCAAAATACTGTCGAAACCAAAATTTATTACGCAGACATGTAGACCATTAATATTGCACACCAGTAGATATATGTGCATGTGGGAATTCAGATGTGCTGTGTGAGCCAATCTGAATGGTTTACTTAAATAGGATTAAGCATCTCTTAGATAAGAACAACCTTTCACTGATTATCAATAACTTTTTTTCCTAAAAGTTCTTATTGCAATCTTTTTTTTTTCCGTTGGAAATAGCCGATTAAACTATCGGATCACTGAATCTATTTTCGATACGACTTTATTTACGCTAACCTTAACGCGTTTATTTACGCACACATACGCTTGTTCAGCGATGTTGTTGACATCAACATCTGGCGGCCGCCGATTCATGTCACAAAAATTCGCTGCTTCAAATTTTGTTATCTCGAATTTTCGTTTGGTTACCTCGAAAATTCGCTACTTCGAATTTCGCTATCTCGAATTTTCGAGAAAGATCGTGAATTTTTCGCTTCAAACCCTACGAAAAATCGTTCGAAAAATCGTTCGAAAATTCGATGACTTTTCGTGGAAAATTCGCGAGAACAAAGGACGAATTTCGTTTGCATTACTTTTGCAATTTTACGGTGCCTGTTTTGGCACGCATCTGACACGCAACACGCCACGCTAAACAAAAGGTTTGGAGTGTCTCAGTGTGCACAACAAAAGCCACCGTGACATCTATTGTGCTACTCATTAAATATGCGCATATGGCATGTTGTATGTCACGCTCAGCGTGCCGTCTCATGCACGCGTGCCCGTGTCATCACCTTTTTGTTGGTTTTCCCGTGGATGGTCACAATTGCGATCTTCTTCCCTCCCCAATGCTTCCCTCACTTTGGGTGACTCTGGTTTGTGGCTGTATCAAGGTGGGAAATGATCTCTATGACCGTTCACGTGGTAGTTTACCCCAAAGGTATCTTTCTGCTGCCGAAGCAGCCATGGTGGCTGGTGACAAGTTGGAGGTCTCCATTCGGCAACCTTTCCCTGTCAGAATCTGTGATTCGCATCAACCTTCCACGATGCGCTATCAACTCCTTGACCTTTGCAACAATCAGCATACTTCCTTTGCAGTTCTTACAGTAGACGAGAAAACAGTGCTATTTGCAGGAATTAGAAAAGAAAAGCTGGTTCTCGTAGACACCCATTTACATGGCCAACAGGGTGCAATAATCATCCTTGGCAAACCTTGCAATGTTGACAATTTTGTTTGTGCGGTGCAGCAATGCCTAGGATTTCACAATGATACGTTTGGTAATCTTGTACATATTCACTTCTAGGATGCCTTACCATGTTGTAATGAAAAAGCAGATATGTTCAAGCCAAAGTACATAAACTTCTAACTTATCTCATTCTCGCCTGTGTTGCCATTTTGGAATTACATTTTAACTCTGGCAACAGGCGAGTAATTATAAGAATCAAGGAAGTCATTTTAACCAGGCGTTTTACATAAAGGAACCCAAACATTGAAAATATTGGTAACATTATTGTTCACGTATTAGGGAAGTGGGTATTATAGTCTTACCATCCTTTTTGCCCCTTTCCAAAATTTTAGGATATTTTGGTGTTTTATCCCGGAAATTTCAGGGGTTTCGATACATTAAAATTCAGTCCTAAACGAAAGACATCATGTCGAATCTCTGGAGAATATGTACAAGGATTTGTATTAGTTTATTCACCAGAATAAAGACATGACGCCTTTTGTTTTGGACTGAATTTTAACATATCGAAAGTGGGGGTATTGTGTTCGTTGTCATTCTTTGTATTGTGTATATCCTGGCGACAAAGAGTCAGGCTGGTGACCTGATGATACCCTCTAAGACCTCATAAAATGGTCTTAGGTAATACCCTTCAAAAAGGGGGGGACCAGGAAACCATCATTTGATAAATAGACGCCATGTAAAGGTACTTCCTCTGTTGGGGTACTGTGGTACACTAAAATGCACCAATCAACTACAAAAGAGTGGTTGATCACGTGAATCATCGATCTTAGGAATGGTGAACCATGCGGTAAATTTCATTTCGTATCGATAAGTGTTTTCCTGCAGCCATGCATGTGTTTTGGGAAAATGAATGGCGATCTGGGCTTATTCATTGTCTCTGACACCGTGTTGGTTAGGGGGCAAACACGGCTTAAATTTCAGGGAATGCATCGGAATTTTGCCGACTTTGAACCATTGTAAGTCTTTCATTGTTTAACAGTTGTGGATCGCGAGAATACTTCTCAAAAAGCACTTCCATTGATATTATTTTTGTGAAGTATGACGATCAGCATCAACCTATAACGAACGTAAACTAAATTTGTATATTTCATATAAATCCTTGCAATCAAAACTATGCATATTCCTGCGCAATTTGAAGCGACGTAACGAGATGTCTAACATCCAAATTTCACACTTTGCACCATGTGCAATGACCTAATTTTCTGTTGAATGAATGAGACAAATAACATGACTAAACATATTTTCAAATTTTGCAAAAATCGCCAACATCCACTGTCTTTTAAGCAGCATTTGCCCTACACATATGGCATCAGAAACCGTGGAAAGGTCTATTCCAACGAGCCATCTTCAAATCGACAGATTGAATGTGAAAGATGGATGACACTTTTT
>NC_090892.1:28087730-28090230 GCF_036669925.1 Montipora capricornis | reverse complement strand
ATCTATCATGTCCCGATCATCCCCGACCAGCTCTAAGGTTTGGATTTCAAGGCTGCGATTAGGAGGGATAAAAACAAACAGCACCGACATGAGAAGGTCACAGCTTTCGCAAGCTTTTGGTCGCAAGCTTTTGGTCGCATGCCATGGGTGGCCTCGAATCGACTCCACTGAGATTTAACTGCTTCGACGACCTCCTTCCTGGGGTAGAGACGGTTTGGGAGAAAGAAAAAAAATGAATAATACTTATTGACAGTACAATAACACAAGCTTCATTTGGACTGGGAATTGTTCATTACTTAGTTCAGAGCCAGCCAATAATAAGTATTATCACTGTGGTAAAGTCATTACGGAATACAATGCCTAGTTTCTCGGTAACTTTCGACTCTCAAAATAAGAGCGTCTTTAAAGAATCATAGGCTGCTGCTTTTTTAATTATGCTATACGTTCCTACAATACTTTGATTGGGAATGGTCAATAATGCTGTTTGCTGACGAGTCAACAATGTTTTGGTTTGCTACGGTAGTATTTCAATTACTAGAAATAACAATAATTATTGTGAAAACCATGAAAATAAATACTCTTTGTAGATCTCATTGCAGCGTCTCAAGTGTACTGAGCATTCCTGGTTGTTGCGGACAGACTGTGTGCCACAATGATAAGGAATTTTCCCATAAAATACTTGGAGCGACCCACCAAACATATTAATTAATCAATTAAATGACTCACCAGGTGATACAGCGATTAAGCGCTTCCAAATCCTCACGCGTCGATGGCCTTTCAATGTCACCTTCCTTCTGCAGGATGGTGACCTGGGCCCGCAATTGCTGAATGATCGGCACATCCTTAAATTCTGGGCCATGCTCTCGATGGACAAATTTGACTGGATAAAGCAGGGATGCCACATGATTGGCACAGGTCGCGTTCTTCCTATAAACAGGCAGACGAAAGAATGACACAAGTGGAGTGATATATAATAAACGTCATTCAAACTCTACTTGTTTATTGACTTTAAAGTGTCAGGCATCTACTACAAAAATTTTTGACGAAACAATGACACAGTCAATCATTAACCTCTCAATGCTAGTTGCAAGCATTGCCTTCTAGAAGAAATCAATGTTTGCAGATTGAAAACACTTTAAAGTAAAAGTCTAGAGAGTGTGCATTGAAAGAGAATTTATAAGTAGTGACTTATTGTTGCATTGGACTAAAAAGTTCCGCGATAAAAAATTTTGATGCATACGGAGGCTTGCAACAATTTGAATTTGGGTCAGTTAAATTCGAATTTTACAGCTTTCAGCAAAGGTCACATGAATTTTTGTAAACAATTGAGAGATGAGCACATTTCGCTATCACAGAATGTTCAAGTTTTCAGCCATGCCCGACAACTTGTAATAAGCAATGAGAACCAACCCTAACCCTAATCCTAACAGAAAGAGCTTCCCAACAAGGACTCCCATTAGGCTCCCCTTTCTCTTTTCCATGCCGCCCACGCCTAACGCCTCGATTCTGTGCATGGTCTGCCATGTTTTGGAGACTGAGAAATTAATTTTCACTTGTATCGCTTCTGGATAGCATTTTAACTGACCGAGCGGCCAAAAACCAAGGGACAAATTTATTTTCAAGCGCTGCGAGTTATTTCTGATTCAAGTTAACCGGTCAATTATTGAATGATTGTTCTTGTAATAGGTCATTTGGGTCACTGTTGTCTGTTGACCTTTTTAATTGAAAATCATTGAGCCGAATCGATTCTCTTTGCTTATTACAAGTTGTCGGGCATGGCAGAAATTCACTGTGTGATAGCGAAATGTGCTCATCTCTCAATTGATTAGAAAAATTTTCAGGTGACCTTTGCTGAAAGCTGTAAAATTCAAATTTAACCAGCCCAAAGGCAAGCTAGCCCAACTGCTAATTTCTGCAAGCCTCCATATAATTGTCAAACAATAGGCAAAGAGAATTGCTTGAAATACAGATTAATCAAGGCTAACATAAACATGACTTAATGCATGCTTTCTATCATTTTGTGTGAAATCCTGATTTCACTGCTTTCACAGCAACATTCCATTGGGGAATACCTTCCACATGTTTGGTAATGTTTATCACTGATTTCTTGTTCAAGGAAGGCAATTGTTTTAGCTAAATTCTCTTTGTAGCATTTGACTAAGAAGTTGAGCAATAAAAATTTTGATTTAAAAACTTGTAGATGTCTCATTTTTTAAAAATGTTTTTAAATCAAAATGTTTTATGGCTCAACTTTTTAGTCAAATGCTACAATAAGTCACTACTTATAAATTCACACTCTCTAGCCTTTGACTTTAGAGTGTTTTCTATCTGCAAGCATTGATTTCTTCTTGAAGGCAATGCTTTCAACTAGCATTGACAGATTAATGATTGGCTGTGTCTTTCTTTCGCCAAAACTTTTTGTAGCAGATGCCTGACACTTTAACCTCTCAAATTCCAGTGCGCCCTCATGCGCCCATTGAGAACTAACCTCATTTGACTG
>NC_090892.1:28052730-28082730 GCF_036669925.1 Montipora capricornis | reverse complement strand
GGTCTTTGGTTTCCCAATCTTGCTACCATTCCAGGAAAACTTGCATGAACATCCCTCAAACTTGGGATGATTCAAAACAAAACTTGTCACGTTTTTAGCCAATGAAAGCATGTTTTCCCTGTTACGTGTCCACGCTTAGATGACAAAGACAGTATATAATTTATTTTAAGCAGGTAAAGAGCCTGGCAGCTAGAGAAACTGATGTGGACCTGCAAATAGACACTTTAGAAATCAAAATCCCACTTAAAAATATCTCCTATGCCAGTTTTATAATTCTATAATTCTCACACATATATGATTCTGCCTGCACTAGCATGTGTATTCTCTGTTTTATCAAATAGGGCTGGGGAACAATTTCCCCAGGCAGAGATATTATAAGCTTCACAGGAAACAACTGTCTTAGGAATATAGTTCTTCTCTGACCTTCCTGGGAAGTTAGATCACATTATTTCTTATGGCTCCAACCCTTTGCAAGAGTCTTTTTTGCATGTACTAGATGTCTGTGCAAACCATGAAAGTTTCTGATTCACTAGTACACCAAGACAAATAGAGATGGAAACAATTTTTGTAGCCCCTCAAATTGTAAGATTCCTTAACCGTCACTATAATAGCCAACAGTCAATTATAAATTAAGCCTATATGTACTGTAGTACTGTAATACTCTATGAGTTATACCTGGTATTGTTATTTCTTCGCACAACAATTTTGTTATTCTTTTTTTTTTTTTAATTTAAACATGTTAACCATTAATATTTGCCCCAAAAGCACCTTGGCTTATCAAGGAGGCTCACAATAATACAGTAATCAGGCTTACACTCAATGAAATTTGCATTTTACCCACACCATTACTTAAAAAAAGGAACTGTTTACATAGACACCACAGCTATGAGGAGCCCAAGGGAATGGTCATACGAGCAACACATGTGTAAGACACGAGGTTTACAAATTGTAAAAAGTTCTACATGACTCCAGCCTTGGGATCTGTCAAGTTACAGGTCAGATAAGAACTTCCTGACTAAGAAATAGAAAGAAGTTCTAAAAAATAAGACTCCTTGGTAATGGTGGAAGCCAGGCCTCCAACTACTTGTAAAATGAACCCAAACAAACATTTCTGCATGTAAACCAGAGAAAAAACAAAACGGTTTTCAAAAAGGAAAGTGAGTTTCATCTCGTTACCCCTATGTCTCAAAGACCTGCATATTGTCTTCACTCACTCTCTCCCCATCTGAATCTTCTTCCATAAAGTAAGTGTCAATTAATTCATTTGCATACTAAGACACTGTTCCATTACAACCGTACTCTAATGCCTCCAGACCGGCCACTCCCTTGGCAATCTCAAACATTCCTTTGGAAGCTGGAACATTTCTTAGAGCCATCTCAACAAACTGAAGACCAGTGACAATCGTTCCTTCGTCAGGTGACTTGAGAATGTTGACAAATGCATGCATCACACCTAACTCTAAAACAGTACTTAGATAACTTGGTCCATGGTAGGAAACATTGCCCACACAAATGGCGGCCTATTGCAAAAAAAAAAAATTCGGTGATAATTAACTCACTTGTCAATAATTTGGCCAACTTTAAATACAATACAATACTTTTCAAAAAGGAGGTCCAGAGGACCCCCAAATTTGAAAACCTGCATACATCTCTGCCGCATAATCATAGACCGGGGCAAAAACACCTCTGAATAAGTAGCCACCGCCGCTAAATCTACATTAACATTATTTATGTTGTAAATCCCAGGAGTGCTCAGGCACATTTCAATGCCAGGACAGTGATATAAGAAAAATTCAAGCTAAAGTAAACACTGCTTTTCCTCCACTTCTTTAAGTGAAAAGGAAAGTACATTGCACTGTCAGAGATTCCCAACAATGAAAAGAGGTGGATGATCCTATCGCCCTGAGATGGTGTTGACTGAGTTCAACCTCTCCACTGATTTAAGCCTGCATGTACTGTAGTACTGTAATACTCTTTGAGTTATACCTGGTATTGTTATTTTTTCGCAGAACAATTTTCTTCTTCTTTTTTCTTTTTTAATTTAAACATGTTAACCATTGTTTGCCCCCAAAGCACCTTGGCTTATCAAGGGGGCTCACAATAATACAGTAATCAGGCTTACACTCAATGAAATTTGCATTTTACACACACCATTACTTAAAAAAAGGAACTGTTTACATAGACACCAGAGCTATGAGGAGCCCAAGGAAATGGTCATACGAGCAACACATGTATAAGACACGAGGTTTGCAAATTGTAAAAAGTTCTACTTGACTCCAGCCTTGGGATCTGTCAAGTTACAGGTCAGATAAGAACTTCCTGACTAAGAAATAGAAAAAAGTTAATAATACTAATAACCAAAGAAAAGGAGAGCCATAGAACCAAAGAAAAAACAAAAGTTCTGAGGAATAAGAAGACTCCTTGGTAATGGTGGCACGCAGGAAAGCCTCTAACCACTTCTCAAATGAACCCAAACAAAAATTTCTAGATGTAAACCAGAGAAAAAACAAAACGGTTTTCAAAAAGGAAAGTGAGTTTCATCTCGTTACTCCTATGTCTCAAAGACCTGCATCTTGTCTTCGCCCCCATAACTCACTCTCTCCCCATGTGACTCTTCTTCCATAAAGTAAGTGTCAATTAATTGATTTGCATACTAAGACACTGTTCCATTACAACTGTACTCTAATGTCTCCAGACAGGCCACTCCCTTGGCAATCTCACACATTCCTTTGGAAGCTGGAACATTTCTTAGAGCCATCTCAACAAACTGAACACCACTGACAATTGTGCCTTGGTCAGGTGACTTGAGAATGTTGACAAATGCATCCATGACACCTAACTCTAAAACAGTACTTAGATAACTTGGTCCATGGTAGGAAACATTGCACACACAAATGGCGCCCTATTGTAAGAAATCAAATTAAGCGATAATTAAGTCACTTGTCAATAATTTGTCCAACTTACAATAGAATACAATACTTTTCAAAAAGGGGTCCAGAGGACCCCCAAATTTGAAAACCTGCATACATCTCTGCCGCATAATCATAAACCGGGGCAAAAACACCTCTGAATTAGTAGGCACTGTCGCTAAATCTACCTTAATATTGTTTATGTTGTAAATCCCAGGAGTGCTCAGGCACATTTCAATGCCAGGACAGTGATATAACAAAAATTCAAGCTAAAGTAAACACTGCTTTTCCTCCACTTCTTTAAGTGAAAAGGAAAGTACATTGCACTGTCAGAGATTCCCGACAATGAAAAGAGGTGGATGATCCTATCGCCCTGAGATGGTGTTGACTGAGGTCAAACTCCCCACTGATTTAAGCCTGCATGTACTGTAGTACTGTAATACTCTTTGAGTTATACCTGGTAGTGTTATTTTTTCGCAGAACAATTTCCTTCTTCTATTTTCTTTTTTAATTTAAACATGCTAACCATTGTTTGCCCCAAAAGCACCTTGGCTTATCAAGGGGGCTCACAATAATACGGTAATCAGGCTTACACTCAATGAAATTTGCATTTTACCCACACCAGTACTTAAAAAAAGGAACTGTTTACATAGACACCAGAGCTATGAGGAGCCCAAGGGAGTGGTCATACGAGGAACACATGTGTAAGACACGAGGTTTGCAAATTGTAAAAAGTTCTACATGACTCCAGCCTTGGGATCTGTCAAGTTACAGGTCAGATAAGAACTTCCTGACCAAGAAATAGAAAAAAGTTAATAATAATAACAACCAAAGATAGGGAGGGACATAGAACCAAAGAAAAAACAAAAGTTCTGAGGAATAAGAAGACTCCTTGGTAATGGTGGCAGGCAGGCCTCCAACTACTTCTCAAATGAACCCAAACAAAAATTTCTGCATGTAAACCAAAGAAAAAACAAAACGGTTTTCAAAAAGGAAAGTGAGTTTCATCTCGTTACTCTTATGTCTCAAAGACCTGCATATTGTCTTCGCCCCCATCACTCACTCTCTCCCCATGTGACTCTTCTTCCATAAAGTAAGTGTCAATTAATTCATTTGCATACTAAGACACTGTTTCATTACAACTGTACTCTAATGCCTCCAGACAGGCCACTCCCTTGGCAATCTCACACATTCGTTTGGAAGCTGGAACATTTCTTAGAGCCATCTCAACAAACTGAAGACCAGTGACAATTGTGCCTTGGTCAGGTGACTCGAGAATGTTGACAAATGCATCCATGACACCTAACTCTAAAACAGTACTTAGATAACTTGGTCCATGGTAGGAAACATTGCACACACAAATGGCGGCCTATTGTAAGAAATAAAATTAAGCGATAATTAAGTCACTTTTCAATAATTTGTCCAACTTTCAATACAATACAATACTTTTCAAAAAGGGGTCCAGAGGACCCCCAAATTTGAAAACCTGCATACATCTCTGCCGCATATTGTCTTCGCCCCCATCACTCACTCTCCCCATGTGACTCTTCTTCCATAAAGTAAGTGTCAATTAATTCATTTGCATACTAAGACAGTGTTTCATTACAACTGTACTCTAATGCCTCCAGACAGGCCACTCCCTTGGCAATCTCACACCTTCCTTTGGAAGCTGGAACATTTCTTAGAGCCATCTCAACAAACTGAAGACCAGTGACAATTGTGCCTTGGTCAGGTGACTCGAGAATGTTGACAAATGCATCCATGACACCTAACTCTAAAACAGTACTTAGATAACTTGGTCCATGGTAGGAAACATTGCACACACAAATGGCGGCCTATTGTAAGAAATAAAATTAAGCAATAATTAAGTCACTTGTCAATAATTTGTCCAACTTACAATAGAATAAATTACTTTTCAAAAAGGGAACCAGAGGACCCCCAAATTTGAAAACCTGCATACATCTCTGCCGCATAATCATAAACCGGGGCAAAAACACCTCTGAATTAGTAGGCACTGTCGCTAAATCTACCTTAATATTGTTTATGTTGTAAATCCCAGGAGTGCTCAGGCACATTTCAATGCCAGGACAGTGATATAACAAAAATTCAAGCTAAAGTAAACACTGCTTTTCCTCCACTTCTTTAAGTGAAAAGGAAAGTACATTGCACTGTCAGAGATTCCCGACAATGAAAAGAGGTGGATGATCCTATCGCCCTGAGATGGTGTTGACTGAGGTCAAACTCCCCACTGATTTAAGCCTGCATGTACTGTAGTACTGTAATACTCTTTGAGTTATACCTGGTAGTGTTATTTTTTCGCAGAACAATTTCCTTCTTCTATTTTCTTTTTTAATTTAAACATGCTAACCATTGTTTGCCCCAAAAGCACCTTGGCTTATCAAGGGGGCTCACAATAATACGGTAATCAGGCTTACACTCAATGAAATTTGCATTTTACCCACACCAGTACTTAAAAAAAGGAACTGTTTACATAGACACCAGAGCTATGAGGAGCCCAAGGGAGTGGTCATACGAGGAACACATGTGTAAGACACGAGGTTTGCAAATTGTAAAAAGTTCTACATGACTCCAGCCTTGGGATCTGTCAAGTTACAGGTCAGATAAGAACTTCCTGACCAAGAAATAGAAAAAAGTTAATAATAATAACAACCAAAGATAGGGAGGGACATAGAACCAAAGAAAAAACAAAAGTTCTGAGGAATAAGAAGACTCCTTGGTAATGGTGGCAGGCAGGCCTCCAACTACTTCTCAAATGAACCCAAACAAAAATTTCTGCATGTAAACCAAAGAAAAAACAAAACGGTTTTCAAAAAGGAAAGTGAGTTTCATCTCGTTACTCCTATGTCTCAAAGACCTGCATATTGTCTTCGCCCCCATCACTCACTCTCTCCCCATGTGACTCTTCTTCCATAAAGTAAGTGTCAATTAATTCATTTGCATACTAAGACACTGTTTCATTACAACTGTACTCTAATGCCTCCAGACAGGCCACTCCCTTGGCAATCTCACACATTCCTTTGGAAGCTGGAACATTTCTTAGAGCCATCTCAACAAACTGAAGACCAGTGACAATTGTGCCTTGGTCAGGTGACTCGAGAATGTTGACAAATGCATCCATGACACCTAACTCTAAAACAGTACTTAGATAACTTGGTCCATGGTAGGAAACATTGCACACACAAGTGGCGGCCTATTGTAAGAAATAAAATTAAGCGATAATTAAGTCACTTGTCAATAATTTGTCCAACTTTCAATACAATACAATACTTTTCAAAAAGGGGTCCAGAGGACCCCCAAATTTGAAAACCTGAATACATCTCTGCCGCATATTGTCTTCGCCCCCATCACTCACTCTCTCCCCATGTGACTCTTCTTCCATAAAGTAAGTGTCAATTAATTCATTTGCATACTAAGACAGTGTTTCATTACAACTGTACTCTAATGCCTCCAGACAGGCCACTCCCTTGGCAATCTCACACATTCCTTTGGAAGCTGGAACATTTCTTAGAGCCATCTCAACAAACTGAAGACCAGTGACAATTGTGCCTTGGTCAGGTGACTCGAGAATGTTGACAAATGCATCCATGACACCTAACTCTAAAACAGTACTTAGATAACTTGGTCCATGGTAGGAAACATTGCACACACAAATGGCGGCCTATTGTAAGAAATAAAATTAAGCAATAATTAAGTCACTTGTCAATAATTTGTCCAACTTACAATGGAATAAATTACTTTTCAAAAAGGGAACCAGAGGACCCCCAAATTTGAAAACCTGCATACATCTCTGCCGCATAATCATAAACCGGGGCAAAAACACCTCTGAATTAGTAGGCACTGTCGCTAAATCTACCTTAATATTGTTTATGTTGTAAATCCCAGGAGTGCTCAGGCACATTTCAATGCCAGGACAGTGATATAACAAAAATTCAAGCTAAAGTAAACACTGCTTTTCCTCCACTTCTTTAAGTGAAAAGGAAAGTACATTGCACTGTCAGAGATTCCCGACAATGAAAAGAGGTGGATGATCCTATCGCCCTGAGATGGTGTTGACTGAGGTCAAACTCCCCACTGATTTAAGCCTGCATGTACTGTAGTACTGTAATACTCTTTGAGTTATACCTGGTAGTGTTATTTTTTCGCAGAACAATTTCCTTCTTCTATTTTCTTTTTTAATTTAAACATGCTAACCATTGTTTGCCCCAAAAGCACCTTGGCTTATCAAGGGGGCTCACAATAATACGGTAATCAGGCTTACACTCAATGAAATTTGCATTTTACCCACACCAGTACTTAAAAAAAGGAACTGTTTACATAGACACCAGAGCTATGAGGAGCCCAAGGGAGTGGTCATACGAGGAACACATGTGTAAGACACGAGGTTTGCAAATTGTAAAAAGTTCTACATGACTCCAGCCTTGGGATCTGTCAAGTTACAGGTCAGATAAGAACTTCCTGACCAAGAAATAGAAAAAAGTTAATAATAATAACAACCAAAGATAGGGAGGGACATAGAACCAAAGAAAAAACAAAAGTTCTGAGGAATAAGAAGACTCCTTGGTAATGGTGGCAGGCAGGCCTCCAACTACTTCTCAAATGAACCCAAACAAAAATTTCTGCATGTAAACCAAAGAAAAAACAAAACGGTTTTCAAAAAGGAAAGTGAGTTTCATCTCGTTACTCCTATGTCTCAAAGACCTGCATATTGTCTTCGCCCCCATCACTCACTCTCTCCCCATGTGACTCTTCTTCCATAAAGTAAGTGTCAATTAATTCATTTGCATACTAAGACAGTGTTTCATTACAACTGTACTCTAATGCCTCCAGACAGGCCACTCCCTTGGCAATCTCACACATTCCTTTGGAAGCTGGAACATTTCTTAGAGCCATCTCAACAAACTGAAGACCAGTGACAATTGTGCCTTGGTCAGGTGACTCGAGAATGTTGACAAATGCATCCATGACACCTAACTCTAAAACAGTACTTAGATAACTTGGTCCATGGTAGGAAACATTGCACACACAAATGGCGGCCTATTGTAAGAAATAAAATTAAGCGATAATTAAGTCACTTGTCAATAATTTGTCCAACTTTCAATACAATACAATACTTTTCAAAAAGGGGTCCAGAGGACCCCCAAATTTGAAAACCTGAATACATCTCTGCCGCATATTGTCTTCGCCCCCATCACTCACTCTCTCCCCATGTGACTCTTCTTCCATAAAGTAAGTGTCAATTAATTCATTTGCATACTAAGACAGTGTTTCATTACAACTGTACTCTAATGCCTCCAGACAGGCCACTCCCTTGGCAATCTCACACATTCCTTTGGAAGCTGGAACATTTCTTAGAGCCATCTCAACAAACTGAAGACCAGTGACAATTGTGCCTTGGTCAGGTGACTCGAGAATGTTGACAAATGCATCCATGACACCTAACTCTAAAACAGTACTTAGATAACTTGGTCCATGGTAGGAAACATTGCACACACAAATGGCGGCCTATTGTAAGAAATAAAATTAAGCAATAATTAAGTCACTTGTCAATAATTTGTCCAACTTACAATGGAATAAATTACTTTTCAAAAAGGGAACCAGAGGACCCCCAAATTTGAAAACCTGCATACATCTCTGCCGCATAATCATAAACCGGGGCAAAAACACCTCTGAATTAGTAGGCACTGTCGCTAAATCTACCTTAATATTGTTTATGTTGTAAATCCCAGGAGTGCTCAGGCACATTTCAATGCCAGGACAGTGATATAACAAAAATTCAAGCTAAAGTAAACACTGCTTTTCCTCCACTTCTTTAAGTGAAAAGGAAAGTACATTGCACTGTCAGAGATTCCCGACAATGAAAAGAGGTGGATGATCCTATCGCCCTGAGATGGTGTTGACTGAGGTCAAACTCCCCACTGATTTAAGCCTGCATGTACTGTAGTACTGTAATACTCTTTGAGTTATACCTGGTAGTGTTATTTTTTCGCAGAACAATTTCCTTCTTCTATTTTCTTTTTTAATTTAAACATGCCAACCATTGTTTGCCCCAAAAGCACCTTGGCTTATCAAGGGGGCTCACAATAATACGGTAATCAGGCTTACACTCAATGAAATTTGCATTTTACCCACACCAGTACTTAAAAAAAGGAACTGTTTACATAGACACCAGAGCTATGAGGAGCCCAAGGGAGTGGTCATACGAGGAACACATGTGTAAGACACGAGGTTTGCAAATTGTAAAAAGTTCTACATGACTCCAGCCTTGGGATCTGTCAAGTTACAGGTCAGATAAGAACTTCCTGACCAAGAAATAGAAAAAAGTTAATAATAATAACAACCAAAGATAGGGAGGGACATAGAACCAAAGAAAAAACAAAAGTTCTGAGGAATAAGAAGACTCCTTGGTAATGGTGGCAGGCAGGCCTCCAACTACTTCTCAAATGAACCCAAACAAAATTTCTGCATGTAAACCAAAAAAAAAAACAAAACGGTTTTCAAAAAGGAAAGTGAGTTTCATCTCGTTACTCCTATGTCTCAAAGACCTGCATATTGTCTTCGCCCCCATCACTCACTCTCTCCCCATGTGACTCTTCTTCCATAAAGTAAGTGTCAATTAATTCATTTGCATACTAAGACACTGTTTCATTACAACTGTACTCTAATGCCTCCAGACAGGCCACTCCCTTGGCAATCTCACACATTCCTTTGGAAGCTGGAACATTTCTTAGAGCCATCTCAACAAACTGAAGACCAGTGACAATTGTGCCTTGGTCAGGTGACTCGAGAATGTTGACAAATGCATCCATGACACCTAACTCTAAAACAGTACTTAGATAACTTGGTCCATGGTAGGAAACATTGCACACACAAATGGCGGCCTATTGTAAGAAATAAAATTAAGCAATAATTAAGTCACTTGTCAATAATTTGTCCAACTTACAATAGAATAAATTACTTTTCAAAAAGGGAACCAGAGGACCTCCAAATTTGAAAACCTGCATACATCTCTGCCGCATAATCATAAACCGGGGCAAAAACACCTCTGAATTAGTAGGCACTGTCGCTAAATCTACCTTAATATTGTTTATGTTGTAAATCCCAGGAGTGCTCAGGCACATTTCAATGCCAGGACAGTGATATAACAAAAATTCAAGCTAAAGTAAACACTGCTTTTCCTCCACTTCTTTAAGTGAAAAGGAAAGTACATTGCACTGTCAGAGATTCCCGACAATGAAAAGAGGTGGATGATCCTATCGCCCTGAGATGGTGTTGACTGAGGTCAAACTCCCCACTGATTTAAGCCTGCATGTACTGTAGTACTGTAATACTCTTTGAGTTATACCTGGTAGTGTTATTTTTTCGCAGAACAATTTCCTTCTTCTATTTTCTTTTTTAATTTAAACATGCTAACCATTGTTTGCCCCAAAAGCACCTTGGCTTATCAAGGGGGCTCACAATAATACGGTAATCAGGCTTACACTCAATGAAATTTGCATTTTACCCACACCAGTACTTAAAAAAAGGAACTGTTTACATAGACACCAGAGCTATGAGGAGCCCAAGGGAGTGGTCATACGAGGAACACATGTGTAAGACACGAGGTTTGCAAATTGTAAAAAGTTCTACATGACTCCAGCCTTGGGATCTGTCAAGTTACAGGTCAGATAAGAACTTCCTGACCAAGAAATAGAAAAAAGTTAATAATAATAACAACCAAAGATAGGGAGGGACATAGAACCAAAGAAAAAACAAAAGTTCTGAGGAATAAGAAGACTCCTTGGTAATGGTGGCAGGCAGGCCTCCAACTACTTCTCAAATGAACCCAAACAAAAATTTCTGCATGTAAACCAAAGAAAAAACAAAACGGTTTTCAAAAAGGAAAGTGAGTTTCATCTCGTTACTCCTATGTCTCAAAGACCTGCATATTGTCTTCGCCCCCATCACTCACTCTCTCCCCATGTGACTCTTCTTCCATAAAGTAAGTGTCAATTAATTCATTTGCATACTAAGACACTGTTCCATTACAACTGTACTCTAATGCCTCCAGACAGGCCACTCCCTTGGCAATCTCACACATTCCTTTGGAAGCTGGAACATTTCTTAGAGCCATCTCAACAAACTGAAGACCAGTGACAATTGTGCCTTGGTCAGGTGACTCGAGAATGTTGACAAATGCATCCATGACACCTAACTCTAAAACAGTACTTAGATAACTTGGTCCATGGTAGGAAACATTGCACACACAAATGGCGGCCTATTGTAAGAAATAAAATTAAGCGATAATTAAGTCACTTTTCAATAATTTGTCCAACTTTCAATACAATACAATACTTTTCAAAAAGGGATCCAGAGGACCCCCAAATTTGAAAACCTGCATACATCTCTGCCGCATATTGTCTTCGCCCCCATCACTCACTCTCTCCCCATGTGACTCTTCTTCCATAAAGTAAGTGTCAATTAATTCATTTGCATACTAAGACAGTGTTTCATTACAACTGTACTCTAATGCCTCCAGACAGGCCACTCCCTTGGCAATCTCACACCTTCCTTTGGAAGCTGGAACATTTCTTAGAGCCATCTCAACAAACTGAAGACCAGTGACAATTGTGCCTTGGTCAGGTGACTCGAGAATGTTGACAAATGCATCCATGACACCTAACTCTAAAACAGTACTTAGATAACTTGGTCCATGGTAGGAAACATTGCACACACAAATGGCGGCCTATTGTAAGAAATAAAATTAAGCAATAATTAAGTCACTTGTCAATAATTTGTCCAACTTACAATGGAATAAATTACTTTTCAAAAAGGGAACCAGAGGACCCCCAAATTTGAAAACCTGCATACATCTCTGCCGCATAATCATAAACCGGGGCAAAAACACCTCTGAATTAGTAGGCACTGTCGCTAAATCTACCTTAATATTGTTTATGTTGTAAATCCCAGGAGTGCTCAGGCACATTTCAATGCCAGGACAGTGATATAACAAAAATTCAAGCTAAAGTAAACACTGCTTTTCCTCCACTTCTTTAAGTGAAAAGGAAAGTACATTGCACTGTCAGAGATTCCCGACAATGAAAAGAGGTGGATGATCCTATCGCCCTGAGATGGTGTTGACTGAGGTCAAACTCCCCACTGATTTAAGCCTGCATGTACTGTAGTACTGTAATACTCTTTGAGTTATACCTGGTAGTGTTATTTTTTCGCAGAACAATTTCCTTCTTCTATTTTCTTTTTTAATTTAAACATGCTAACCATTGTTTGCCCCAAAAGCACCTTGGCTTATCAAGGGGGCTCACAATAATACGGTAATCAGGCTTACACTCAATGAAATTTGCATTTTACCCACACCAGTACTTAAAAAAAGGAACTGTTTACATAGACACCAGAGCTATGAGGAGCCCAAGGGAGTGGTCATACGAGGAACACATGTGTAAGACACGAGGTTTGCAAATTGTAAAAAGTTCTACATGACTCCAGCCTTGGGATCTGTCAAGTTACAGGTCAGATAAGAACTTCCTGACCAAGAAATAGAAAAAAGTTAATAATAATAACAACCAAAGATAGGGAGGGACATAGAACCAAAGAAAAAACAAAAGTTCTGAGGAATAAGAAGACTCCTTGGTAATGGTGGCAGGCAGGCCTCCAACTACTTCTCAAATGAACCCAAACAAAAATTTCTGCATGTAAACCAAAGAAAAAACAAAACGGTTTTCAAAAAGGAAAGTGAGTTTCATCTCGTTACTCCTATGTCTCAAAGACCTGCATATTGTCTTCGCCCCCATCACTCACTCTCTCCCCATGTGACTCTTCTTCCATAAAGTAAGTGTCAATTAATTCATTTGCATACTAAGACACTGTTTCATTACAACTGTACTCTAATGCCTCCAGACAGGCCACTCCCTTGGCAATCTCACACATTCCTTTGGAAGCTGGAACATTTCTTAGAGCCATCTCAACAAACTGAAGACCAGTGACAATTGTGCCTTGGTCAGGTGACTCGAGAATGTTGACAAATGCATCCATGACACCTAACTCTAAAACAGTACTTAGATAACTTGGTCCATGGTAGGAAACATTGCACACACAAATGGCGGCCTATTGTAAGAAATAAAATTAAGCAATAATTAAGTCACTTGTCAATAATTTGTCCAACTTACAATAGAATAAATTACTTTTCAAAAAGGGAACCAGAGGACCTCCAAATTTGAAAACCTGCATACATCTCTGCCGCATAATCATAAACCGGGGCAAAAACACCTCTGAATTAGTAGGCACTGTCGCTAAATCTACCTTAATATTGTTTATGTTGTAAATCCCAGGAGTGCTCAGGCACATTTCAATGCCAGGACAGTGATATAACAAAAATTCAAGCTAAAGTAAACACTGCTTTTCCTCCACTTCTTTAAGTGAAAAGGAAAGTACATTGCACTGTCAGAGATTCCCGACAATGAAAAGAGGTGGATGATCCTATCGCCCTGAGATGGTGTTGACTGAGGTCAAACTCCCCACTGATTTAAGCCTGCATGTACTGTAGTACTGTAATACTCTTTGAGTTATACCTGGTAGTGTTATTTTTTCGCAGAACAATTTCCTTCTTC
This sequence comes from Montipora capricornis, assembly GCF_036669925.1. NCBI lineage: Eukaryota > Metazoa > Cnidaria > Anthozoa > Scleractinia > Acroporidae > Montipora > Montipora capricornis. Next base: position 28,069,199 of record NC_090892.1, on the reverse strand, counting down.
TATTTTCTTTTTTAATTTAAACATGCTAACCATTGTTTGCCCCAAAAGCACCTTGGCTTATCAAGGGGGCTCACAATAATACGGTAATCAGGCTTACACTCAATGAAATTTGCATTTTACCCACACCAGTACTTAAAAAAAGGAACTGTTTACATAGACACCAGAGCTATGAGGAGCCCAAGGGAGTGGTCATACGAGGAACACATGTGTAAGACACGAGGTTTGCAAATTGTAAAAAGTTCTACATGACTCCAGCCTTGGGATCTGTCAAGTTACAGGTCAGATAAGAACTTCCTGACCAAGAAATAGAAAAAAGTTAATAATAATAACAACCAAAGATAGGGAGGGACATAGAACCAAAGAAAAAACAAAAGTTCTGAGGAATAAGAAGACTCCTTGGTAATGGTGGCAGGCAGGCCTCCAACTACTTCTCAAATGAACCCAAACAAAAATTTCTGCATGTAAACCAAAGAAAAAACAAAACGGTTTTCAAAAAGGAAAGTGAGTTTCATCTCGTTACTCCTATGTCTCAAAGACCTGCATATTGTCTTCGCCCCCATCACTCACTCTCTCCCCATGTGACTCTTCTTCCATAAAGTAAGTGTCAATTAATTCATTTGCATACTAAGACACTGTTTCATTACAACTGTACTCTAATGCCTCCAGACAGGCCACTCCCTTGGCAATCTCACACATTCCTTTGGAAGCTGGAACATTTCTTAGAGCCATCTCAACAAACTGAAGACCAGTGACAATTGTGCCTTGGTCAGGTGACTCGAGAATGTTGACAAATGCATCCATGACACCTAACTCTAAAACAGTACTTAGATAACTTGGTCCATGGTAGGAAACATTGCACACACAAATGGCGGCCTATTGTAAGAAATAAAATTAAGCGATAATTAAGTCACTTTTCAATAATTTGTCCAACTTTCAATACAATACAATACTTTTCAAAAAGGGATCCAGAGGACCCCCAAATTTGAAAACCTGCATACATCTCTGCCGCATATTGTCTTCGCCCCCATCACTCACTCTCTCCCCATGTGACTCTTCTTCCATAAAGTAAGTGTCAATTAATTCATTTGCATACTAAGACAGTGTTTCATTACAACTGTACTCTAATGCCTCCAGACAGGCCACTCCCTTGGCAATCTCACACCTTCCTTTGGAAGCTGGAACATTTCTTAGAGCCATCTCAACAAACTGAAGACCAGTGACAATTGTGCCTTGGTCAGGTGACTCGAGAATGTTGACAAATGCATCCATGACACCTAACTCTAAAACAGTACTTAGATAACTTGGTCCATGGTAGGAAACATTGCACACACAAATGGCGGCCTATTGTAAGAAATAAAATTAAGCAATAATTAAGTCACTTGTCAATAATTTGTCCAACTTACAATGGAATAAATTACTTTTCAAAAAGGGAACCAGAGGACCCCCAAATTTGAAAACCTGCATACATCTCTGCCGCATAATCATAAACCGGGGCAAAAACACCTCTGAATTAGTAGGCACTGTCGCTAAATCTACCTTAATATTGTTTATGTTGTAAATCCCAGGAGTGCTCAGGCACATTTCAATGCCAGGACAGTGATATAACAAAAATTCAAGCTAAAGTAAACACTGCTTTTCCTCCACTTCTTTAAGTGAAAAGGAAAGTACATTGCACTGTCAGAGATTCCCGACAATGAAAAGAGGTGGATGATCCTATCGCCCTGAGATGGTGTTGACTGAGGTCAAACTCCCCACTGATTTAAGCCTGCATGTACTGTAGTACTGTAATACTCTTTGAGTTATACCTGGTAGTGTTATTTTTTCGCAGAACAATTTCCTTCTTCTATTTTCTTTTTTAATTTAAACATGCTAACCATTGTTTGCCCCAAAAGCACCTTGGCTTATCAAGGGGGCTCACAATAATACGGTAATCAGGCTTACACTCAATGAAATTTGCATTTTACCCACACCAGTACTTAAAAAAGGAACTGTTTACATAGACACCAGAGCTATGAGGAGCCCAAGGGAGTGGTCATACGAGGAACACATGTGTAAGACACGAGGTTTGCAAATTGTAAAAAGTTCTACATGACTCCAGCCTTGGGATCTGTCAAGTTACAGGTCAGATAAGAACTTCCTGACCAAGAAATAGAAAAAAGTTAATAATAATAACAACCAAAGATAGGGAGGGACATAGAACCAAAGAAAAAACAAAAGTTCTGAGGAATAAGAAGACTCCTTGGTAATGGTGGCAGGCAGGCCTCCAACTACTTCTCAAATGAACCCAAACAAAAATTTCTGCATGTAAACCAAAGAAAAAACAAAACGGTTTTCAAAAAGGAAAGTGAGTTTCATCTCGTTACTCCTATGTCTCAAAGACCTGCATATTGTCTTCGCCCCCATCACTCACTCTCTCCCCATGTGACTCTTCTTCCATAAAGTAAGTGTCAATTAATTCATTTGCATACTAAGACAGTGTTTCATTACAACTGTACTCTAATGCCTCCAGACAGGCCACTCCCTTGGCAATCTCACACCTTCCTTTGGAAGCTGGAACATTTCTTAGAGCCATCTCAACAAACTGAAGACCAGTGACAATTGTGCCTTGGTCAGGTGACTCGAGAATGTTGACAAATGCATCCATGACACCTAACTCTAAAACAGTACTTAGATAACTTGGTCCATGGTAGGAAACATTGCACACACAAATGGCGGCCTATTGTAAGAAATAAAATTAAGCAATAATTAAGTCACTTGTCAATAATTTGTCCAACTTACAATAGAATAAATTACTTTTCAAAAAGGGAACCAGAGGACCCCCAAATTTGAAAACCTGCATACATCTCTGCCGCATAATCATAAACCGGGGCAAAAACACCTCTGAATTAGTAGGCACTGTCGCTAAATCTACCTTAATATTGTTTATGTTGTAAATCCCAGGAGTGCTCAGGCACATTTCAATGCCAGGACAGTGATATAACAAAAATTCAAGCTAAAGTAAACACTGCTTTTCCTCCACTTCTTTAAGTGAAAAGGAAAGTACATTGCACTGTCAGAGATTCCCGACAATGAAAAGAGGTGGATGATCCTATCGCCCTGAGATGGTGTTGACTGAGGTCAAACTCCCCACTGATTTAAGCCTGCATGTACTGTAGTACTGTAATACTCTTTGAGTTATACCTGGTAGTGTTATTTTTTCGCAGAACAATTTCCTTCTTCTATTTTCTTTTTTAATTTAAACATGCTAACCATTGTTTGCCCCAAAAGCACCTTGGCTTATCAAGGGGGCTCACAATAATACGGTAATCAGGCTTACACTCAATGAAATTTGCATTTTACCCACACCAGTACTTAAAAAAAGGAACTGTTTACATAGACACCAGAGCTATGAGGAGCCCAAGGGAGTGGTCATACGAGGAACACATGTGTAAGACACGAGGTTTGCAAATTGTAAAAAGTTCTACATGACTCCAGCCTTGGGATCTGTCAAGTTACAGGTCAGATAAGAACTTCCTGACCAAGAAATAGAAAAAAGTTAATAATAATAACAACCAAAGATAGGGAGGGACATAGAACCAAAGAAAAAACAAAAGTTCTGAGGAATAAGAAGACTCCTTGGTAATGGTGGCAGGCAGGCCTCCAACTACTTCTCAAATGAACCCAAACAAAAATTTCTGCATGTAAACCAAAGAAAAAACAAAACGGTTTTCAAAAAGGAAAGTGAGTTTCATCTCGTTACTCCTATGTCTCAAAGACCTGCATATTGTCTTCGCCCCCATCACTCACTCTCTCCCCATGTGACTCTTCTTCCATAAAGTAAGTGTCAATTAATTCATTTGCATACTAAGACACTGTTTCATTACAACTGTACTCTAATGCCTCCAGACAGGCCACTCCCTTGGCAATCTCACACCTTCCTTTGGAAGCTGGAACATTTCTTAGAGCCATCTCAACAAACTGAAGACCAGTGACAATTGTGCCTTGGTCAGGTGACTCGAGAATGTTGACAAATGCATCCATGACACCTAACTCTAAAACAGTACTTAGATAACTTGGTCCATGGTAGGAAACATTGCACACACAAATGGCGGCCTATTGTAAGAAATAAAATTAAGCGATAATTAAGTCACTTGTCAATAATTTGTCCAACTTTCAATACAATACAATACTTTTCAAAAAGGGGTCCAGAGGACCTCCAAATTTGAAAACCTGAATACATCTCTGCCGCATATTGTCTTCGCCCCCATCACTCACTCTCTCCCCATGTGACTCTTCTTCCATAAAGTAAGTGTCAATTAATTCATTTGCATACTAAGACAGTGTTTCATTACAACTGTACTCTAATGCCTCCAGACAGGCCACTCCCTTGGCAATCTCACACATTCCTTTGGAAGCTGGAACATTTCTTAGAGCCATCTCAACAAACTGAAGACCAGTGACAATTGTGCCTTGGTCAGGTGACTCGAGAATGTTGACAAATGCATCCATGACACCTAACTCTAAAACAGTACTTAGATAACTTGGTCCATGGTAGGAAACATTGCACACACAAATGGCGGCCTATTGTAAGAAATAAAATTAAGCAATAATTAAGTCACTTGTCAATAATTTGTCCAACTTACAATGGAATAAATTACTTTTCAAAAAGGGAACCAGAGGACCCCCAAATTTGAAAACCTGCATACATCTCTGCCGCATAATCATAAACCGGGGCAAAAACACCTCTGAATTAGTAGGCACTGTCGCTAAATCTACCTTAATATTGTTTATGTTGTAAATCCCAGGAGTGCTCAGGCACATTTCAATGCCAGGACAGTGATATAACAAAAATTCAAGCTAAAGTAAACACTGCTTTTCCTCCACTTCTTTAAGTGAAAAGGAAAGTACATTGCACTGTCAGAGATTCCCGACAATGAAAAGAGGTGGATGATCCTATCGCCCTGAGATGGTGTTGACTGAGGTCAAACTCCCCACTGATTTAAGCCTGCATGTACTGTAGTACTGTAATACTCTTTGAGTTATACCTGGTAGTGTTATTTTTTCGCAGAACAATTTCCTTCTTCTATTTTCTTTTTTAATTTAAACATGCTAACCATTGTTTGCCCCAAAAGCACCTTGGCTTATCAAGGGGGCTCACAATAATACGGTAATCAGGCTTACACTCAATGAAATTTGCATTTTACCCACACCAGTACTTAAAAAAAGGAACTGTTTACATAGACACCAGAGCTATGAGGAGCCCAAGGGAGTGGTCATACGAGAAACACATGTGTAAGACACGAGGTTTGCAAATTGTAAAAAGTTCTACATGACTCCAGCCTTGGGATCTGTCAAGTTACAGGTCAGATAAGAACTTCCTCACCAAGAAATAGAAAAAAGTTAATAATAACAACCAAAGATAGGGGGGAGGGGACATAGGACCAAAGAAAAAACAAAAGTTCTGAGGAATAAGAAGACTCCTTGGTAATGGTGGCAGGCAGGCCTCCAACTACTTCTCAAATGAACCCAAACAAAAATTTCTGCATGTAAACCAAAGAAAAAACAAAACGGTTTTCAAAAAGGAAAGTGAGTTTCATCTCGTTACTCCTATGTCTCAAAGACCTGCATATTGTCTTCGCCCCCATCACTCACTCTCTCCCCATGTGACTCTTCTTCCATAAAGTAAGTGTCAATTAATTCATTTGCATACTAAGACAGTGTTTCATTACAACTGTACTCTAATGCCTCCAGACAGGCCACTCCCTTGGCAATCTCACACCTTCCTTTGGAAGCTGGAACATTTCTTAGAGCCATCTCAACAAACTGAAGACCAGTGACAATTGTGCCTTGGTCAGGTGACTCGAGAATGTTGACAAATGCATCCATGACACCTAACTCTAAAACAGTACTTAGATAACTTGGTCCATGGTAGGAAACATTGCACACACAAATGGCGGCCTATTGTAAGAAATAAAATTAAGCAATAATTAAGTCACTTGTCAATAATTTGTCCAACTTACAATGGAATAAATTACTTTTCAAAAAGGGAACCAGAGGACCCCCAAATTTGAAAACCTGCATACATCTCTGCCGCATAATCATAAACCGGGGCTAAAACACCTCTGAATTAGTAGGCACTGTCGCTAAATCTACCTTAATATTGTTTATGTTGTAAATCCCAGGAGTGCTCAGGCACATTTCAATGCCAGGACAGTGATATAACAAAAATTCAAGCTAAAGTAAACACTGCTTTTCCTCCACTTCTTTAAGTGAAAAGGAAAGTACATTGCACTGTCAGAGATTCCCGACAATGAAAAGAGGTGGATGATCCTATCGCCCTGAGATGGTGTTGACTGAGGTCAAACTCCCCACTGATTTAAGCCTGCATGTACTGTAGTACTGTAATACTCTTTGAGTTATACCTGGTAGTGTTATTTTTTCGCAGAACAATTTCCTTCTTCTATTTTCTTTTTTAATTTAAACATGCTAACCATTGTTTGCCCCAAAAGCACCTTGGCTTATCAAGGGGGCTCACAATAATACGGTAATCAGGCTTACACTCAATGAAATTTGCATTTTACCCACACCAGTACTTAAAAAAAGGAACTGTTTACATAGACACCAGAGCTATGAGGAGCCCAAGGGAGTGGTCATACGAGGAACACATGTGTAAGACACGAGGTTTGCAAATTGTAAAAAGTTCTACATGACTCCAGCCTTGGGATCTGTCAAGTTACAGGTCAGATAAGAACTTCCTGACCAAGAAATAGAAAAAAGTTAATAATAATAACAACCAAAGATAGGGAGGGACATAGAACCAAAGAAAAAACAAAAGTTCTGAGGAATAAGAAGACTCCTTGGTAATGGTGGCAGGCAGGCCTCCAACTACTTCTCAAATGAACCCAAACAAAAATTTCTGCATGTAAACCAAAGAAAAAACAAAACGGTTTTCAAAAAGGAAAGTGAGTTTCATCTCGTTACTCCTATGTCTCAAAGACCTGCATATTGTCTTCGCCCCCATCACTCACTCTCTCCCCATGTGACTCTTCTTCCATAAAGTAAGTGTCAATTAATTCATTTGCATACTAAGACAGTGTTTCATTACAACTGTACTCTAATGCCTCCAGACAGGCCACTCCCTTGGCAATCTCACACCTTCCTTTGGAAGCTGGAACATTTCTTAGAGCCATCTCAACAAACTGAAGACCAGTGACAATTGTGCCTTGGTCAGGTGACTCGAGAATGTTGACAAATGCATCCATGACACCTAACTCTAAAACAGTACTTAGATAACTTGGTCCATGGTAGGAAACATTGCACACACAAATGGCGGCCTATTGTAAGAAATAAAATTAAGCAATAATTAAGTCACTTGTCAATAATTTGTCCAACTTACAATAGAATAAATTACTTTTCAAAAAGGGAACCAGAGGACCCCAAATTTGAAAACCTGCATACATCTCTGCCGCATAATCATAAACCGGGGCAAAAACACCTCTGAATTAGTAGGCACTGTCGCTAAATCTACCTTAATATTGTTTATGTTGTAAATCCCAGGAGTGCTCAGGCACATTTCAATGCCAGGACAGTGATATAACAAAAATTCAAGCTAAAGTAAACACTGCTTTTCCTCCACTTCTTTAAGTGAAAAGGAAAGTACATTGCACTGTCAGAGATTCCCGACAATGAAAAGAGGTGGATGATCCTATCGCCCTGAGATGGTGTTGACTGAGGTCAAACTCCCCACTGATTTAAGCCTGCATGTACTGTAGTACTGTAATACTCTTTGAGTTATACCTGGTAGTGTTATTTTTTCGCAGAACAATTTCCTTCTTCTATTTTCTTTTTAATTTAAACATGCTAACCATTGTTTGCCCCAAAAGCACCTTGGCTTATCAAGGGGGCTCACAATAATACGGTAATCAGGCTTACACTCAATGAAATTTGCATTTTACCCACACCAGTACTTAAAAAAAGGAACTGTTTACATAGACACCAGAGCTATGAGGAGCCCAAGGGAGTGGTCATACGAGGAACACATGTGTAAGACACGAGGTTTGCAAATTGTAAAAAGTTCTACATGACTCCAGCCTTGGGATCTGTCAAGTTACAGGTCAGATAAGAACTTCCTGACCAAGAAATAGAAAAAAGTTAATAATAATAACAACCAAAGATAGGGAGGGACATAGAACCAAAGAAAAAACAAAAGTTCTGAGGAATAAGAAGACTCCTTGGTAATGGTGGCAGGCAGGCCTCCAACTACTTCTCAAATGAACCCAAACAAAAATTTCTGCATGTAAACCAAAGAAAAAACAAAACGGTTTTCAAAAAGGAAAGTGAGTTTCATCTCGTTACTCCTATGTCTCAAAGACCTGCATATTGTCTTCGCCCCCATCACTCACTCTCTCCCCATGTGACTCTTCTTCCATAAAGTAAGTGTCAATTAATTCATTTGCATACTAAGACACTGTTTCATTACAACTGTACTCTAATGCCTCCAGACAGGCCACTCCCTTGGCAATCTCACACCTTCCTTTGGAAGCTGGAACATTTCTTAGAGCCATCTCAACAAACTGAAGACCAGTGACAATTGTGCCTTGGTCAGGTGACTCGAGAATGTTGACAAATGCATCCATGACACCTAACTCTAAAACAGTACTTAGATAACTTGGTCCATGGTAGGAAACATTGCACACACAAATGGCGGCCTATTGTAAGAAATAAAATTAAGCGATAATTAAGTCACTTGTCAATAATTTGTCCAACTTTCAATACAATACAATACTTTTCAAAAAGGGGTCCAGAGGACCCCCAAATTTGAAAACCTGAATACATCTCTGCCGCATATTGTCTTCGCCCCCATCACTCACTCTCTCCCCATGTGACTCTTCTTCCATAAAGTAAGTGTCAATTAATTCATTTGCATACTAAGACAGTGTTTCATTACAACTGTACTCTAATGCCTCCAGACAGGCCACTCCCTTGGCAATCTCACACATTCCTTTGGAAGCTGGAACATTTCTTAGAGCCATCTCAACAAACTGAAGACCAGTGACAATTGTGCCTTGGTCAGGTGACTCGAGAATGTTGACAAATGCATCCATGACACCTAACTCTAAAACAGTACTTAGATAACTTGGTCCATGGTAGGAAACATTGCACACACAAATGGCGGCCTATTGTAAGAAATAAAATTAAGCAATAATTAAGTCACTTGTCAATAATTTGTCCAACTTACAATGGAATAAATTACTTTTCAAAAAGGGAACCAGAGGACCCCCAAATTTGAAAACCTGCATACATCTCTGCAGCATAATCATGAACGGAGGAAAAGACACCTCTGAATTAGTAGGCACTGTCGCTAAATCTACCTTAATATTGTTTATGTTGTAAATCCCAGGAGTGCTCAGGCACATTTCAATGCCAGGACAGTGATATAACAAAAATTCAAGCTAAAGTAAACACTGCTTTTCCTCCACTTCTTTAAGTGAAAAGGAAAGTACATTGCACTGTCAGAGATTCCCGACAATGAAAAGAGGTGGATGATCCTATCGCCCTGAGATGGTGTTGACTGAGGTCAAACTCCCCACTGATTTAAGCCTGCATGTACTGTAGTACTGTAATACTCTTTGAGTTATACCTGGTAGTGTTATTTTTTCGCAGAACAATTTCCTTCTTCTATTTTCTTTTTAATTTAAACATGCTAACCATTGTTTGCCCCAAAAGCACCTTGGCTTATCAAGGGGGCTCACAATAATACGGTAATCAGGCTTACACTCAATGAAATTTGCATTTTACCCACACCAGTACTTAAAAAAAGGAACTGTTTACATAGACACCAGAGCTATGAGGAGCCCAAGGGAGTGGTCATACGAGGAACACATGTGTAAGACACGAGGTTTGCAAATTGTAAAAAGTTCTACATGACTCCAGCCTTGGGATCTGTCAAGTTACAGGTCAGATAAGAACTTCCTGACCAAGAAATAGAAAAAAGTTAATAATAATAACAACCAAAGATAGGGAGGGACATAGAACCAAAGAAAAAAACAAAAGTTCTGAGGAATAAGAAGACTCCTTGGTAATGGTGGCAGGCAGGCCTCCAACTACTTCTCAAATGAACCCAAACAAAAATTTCTGCATGTAAACCAAAGAAAAAACAAAACGGTTTTCAAAAAGGAAAGTGAGTTTCATCTCGTTACTCCTATGTCTCAAAGACCTGCATATTGTCTTCGCCCCCATCACTCACTCTCTCCCCATGTGACTCTTCTTCCATAAAGTAAGTGTCAATTAATTCATTTGCATACTAAGACAGTGTTTCATTACAACTGTACTCTAATGCCTCCAGACAGGCCACTCCCTTGGCAATCTCACACCTTCCTTTGGAAGCTGGAACATTTCTTAGAGCCATCTCAACAAACTGAAGACCAGTGACAATTGTGCCTTGGTCAGGTGACTCGAGAATGTTGACAAATGCATCCATGACACCTAACTCTAAAACAGTACTTAGATAACTTGGTCCATGGTAGGAAACATTGCACACACAAATGGCGGCCTATTGTAAGAAATAAAATTAAGCAATAATTAAGTCACTTGTCAATAATTTGTCCAACTTACAATAGAATACAATACTTTTCAAAAAGGGAACCAGAGGACCTCCAAATTTGAAAACCTGCATACATCTCTGCCGCATAATCATAAACCGGGGCAAAAACACCTCTGAATTAGTAGGCACTGTCGCTAAATCTACCTTAATATTGTTTATGTTGTAAATCCCAGGAGTGCTCAGGCACATTTCAATGCCAGGACAGTGATATAACAAAAATTCAAGCTAAAGTAAACACTGCTTTTCCTCCACTTCTTTAAGTGAAAAGGAAAGTACATTGCACTGTCAGAGATTCCCGACAATGAAAAGAGGTGGATGATCCTATCGCCCTGAGATGGTGTTGACTGAGGTCAAACTCCCCACTGATTTAAGCCTGCATGTACTGTAGTACTGTAATACTCTTTGAGTTATACCTGGTAGTGTTATTTTTTCGCAGAACAATTTCCTTCTTCTATTTTCTTTTTAATTTAAACATGCTAACCATTGTTTGCCCCAAAAGCACCTTGGCTTATCAAGGGGGCTCACAATAATACGGTAATCAGGCTTACACTCAATGAAATTTGCATTTTACCCACACCAGTACTTAAAAAAAGGAACTGTTTACATAGACACCAGAGCTATGAGGAGCCCAAGGGAGTGGTCATACGAGGAACACATGTGTAAGACACGAGGTTTGCAAATTGTAAAAAGTTCTACATGACTCCAGCCTTGGGATCTGTCAAGTTACAGATCAGATAAGAACTTCCTGACCAAGAAATAGAAAAAAGTTAATAATAATAACAACCAAAGATAGGGAGGGACATAGAACCAAAGAAAAAACAAAAGTTCTGAGGAATAAGAAGACTCCTTGGTAATGGTGGCAGGCAGGCCTCCAACTACTTCTCAAATGAACCCAAACAAAAATTTCTGCATGTAAACCAAAAAAAAAAACAAAACGGTTTTCAAAAAGGAAAGTGAGTTTCATCTCGTTACTCCTATGTCTCAAAGACCTGCATATTGTCTTCGCCCCCATCACTCACTCTCTCCCCATGTGACTCTTCTTCCATAAAGTAAGTGTCAATTAATTCATTTGCATACTAAGACACTGTTTCATTACAACTGTACTCTAATGCCTCCAGACAGGCCACTCCCTTGGCAATCTCACACATTCCTTTGGAAGCTGGAACATTTCTTAGAGCCATCTCAACAAACTGAAGACCAGTGACAATTGTGCCTTGGTCAGGTGACTCGAGAATGTTGACAAATGCATCCATGACACCTAACTCTAAAACAGTACTTAGATAACTTGGTCCATGGTAGGAAACATTGCACACACAAATGGTGGCCTATTGTAAGAAATAAAATTAAGCGATAATTAAGTCACTTGTCAATAATTTGTCCAACTTTCAATACAATACTTTTCAAAAAGGGGTCCAGAGGACCCCCAAATTTGAAAACCTGCATACATCTCTGCCGCATATTGTCTTCGCCCCCATCACTCACTCTCTCCCATGTGACTCTTCTTCCATAAAGTAAGTGTCAATTAATTCATTTGCATACTAAGACAGTGTTTCATTACAACTGTACTCTAATGCCTCCAGACAGGCCACTCCCTTGGCAATCTCACACATTCCTTTGAAAGCTGGAACATTTCTTAGAGCCATCTCAACAAACTGAAGACCAGTGACAATTGTGCCTTGGTCAGGTGACTTGAGAATGTTGACAAATGCATCCATGACACCTAACTCTAAAACAGTACTTAGATAACTTGGTCCATGGTAGGAAACATTGCACACACAAATGGCGGCCTATTGTAAGAAATAAAATTAAGCGATAATTAAGTCACTTGTCAATAATTTGTCCAACTTACAATAGAATACAATACTTTTCAAAAAAGGGTTCCATAGGACCCCCAAATTTGAAAACCTGCATACATCTCTGCCGCATAATCATAAACCGGGGCAAAAACACCTCTGAATTAGTAGGCACTGTCGCTAAATCTACCTTAATATTGTTTATGTTGTAAATCCCAGGAGTGCTCAGGCACATTTCAATGCCAGGACAGTGATATAAGAAAAATTCAAGCTAAAGTAAACACTGCTTTTCCTCCACTTCTTTAAGTAAAAAGGAAAGTACATTGCACTGTCAGAGATTGCCGACAATGAAAAGAGGTGGATGATCCTATCGCCCTGAGATGGTGTTGACCGAGTTCAACCTCCCCACTGATTTGAGCCTGCATGTACTGTAGTACTGTAATACTCTTTGAGTTATACCGCGTATTGTTAGTTTGTCGAAGAACAATTTTCTTCTTGGTTTGTCTTTTTCGATTTAAACAGGTTAAACATTGTTTGCCCCAAAAGCACCTTGGCTTATCAAGGGGGCTCACAATAATACGGTAATCAGGCTTACACTCAATGAAATTTGCATTTACCCACACCAGTACTTAAAAAAAGGAACTGTTTACATAGACACCAGAGCTATGAGGAGCCCAAGGGAGTGGTCATACGAGGAACACATGTGTAAGACACGAGGTTTGCAAATTGTAAAAAGTTCTACATGACTCCAGCCTTGGGATCTGTCAAGTTACAGGTCAGATAAGAACTTCCTGACCAAGAAATAGAAAAAAGTTAATAATAATAACAACCAAAGATAGGGAGGGACATAGAACAAAAAAAAAAAAAAAAGTCCTGAGAAAAAAGAAGACTCCTTGGTAATGGTGGAAGGCAGCCCTCAAACTACTTCCCAAATGAACCAAAAAAAAATTTTCTGCATGTAAACCAAAGAAAAAAAAAAAGGTTCTCAAAAAGGAAAGTGAGTTTCATCTCGTTACTCCTATGTCTCAAAGACCTGCATATTGTCTTCGCCCCCATCACTCACTCTCTCCCCATGTGACTCTTCTTCCATAAAGTAAGTGTCAATTAATTCATTTGCATACTAAGACAGTGTTTCATTCAAACTGTACTCTAATGCCTCCAGACAGGCCACTCCCTTGGCAATCTCACACCTTCCTTTGGAAGCTGGAACATTTCTTAGAGCCATCTCAACAAACTGAAGACCAGTGACAATTGTGCCTTGGTCAGGTGACTCGAGAATGTTGACAAATGCATCCATGACACCTAACTCTAAAACAGTACTTAGATAACTTGGTCCATGGTAGGAAACATTGCACACACAAATGGCGGCCTATTGTAAGAAATAAAATTAAGCAATAATTAAGTCACTTGTCAATAATTTGTCCAACTTACAATAGAATAAATTACTTTTCAAAAAGGGAACCAGAGGACCCCCAAATTTGAAAACCTGCATACATCTCTGTCGCATACTCATAAACTGGGGCAAAAACACCTCTGAATTAGTAGGCACTGTCGCTAAATCTACCTTAATATTGTTTATGTTGTAAATCCCAGGAGTGCTCAGGCACATTTCAATGCCAGGACAGTGATATAACAAAAATTCAAGCTAAAGTAAACACTGCTTTCCTCCACTTCTTTAAGTGAAAAGGAAAGTACATTGCACTGTCAGAGATTCCCGACAATGAAAAGAGGTGGATGATCCTATCGCCTGAGATGGTGTTGACTGAGGTCAAACTCCCCACTGATTTAAGCCTGCATGTACTGTAGTACTGTAATACTCTTTGAGTTATACCTGGTAGTGTTATTTTTTCGCAGAACAATTTCCTCTTCTATTTTCTTTTTTAATTAAACATGCTAACCATTGTTTGCCCCAAAAGCACCTTGGCTTATCAAGGGGCTCACAATAATACGGTAATCAGGCTTACACTCAATGAAATTGCATTTTACCCACACCAGTACTTAAAAAAGGAACTGTTTACATAGACACCAGAGCTATGTGGTGCCAATGGGAGTGGTCATACGAGATACACATGTGTAAGACACGAGGTTTGCAAATTGTAAAAAGTTCTACATGACTCCAGCCTTGGGATCTGTCAAGTTACAGGTCAGATAAGAACTTCCTGACCAAGAAATAGAAAAAAGTTAATAATAATAACAACCAAAGATAGGGAGGGACATAGAACCAAAGAAAAAACAAAAGTTCTGAGGAATAAGAAGACTCCTTGGTAATGGTGGCAGGCAGGCCTCCAACTACTTCTCAAATGAACCCAAACAAAAATTTCTGCATGTAAACCAAAGAAAAAAAAAAAGGTTCTCAAAAAGGAAAGTGAGTTTCATCTCGTTACTCCTATGTCTCAAAGACCTGCATATTGTCTTCGCCCCCATCACTCACTCTCTCCCCATGTGACTCTTCTTCCATAAAGTAAGTGTCAATTAATTCATTTGCATACTAATACACTGTTTCATTACAACTGTACTCTAATGCCTCCAGACAGGCCACTCCCTTGGCAATCTCACACATTCCTTTGGAAGCTGGAACATTTCTTAGAGCCATCTCAACAAACTGAAGACCAGTGACAATTGTGCCTTGGTCAGGTGACTCGAGAATGTTGACAAATGCATCCATGACACCTAACTCTAAAACAGTACTTAGATAACTTGGTCCATGGTAGGAAACATTGCACACACAAATGGCGGCCTATTGTAAGAAATAAATTAAGCGATTAAGTAAGTCACTTGTCAATAATTTGTCCAACTTCAATACAATACAATACTTTTCAAAAAGGGGTCCAGAGGACCCCAAATTTGAAAACCTGAATACATCTCTGCGCATATTGTCTTCGCCCCATCACTCACTCTCTCCCATGTGACTCTTCTCCATAAAGTAAGTGTCAATTAATTCATTTGCATACTAAGACAGTGTTTCATTACAACTGTACTCTAATGCCTCCAGACAGGCCACTCCCTGGCAAATCTCACACATTCCTTTGGAAGCTGGAACATTTCTTAGAGCCATCTCAACAAAACTGAAGGACCAGTGACAATTGTGCCTTGGTCAGGTGACTCGAGAATGTTGACAAATGCATCATGACACCTAACTCTAAAACAGTACTTAGATAACTTGGTCCATGGTAGGAAACATTGCACACACAAAAATGGCGGCCTATTGTAAGAAATAAAATTAAGCAATAATTAAGTCACTTGTCAATAATTTGTCCAACTTACAATGGAATAAATTACTTTTCAAAAAGGGAAACCAGAGGACCCCAAATTTGAAAACCTGCATACATCTCTGCCGCATAATCATAAAACGGGGCAAAAACACCTCTGAATTAGTAGGCACTGTCGCTAAATCTACCTTAATATTGTTTATGTTGTAAATCCCAGGAGTGCTCAGGCACATGTCAATGCCAGGACAGTGATATAACAAAAATTCAAGCTAAAGTAAACACTGCTTTTCTCCACTTCTTTAAGTGAAAAGGAAAGTACATTGCACTGTCAGAGATTCCCGACAATGAAAAGAGGTGGGATCCTATCGCCCTGAGATGGTGTTGACTGAGGTCAAACTCCCCACTGATTTAAGCCTGCATGTACTGTAGTACTGAAATAATCCTTGAGTTATACCTGGTAGTGTTATTTTTCGCAGAACAATTTCCTTCTTCTATTTTCTTTTTTAATTTAAACATGCTAACCTTGTTTGCCCCAAAAGCACCTTGGCTTATCAAGGGGGCTCACAATAATACGGTAATCAGGCTTACACTCAATGAAATTTGCATTTACCAACACCAGTACTTAAAAAAAGGAACTGTTTACATAGACACCCAGAGCTAGGAGGAGCCCAAGGGAGTGGTCATACGAGGAACACATGTGTAAGACACGAGGTTTGCAAATGTAAAAAGTTCTACATGACTCCAGCATTGGGATCTGTCAAGTTACAGGTAATAAGAACTGACTGACCAAGAAATAGAAAAAAGTTAATAATAATAACAACCAAGATAGGGAGGGACATAGAACCAAAGAAAAAACAAAAGTTCTGAGGAATAAGAAGACTCTTG
>NC_090892.1:28029786-28052630 GCF_036669925.1 Montipora capricornis | reverse complement strand
GGGTCACCCTTATACAATGTAGTTCCCTTGATAAGTGTTTCTGAAAGAGTTATCATGCAGAAGCTTTTGTTTGTTATTTATTATTAGTATTGTTATGATACCACGAGTTTTCTGTTGCCGATGAAGATATCACACAACCTTTGCTTACACATACACTTGCCACCTTCCCGGCATCATATGCAAATGGCTACACGTCTTTCTAAAACATTCAAAGTTCATTCTTTAGAAGTGGTTTGTTATGCGTGCGAGCCTGCTTGTTGTAGTTAATAACCCCTGAAATCTAATTAAGTATTCGTCATGCGTAGCAAAATGTAATTCATCTTAGTTTAGGTCAAATAATCAAATCACGCAAAAGATTTTCCATTTGTTTCTACTTAGCTTTAATTTTTTTTGCAAATGTTATGCATATATTACTGCCCAATTCTGCTCAAAACCCTTTATTCTTCTGGCAGAATGGTCGCCTCAAAAATCACTTATTCTGCTCGTAATTTCGGCCAGAAGAATTTATCCAAGCCTGCTGCTGAGTCACCATTGAAGTGAACAAAATTGATTTTTGTTTTTGCTAGTTAAGCACCAAAAGCAAAGATAACACATACGTTTACAAGTGTTAAAGAATTTGACGTTGTTTCCTTTAATTGCTACTATGATAAAAAAAAGCACTTCTTTTTTTTCTTCAGATTTTGAAAGTGTGATTGCTTAAAACTTGACTGGCAAAATTTTGAGCTTTGATTTTTATCCAATGCACTTTGGAGTGTAAGTTTTGGATTTCGTGGTCCGCCATTACATAATTGACTAACATTGATACTCTGAGCAGTGAAAGATCTCACCTGTACTTACATGCACACTGCAACTGGCCATTTGCAATTTACTTTTGAACTCTTTTCAATTCTCTGAGGGTGTTCAATTACAAAAGCTAAATATCTGTAGGAAAGGACATACAGGGTGTACAATTATGAGTGCATCACTCTGTTCCAGAAATTAGTGAAAAATTTCTACAAGTCTTCAACCTGTAATGACCAGCTGAGAAACAACTACATGTAGATGACGAAAGAAAGTACTGTAGATAAGAACACTGTCATTTGCAAAAGGATAGTTAAAGCCAGACAGATGATAATGATTTTTATGTTTGTGTGTGACTGACAGGTGCCTATCAGATGCTTCCCATCCCTGGTCAGTATCCCAGTCCGTTTCCAAAACCACCAGTTATTCCTCCAGTCCCAGCTGAGGCTATTGTTCAAGGTCCTGTGATGACATCATATCAAGACCACGAGGAGCAGGTGGTGGGTATTCACAGATTTTTTCACAGTTGTAACGTAAAGACACTTTGCACACTATCACCATCATACCTACTTACATATCGAATGTTAAAACGTCTTGAATCTTTAAAAATAGCTGGTGTACATTAACACTTACATGCTAGTGTTTAATAAGTCATATACAGTATTCTCGTCAGATCTGTATCACGTTTACAAACTCAAGGCAAAGCCGAGAGTTTGTACATGTGACACAGATCTGCCACTTATATTGTATGTATGACTTGTAGATTTTGTTTGTCAACAAGGTTGACATGGTTTAATGCAACTCTGGTTTGAAGGATAATGATTGTAACTTTCAAGTTATGGTTCAAGACTCTGGTGTCTTTATGAGGAGAGAAATGCAGTGCATGGCGTTAATTACCAAGACTTTGGCTTAAGATGGAAATACCAAAGCATCTCTACACAGAAAGATTGTTTGCTCAAATTATTATCAATACTAACAAAGGCTTGAAAAATGATGAACTTGCATTTTAAACGCAGTTAAGGATAAACCTACAAAGATTCATAAAACTAAAATCTGCGATTACTCTCGGTTTTCAACAACCCGTTTCAATGATGATCTCTCTCAACAACAAATGCCTTTTTTCTTGTGGTGTCTTTATAGACTTAAAAAAGGAATTCGACACGGCACGGTAGATCATGCAATCTTTCTTACTTGACAAACTAAATCATTATGGATTTCGTGGCATATTATATTTAAATGATTCTTATCCTATCTGCAAGGCCAAACACAAAGCACACAAATTGGTCCATATATCTCTGAAAAAGCTGTAACACCTTGCGGTGTCCCACAAGGATCTGTATTAGGCCCATTGTTACTTTTATTATGTATTAATGATATTTGCAGCTGCTCAGATAAGCGCAACTTTATCTTTTCTCTGATTATACTGCTATTTTGTACGCCGATAAAAACATTTGCGGAATGTCTTGCAGATTTCTTTATCCAGGCCTTAATGATAAGTACTGTTATTCTTTATTTATTGTAGACTCATCCCTCCTTTGTATGTGTGTGTATGTATAGAATTAGTATAATTTCATAGGCGTTTTTTTTTTCAAAATGGCCACAAGCCATTTTCTTGAAGTGACAAATACCGGTAATCAAACAATCACCAATGTAATTATACTAAAACAATTGTTCACCTCAGGCTCGGTTGATATCGGTGAATAAAATCCTCGCCTTTGGCCCGTGATTGTTAAATATTTCTGCGTATAAGTATACATAGATTACATAGATTTAAGTAAATAATAATAATAAATAATTTTGATCGTTACACATCAACTAACAGGCCCGCCTAGATTAGCTCTACATGTAGCTACCTAGGAAAATAAAGATTGTTGTTGTTGCTGTTGTTGTTATTTGCAAATGCTTGTTGCAAGCATCTTCCACTTAATGCATGTAAACATTTTCTGTTGGGCTGTACACAGTCTAGTTTTGAATCCCAGCAGGTGATGGTACTAATAATAATAATATATATATTTTTATCATTATTATTTGATTGTCTTAGCAAAAGGTTATCACAGTTAAAGTGGTACTACATGTATGATCAAAAAATCTAATCTTTTTTTCTTTGGGTTTCAAAACTATGTTAGTGACCCAAGTTTTAAGCCTTAATTTCAAACAGACACGTTTTTATTTTAACTGGAATTTTCCTACTCAATGGTCTGCCATTATTATCGCGTTTGCACGCGACTGAATTAACATACAGCTCTGGAGTTTCAGGCTTTCAGATTTTTAAACTCGTGTTTTGCATACATAACAAACTGCTCTTTTAGGTAGTGAGTGAATGACGCCACTTTTCCCTAGATCTAACCCTCTGAGGTCCAGTCGGTCAGTTTTGAACGTGAGTAATGGCGGACCATGAAATCCAAAACTTGGACTCAAAGTAAACAGCCTTTGGATAAAATTGCAAGGCAGGTGTTAAGCAAACACAGTTTCAAAATCTGAGGGAAAAACTGGAGCGATATTTTGATCATAGTACCACCTTAAGAAACCAAGTGAAACATTTGCAAATTAACTCAGTGACTTCATTTTCAGTTTTCTTTTCATTTATTTAAGTTCCCTCCTTAACTTCGATCATTTTTCATTTACTCATGCAGAAAATAGTTTCTTTTTAACACCATGTGATTATTATATATTCCAATTGTTTGACCTTGCTTCAGGATGAGATTGTGCCCGAGCTTCCAGCTGCTGCCAAGAAAGAAACAGCTTGGGAAAGAGGATTAAAACTGGCTAAAGAAGTAAGAAGTGCAGTGTACATTCCTGTGTTTTACATTAAAAAAAGAGACTTTGACATTTTACATTCCAATAACTTATGTCTTCGTTTTGGACGGCGAGCATTAGGTAGAAATTTGCACCTACGGGTGCTTGTTGTCCTAAGGCTGCGACTGTTACAGTAAAAGGGTTATTTGCAATGCAATGGTTGATGTACTAATTGTAGAAGTTGTCTTCTACAGTAGTTAACATAGAGGGCGGGGCAGCTGACTGGTGACCCCACCCCCTTCCCCAAGGTATGCTTCTTCAACTAATGCCCCACTCTCTAGACTCTGCAAAGATTTCATTTAATCATACCAAGCTACACATTGCATCTCCCAAAAGTCTGTTGTCATTTCCTGTTTATCAGATAAAGAAAGCAGCGCAGAAGCGCAAAGAGGAAGACGCGGATTTTGAGGAGAAACGTATGGTGCTGGGTATCACAGCTGAGGACAATGACGATGAAAATGATAAAGAAAACTTAACTCGACGACGCGAGATGTTGCGCAATAGGGTGGAGAAGGAGTTAATAGTTGATGAGGATGATGCGAGGTATCGCAGAGGAGGAGATATTGTTTCTCGATGGAGGGACAAACGACCAACCTCGCCCATGCACTACAAGGTCAGTCAAGACATTGATAACGCATTGACATACGTACGTTGTAGTAGAGAGCAGTGCGTTCGTTTGTAAGCACCTGTCACATTAGAAGTAGGATAGGAAACAAGAAACGACTGACAGCCAATGTGTTATGTTTGGGTGGGTGATCTTCAGATGTCGTCATGTTTTGCACGGAATTTTCTGCCAGGAGAATTTTTAAGAAAACCTGGCTCGGGTTACGTAACCAGAAGACTTACTGTCCCTTTAATGTGCGTCCCTCAAGCTATGGTTGATAGACTTCTTGTTCCCATACGGCATGCACCGTTTTGAACTTTGATAGTACATAATTAACTTGTTACAGTCATTTCCATAAATTGTAACAAGATTACCGTGGAATTTTGTCATTATACCATTTCGTTATTTATGAGAGCTTCTTGTTCTTTCTTTCTCCCATGTTTCGGTCTAGGATCGGGACAGGCGGAAAAGAAGAGGAAATCGATCACCATCTTCCTCGCCTGAAAGGTAACCTTAGGTAAAGCGTAAAATCTGCCAAATAATTTGGCTATAAAACTTCGTGTGCGATAGGAGTTACATGTATTTCCGAAGAAAGGTGTATTAAAGTAGCTTGTAGCCGGAGAAAACTTGCATGAAAGGTAAGATAAAGCTTTTTAATTCATGAAATTTCAGACCTTATGGAAAGATGCAACAGCCCATAACAGCAGCAATAACAACAACAACTACTCGTGTATCATTATTAATAACTCCTGGGTATAATTAACAAATAGTAAACAGTTCAGCGTATACCATCAAGCTAAGGTTGCACGTGCAGGGATGGCGCAGTGGTGAGAGCATTCGCCTCACACCAATGTGGCGCGGGTTTGATTCCCAGATCCGGCGTCATGTGTGAGTTTGTTGGTTCTCTACGCTGCTCCGAGAGGTTTTTCTCCTGGAAGTCCGGTTTGCACGTATTAATTTGATTTGATTTCATTTGTGCACGACCCCACAAGCTATTCAGCTTTAAACATTATCGTGTGAAAATAAAGTATTATTATTATTATTATTATTATTATTATTATTATTATTATTATTATTATTATTATTATTGTTATTATTATTATTAAGTAAAAATAGAAAGTGAATGGTTCATTGATATATGTTCACGTTGTCGTCAAAACCTAAAATTTGGGAATTTCTCGTTGTTGCTTTGTCCGGGGCGGTAAATAAATGAACGGAAAGTTTTTCTTTTTTTTAACCAATCATATTGTGGTTTTGTACGAGACTAAGTCGAGGGCATAGCAAACCAACACAAAAGATGGTACTGAAGATAGAAGAAACATTTATTTATGAACTAACTATTCAATTTTCAGTAGGACCGGAGTAGTATCATGATGATGTTTTGAACTTCTGGAAATAGAAGCGTGAAAACATAATTATTTCTGTGAAAGTCACTTTACTTTATTACGTATCTTTTAAAGCGTTTTTAATCCAGTCAGTTGGTTGTTATCCTGACTCAGTAATAAACAGGAGAAGCTGATGAAAAACATTTGAAAGACAGGGCGTTGATTTGTTGATGTTTTGTATCCTCAGAGATCGGCGGAATAGGCGAAGGACTGGAGACAGTGAAAAAGTCAAGACAAGAACCAAGGACACAACGAGAGAGCGAGACAAAGAACGGAGCAAAAAAACTGCAGCAGCTAAAGATACAGCCACGGACGGAAAACCAGGGGAAAGGTTAAAAAGCAAAAGGAACAGAATGCTGCTGAAGAAAACCAAGCAACTGGGGAAAGTAAACAGGAGACTGCAGTTACGGAAGTGAAAGCCACAAAGGAGGAAGAACAAATGAATACAGATGTAAAACAACAGCAACAAGAACAAGAACAACAACAACAACAACAACAACAACAGCAGCGTCAAGAAACGAATCTGGAACAGAGAAAGACTGAGCCAGATGATAGAAGAAAGATTAAAGTACCGGAAAAAGGGGAGAGCGCTGATGTAAAACCAACTAAGGAAACTGACAAGAAAGTAGAATTAATTGGCGGTGGAGCTGAAGAAAAGGACAAATTGAAAACAAAAGTATTGGGTATCTCAAGTTCAAGGTTACCGAACGACGAATGGATAGATCCATGGCAAAGAACAACTTCTCCCAAGCGACATTCAGTGTCATCAGCCAGCTCAAGGAGCCGCTCATCCTCGTCTTCGTCAGATTCGTCTCGCTCTTCACGGTCACGTTCACATTCGGGATCCGAGTCACGCTCCACATCACATTCTGCTTCTCGTTCTCGGTCACGTTCTGCTTCGCATACGCCTTCCAGGTCTCCGTCGCGGTCGCACTCTAGATCTCGATCAAAAACACGTTCCAGATCTGGTTCGGTTTCTTCAGCGAGTGAGCATTCCAGCTCATCAAGCAGTAAAAGTGCCACAGTGGAGGTGAAACCTGGTGTGGGATGGGAGGAGAAGAACGAAAAACAAGCGTCACACGATTCGTCTGATTCAGAATCCGGATCTGAATCAGAATCCAATCCATCAATATCGAAATCCAAATCCAAATCCAAATCGCCTGATTCGGTTCCTAAAAGCCCTGTTAAACCAAAACCCACTCCTGACAAAGGGCCTCGAACCCCGCCAAAGGAATCCACATTGACTCGCAATGTCAAGGATGTTAAGGATAGAAAAAATCGCTTTGAGTATGGAAGAAGAGAAAGAATCGAGAAAGGACGGCCAATGCGGCAAGGTGCTTCATGGAATAGGCGACTGGAAGGATCAAGGCTTACAGATGATCACAACAGGTGTGTAACTGGCCAAACCCCTTCTCAGTAGGGAAATCTAACCTTAACATTTACATTTTTCGCCTCACTAGCTCAGTTAAGGCTGTCTTTTTCTAATCAGTTAGCCGAGAATAAAGTACTGAATATTGAAAGTGCATTGCGTAATGAGCTATCTCTGAAAATTTTAACGCGATATACCCGATAATCTCTGAGCAACGATGGTTTGAAAATTCAAACACCCACCCAAGAATTTATCAGTTTTTGATGGCTAATAACTGGCTCGTTAGAGTGAGTTTCAATCGAGTGTCTAAAACCAAAACCAAAGTTATTACTTTGGCCAATCAAAAAGGACGGAGACAATCTGGTAAACCAATTAAAACTCTAAGGGCCGATTTACACGGTGCGATTTTTTGTCGCATGCGACAAGCTCACGACAGGCCTAAGACATGACTTACGATTGTCGTAGCGTTTTAAAACATGTTTTAGGGCCGATTTACACGATACGATTTTGTCGCATGCGACAAGCTCACGACAGGCCTACGACATGTCTTAAAACATGTTTTAAAATGCTACGACATTTTTTCTGAAGTACACAACAATCGTAAATCATGTCGTGGGCCTGTCGTAAGCCGTTGTCGCATGCGACAAAGTCGTACCGTGTAAATCGGGCCTTAAAATGCTACGACATTTTCCTGACGTACACAACAATCGTAACTCATGTCGTGGGCCTGTCGTGAGCCATTGTCGCATGCGACAAAAATCGTACCGTGTAAATCGGCCCTAACTAATTGCACGTAGCCGACACAGGGCGCGGAAGATTGTGCACGCGCGAGCCACGATTGGTTTTGGTGTCACTTCTGATTGGTTGAAAAAGTGGCGCGAGAACTTTGAACCAATCACTGAGTGAAGTAATGCAAAACTAAAGTAATTCGCTAATTACTTTCGACACTCAACTGAAAACCGCTCTATCAAAGGCAAAAGGCTTAAAATTGGTGATTTAACCAAGTTAACAAGGTTTTATCTTTTGAAGTCAATTTGTAAATAGCATGATGGTTTCTGTGAGGAAACTCATATGTGAATGGCACAAAAAGTTAACAATGGCGTTGGCTAAAATTCCCTTATAAACAGTGCAGCCGTGGCGTAGGTCATCGCCTTTACCGACTCTATCGCTTTCTTTGAATTTTCACAATCCTGTTACACTGAACATAATGACTCGATTGTGGTGAGATTAATCTAAGACAAAAGGTAAAAGCCTTAAAACAAACTTCATGCAGTTTGTTGACGACATCTTTCCTCGAGAATCGGTCGACAACGTTTTGTTGGCTGCGTTATAAATATAAGTATCGTAGTCTTCTCGTGCAGTACGGAATTCTGAGGTACTCGTGGTGTTTTGAAAGTTCTCAACTTCAAAGACCACGTTCAATTTTCGAGAACTTTAAAAATATCATCATTCGCACAATTAATTCCGGATTGTATGAGAAGAACGTGAGATTTCCCATGCAAATAAGGAAGAAAATGCAACTTTACGATCCCCTCCAATATTTACCACAACTTGTATTGAGGAATGTTCTTGTACATGACCTGGCCTTATGGTTTGATGATTAAGCATTTTGTTGTGATATTAGAGTAGGAACCCCATAAGTGGGACAACATTCGTTCTTTTGCACACACGATCTAACGAGTTGAACGAAAGGATTGGGCCCTCCACCTGCACAAGAGAATATGAATTGTTAGATCTTTTTTGCAAAAGTGCGCTTCGCAAACGTTGATTCCTGTCATCTGCCTCACGGATTGGTACCCAAATTGTACTTGACTGCCTCCAATCACAAGTAGCCAATTTTAATGGAACTACTGGACATAATAAAATTGCTCCCTTTAGTTTTCTTCTGTTGACCTTCCTCGCTTTTGCCTTATACAGTAAAATCTTTCTTATGTTTATGTACGGCGTTAAAAGATGTTGGCCTATGAGAAGTATCCGCGTTATATGAACGATTTTAGGTGCTGTAAATTTAAGAGAAGAAATCTCTGGACATCGGAGAGATTTAGCGTAGCCTTTAGGTGAAACGGCAAAGAGGAGGCTACGGTTTGTTGCAAAAGCGTGAAGATTCTCAAATTGTAACGTGTCTTCGTCTTTTGAGACGTTGCTCGATGGGCCAAGAAATGAACTCAAATCAAGCAACGGTCTCTGTTATTCTTGAGAAAGCACAAATTGCCGTGGACGCGAGGCTAAATCTCTCGATTACTTTACACATGTAATGTCCGCTTAAGAAAAGCTTTCCCTCACAGGGTGTAGCGGAATCATGTTTAGTTTGAAATGAAAACATTGTTGAAAATATCCTCCGTGATAATTTATGATGTCTCTTGTTTGTTTTGTTTGTCGAGTAGAGATCGAGATTATCATTCCCGGACAAGGAAGAATCTGGATCGACGCAGAAGATCACGCTCACCGGCACGAGCTAGGGTACGTTTGCTCTCGTCGGTGATATGCGACCAGTAAACCTCAAAAATTAATGGGCAATACTTAACGAAAATCTTCATCAAATCTATTTTATTTGTTCCTGCATTGTTTGAACTTTTGTTATAGCTCTTTTTTGTTCTTTTCGCAGAATGGTGATCGTCGGCGCCTCGACGAAGGAAGAACGTAAGTCGCTAAAATCTGAAATTATTGACCAGGGCCCACTGAGTTGTTCAAAAGCCGATTAACGCTAATCCCAGGTTTAAAATTAAGCAAGGAGTTTTATTTCTCTATTCCCAAATGCTGTGCAACGCTGATATTCAGCAGAACTTTACATTAGAGAAGTCAATCTTGAAAAACAAGTAAACAAAAGAAACTTTCACCAAAAAGTTGAAAGCATGAAACAAAAGTTTACGCTAATCCTGGATTAAGTTAATCGGCTTTCGAACAACCGGGCCCAGTTATCCAAAGACCGATTAACACTACCCCGCTTACCCAGTACAAACCAAGACTTGAGTTTTGCCTGTCAATCTTGTGTTATTTGCCACCTTCAAGGACGGCAGCAGTAGCACCGTACTATACATAACGGCTATATATATCTAACTTTTGAAACTATCCTGTTATGAAGGGTTCTTTGTGTTGCTCTTTGAGGCGTTTTTGTAAAAAAATTCTTGAAATCTTTCCTTTTTGTGGTAGTTCACTGTAATTGCACTACACAATATGTCACCGGGTTGTGTAAGGAGTGTCCGTGGTGCCAATAGGCCCGCACCGCGTGCATAAATCACGAAAATAAAGAGGTCTGTGGGAAGCGTGCTGAGTTTCAACAAAATGAGCCCCAAAATCGGCAAGAATTTGTGACGCTGATGAATAATAAAGCAGCAGCTATTTCCAAAACGATAGAATTACCTGGTGATAAATAACCTCGTCTTGGAGAGTAAATTTTTGATTTTGCAGAAACAAATGTCACCCTTAAGAGTTAAGCGATTGTGATCTTTGTGTTGAATTCGCATATTTCTTGTCAAACTTTGTAATACTTGAAAGAAAAAAAAGAAAAACATAAACCCGGTGTCTTGTCGTCATTTTGACACAGTTGTATCCTTTGTTTCGTAAGTAAACACGCTAGGTAACTTGATCACGGCGCCCGCTGAATTTGATGTCACTTTCGATTCTGCGATTTACTTGTGCAGCCAAAAGTACAACAGAAATATTGAACGTTTTTCGCTCATGATAACTTTTTGATTCGCCGTTCAAAATTTGTTGTTTTTGTTGCTAATGGCAAAATATTTTATTCTCGATTGACACTTCCTGAAAACTTCCTCCTGCTCTTCCTAAAAACTGTGTATCAATATTTATTTACTTTTGCACCAATATTTGTTTTGCATAAAGCAGTTAACAAAATCCCTACCTTGCTTAGTTCGCATTTTTGAACGTTAAAATAGAATTTTCGCTCCTATGTTTCTGGCATGAAGTGGCATATTTTTTAGGTCTCCCATCCAGATACTAACTTCGCCGGATAGGAATTAACTTCAGTGAACTTTTGTATTAGAAAGCTGTCAGACTCTCAGAGTGCACGCTTAAACTTGTTTTAAATAAGAAGTTGTAAGGGAACTTGAAAATGACCAACATGTCAGCCTCGAAACCAATGTTATCGGTGGCTAGCGTTGGATATTTACCTCGCCGCTTCGCGGCTCGGTGAATAGTTGTTTTAAAACTATTAGAGCAAAGACAACTTGAATCTGCTGGAAGACAAAACGCAGCTCAGTTGACAATATGGAATAAAGCGCTGTTACTGCACTATCACACGTACGCAATGCGTGCCAAATTTTTTTCTTTTTTATAACATTTCCTTTCCACTAATTACACTGTAATACTTTCGTTACGGCGTTCACACCAAGAGGAGCCACGTTTTTGAGACGCAGACATAAACCGAAAGTGAACATTTCGCATGCGAGGAAAGTAGTATCTCCCAGAGTTTTAAAGTAATCATCTCTAATGAAATGTGATTGTGTGGATACAAGTTGAAAGGGCTACAGCTCGCTTACGGTTGCCGCCCCTTTGTCAAAAACGGACTAACAACACCACCAAGCCACATCAGAAACATACAAAAGGACTGAATTGCAAAATAAAAAAAGATACATACCTTCCTGCGTAAAGAAACTTTGTTACCTTTTTTCTACATCAGTGCATTGCACCAAAAGAGCGAAATTTCTGCTAAAAATCTATGATTTAGAAAAAAAAAAGGGAAACAAGTTTCAATGTTGTATTTTCTCGTCAGCTTATATCTTGGAGAAACATAGCATCTTCCTTCAATTTGCATTTATAGATGATAATTGAGTGTAGTTGAACTTTTTTACCAGACTTTCTTGGGTATATCTTTCCCCGAACAAAATTTCCGTCAATCCTGAAATTGATTTTTATTAAGTCTTTCAATGATGTTTTTTTTTTAATCTTTGCTTTTAGTCGGGAACGTTCTTCAAGTGCTGATAGTATGGAACATGCGTTGGCCCGACCAAGTTCTCCTCGTCCTACACGAGAGCGTGGTGGACTGCGCCGCGGTTCTGGAGTGTCATCAAGCGATACTGAAAGTGCAAGCAGTGACTCGGAGAGTGAATCAGAGGAAGAAGAAGAAGAAGATCGAAACCTGGTCAGAACCCGCCGGGCAGGGCCTGAGACTGACCAAGTCAAGCGCAATATACCATTATCAAGCGGGAACATCAGATACACCGGTCATAAAGATATAAAACTTACTTTGAATAAGGTATGTAAATATTTTATTATGCATAAGTTCTAACTTAGCAAAGTTACCAAGCTACATACCTTGGCTCCCACCAAAAGAGCGGCTGAATGTATTGGCAGGTAGGCAGGCCGTCTTCTTTCTGTGACTGCTTTGAGCAGACGTCTTCAAAGTTCCTTTCGTCTAGATTTCAGAACCAGAAATTTTTGGTTGTTATACGACGTGTGTGAAGAACGACAACGATAATAAAGTAAATATTTTTTTCAAGCAGTGCGGTTTGGTTTTGTTATGTCTTGAGACAAACCTGAGATCGTGCATAATTATTTTATAGTCTGTATCAAGGCCTGACAGAGAAGAGACAAAGCCACCTTCCCATCATCCCCCACAGGAAAGAACAGAAGCCAGCAGTAGCAGTGAAAAACAAGTGGTTGCAAAGAAACGTACACGTGATTCATCCCCAGTCCTTGAGGCTTCAAACCTTGCAAGGGACGTGGTTTCGTCATCAGTCCCTGCGCAGACTCCAAACAAAAACGATAAAAGGTCTGCAGATTCACAAGTTGACACTGCTACATCCGGGAAAGCAAATACCGCAAACACTTCCTCCAGGAGAGAAGAACTACTCCGTGAACTTAAAGCTGTCGAAGACGCCATCGCCAGAAAACGAGCAAGAATCGAATAAAAATAAGAATAAATATTTGTACAAGCAGAGCCTACCACACATGTTTGGACGATTTACAGATTTTATCTTAAATGTACAGCCAATAATTCTTAATCATCGCATTTTTCTTCCGTCGTTTAATGTAATAAACGCATTAAAACTCTAAAAATGCATAGAAGACGTTTCCTGTCAGTGATCGCTTGTCTTTTGTACGTTATTCATATTGATTACCTAACCCTAATCAGTGTCCGTCGCAGTTTGAGTGGCACAAGCCTCTACGCAAATCGGTTGTTACAAGCCTGATTGAATATATGTCTTCCATATACAGTGAAAGCGTGGAACCTGTTTCTGTAGCATACATCGTGTCGCTTGCTTTCGTCAAAAACTCTGTTCATTTGTCCAGTCGTCGTTAGTGGGGAAAAGCAAGATAAATTAACAGGCGCTTCGTGTCATTTGATTGTTGGACGATGTGATGAATAAAGTATGCTGAGGTTTTTTTTCCTTACAGTAAATAACCCTTTTGGCCTGACGGACTGAGTGTGATTTTGTAAGGGCGGTCCTATAAGGCGAACTACAAGAGGCCATTTCCGAGTTTATATCTGCCTCCTGTTCAAAGCGAGTCTAAGTGCGAAGTTTTTGTGATAGTAATTAGTTCTACTTTACATATGAATGAAAACGAATTTTCTTACGAAAAACTTTGCAATGAAACTCGCTTTAAAGAGCAGGCAGACATGAACTCGGAAATGGCTTATTAGAATGCTTCGGGCTATTTTTCATGATGTGCACTCTCGAGTTCCTTGCTCAGTCCCACCCCTCCTTCCCTCCCTATGCCAATACTTGATGGATTAAGAGGATCCCTATTATTCAGTGTAACTTGCTTGTTTTATTTGTGTTGGCAAGCAAATCTGGGGGGTAATGGCATGGCATTTTTAGACCGAAAAATTGGCACGACACTCCAGTCTTTTTATATAACCACACCACGTAATGCATGGAAGAGAAGGTTGTAATGTGCTTTTAGAATTTTCGGCAGTCAATTTGTTTTCCTTGACATTGGCTCCAGCTTGTTGATGCGTAAAATGATGCAATGTGTTACGTTCTCTTGATTATCTGAAAAGTTGATATTAAATGACCGCAAAAAGCCATATTTTCCGCATTCTCTTAGGGCTTGGTTTCAGTGACCACGAAAGCTTAAACACAAAAACAAAATTCCCTAATTAACGACAAGTTAATGTGTCTGCGTCTTTTGAGTACTAAACCAGCCTTTAGAGGCAAAGAAAAAAGTTATGATAGGTTAACTTGAATAAATGTGTCGTGTCCTTTGTACTTGCATTCTGAGCCAGTCCCCAGGGATACGGCAAGAGCTCTTCACTGGCTCCTTTAAGTTACAGTTCACTTGTAAATTCCACGGTTTTATGGTTCTCTTGTTCCGGTTCACAAACGAACGCTTTAATTTGTAAAAATATAAAACCAGGTTTTCGAACCTTTCAAATACCTATGCAAAATTTCCACATTCAGTTTCCTTGAAAAAGCTTAAAAGTGGACTTTTCCTTTTTGTGAGGAAAATTCGACTTCTCATTTGCATTTAAGATCAGTCTAAAGTTTGCGTCGGTAAGTTTTCCGCCTGATATTTAGTCCTCCTTGTTGTTTACATCGGTTATCCATTGACGCACAGCACAGTTCTTTTCACGTATTAACTGAAATTACTTTTTCGTTTGTGTATGCCGGATTTCATTCGGTTTTCTTGTTACAGGTATGCCTGATCATTTTTGCTGATGTTCAGTTCAGTAGTGACGCTTTAGTTAAACAACTAATTGGCAGGTGATGATAGAGGCCAGATGGTTTCGATTCGTCAATGTGTATTTCTTCTCCTTGGTCTTTTTCTTGGCTTCAATATCACCTTGTTTGTGAGACAGAATCAATGCCGTTTGATTTATGCAAGTCACATCCGACCAAAGACTTTAACCAAAGAACTTGGAAACCGTAATTTCTTATTTGTTGGTGTTATGACCGCCGAACAGTTAGTGCAGACTCGAGCTAAGGCAGTGTACGCTACATGGGGAAAGAATGTTCCAGGAAAAATAACGTTCTTTTCAAGCGGTGAAACTGGCAAAAGGCTCGGTTTGCCGGTTGTTAGTCTACCTGATGTTGATGATACGTATCCACCGCTAAAGAAGTCTTTGATGATGATTAAATACATGCACGACTTCCACATCGATGACTACGAGTGGTTTATGCGAGCAGATGACGATGTCTACGTCCGAAACGACAGATTGGTTCGCTTCTTACGTTCGCTAAACAGTTCCGATGATGTTCATCTCGGACACGCAGGTGTTGGAGCAAAGGAGGAACTTGGAATGCTCAGCCTAAATCCCGGGGACAACTATTGTATAGGTGGACCGGGGGTGATATTAAGCCGAAGTGTTTTAAAAAAGGTTGCCCCTCATTTGGAACATTGTTTAAAAACAGCACCAACAACACACGAGGATGTTGAAGTTGGACGATGCATTCAGCTTTACGCTGGAGTGCAGTGCACCTGGGCTTACGAGG
This sequence comes from Montipora capricornis, assembly GCF_036669925.1. Taxonomy (NCBI): domain Eukaryota; kingdom Metazoa; phylum Cnidaria; class Anthozoa; order Scleractinia; family Acroporidae; genus Montipora; species Montipora capricornis. The sequence continues at coordinate 28,037,303 of NC_090892.1, read as the reverse complement.
TAGGGACAAAAAAATGTAATGTTTTGTCTTAAGATATGGCCTTCCATTACTTTGTTTACAATCTTTTGGCTGCGACCATGGAATTAAAGGAATTATTTGGATTTAGGTGTATTCACGCTTAATTTTGGAAAACGGGAGCTTTCAACTTTACAACTTTGTCTTACAATCACTCAAGTTTTAGAAATGCTGCCCGAGGTTTGCGTGGTAGACTAAGGAGACTGGTTTATTGACAACTCCTCAATTAAACCGAATCGCTAAACGCTGCATTTCGGCGAAACAACATTGTTTACGCTTTCGGTCATCAACAAACGAAAATTTATCATAAAGGTGTCTTGCTATAAACAAATATTGAAGAGAACTTGAAAAACTAGCTATAGACTGCCAGCCAAATTCTCAGCCGTTATAATTTAGTCTCTTGATAATCACCGAAATGTTAGCAATAAAAAACTGAAGTTCTTGTTTGGGAAAAAGTAACCCGGCATTCCTTGTAAATTTTTCAAATTTGAAAATGTAAACCAATCTTTCGCTAACATTACCTGGTACGTTTGCTCAAATTTTCAGGAAGCTTTAATGCGATGCACCCAGAGTTTTTAATGGCGATTTACTGGCGGGTTGATTTAGAGTAATATGAGCTCATGCAAATGAGGCTATATAGGTCAACAAAGATTCCGCAATACTCCAGTGCCTGTTAAGACCTGCCTGCAAATTTTATTTTAAATGGGTACAGGTAGCTTAGTGACATCAGTGCCTATTTGCGCTGTCTGGAGAAACGGATACCGTCATTAATTAACCATTAAAAGGTGAAAATAGCGTTTTCTTTCTAAGAGAAGAATTTACCTAGCCTCGCAAGCAGAACGAAGAAAGCGCAAATGCGGCAATTATGACAATTTTGAGATTGTCGTCGGCTCGACCGAAAATCGACATTAGGATACCCCAGGCCCTTCGCCAACAGTTAAAAGTTTCGCACTCGTTTGCAGATGCGTTTGAATGGAAAGCTTTCAACGACAACGACGTCGTAGATATCAAACTTCTTGAAGACAAAACGAAACAGGCCGTGTGAACAACTTAAGTTTTCATAATCGTTTTTGTGGGGATCTTTTGCATCCTTTCACAATTTTAACTTGGTAGGTTTGTCGTAATTTTGCATGAATAGGTGGTTGCAGCCATTCTCTAGGGACATCGATAACAATGCTGTAATGTGCAATAGGACATTTGCATGATGACGCCATATGACTACAAGTACCAGAATCCTTCAGGTTTCGCTTTTTTCAGGTTAATTAGAGCTATTGTTATTTTTACCCCACTGGGAATACAAAATTTAAATATGAAAAGAAAAACAAACTGAATTGTGGTAGTTGTAGTCAAATGACGCCATCGTGAAAATTGCCTGTTGCTTGTAGACGAACAAAAGGAGCTAATTACAGATCTTTTGTTTTGCTGCGATGACGTAACGTGAAAACCACATACACACAAAAGCAAGAAGAGCGTATCATGTTCAGTGGTGCGGAATAGAGGGTGTACTGCAGCACTGCTACAATGAATAGTGAATTTGTCAACCCCCTTAATAACTTCCTTATCCTTGGTTTTTAGATGAGAACGCTTTTTTTCCATCACTACACGGAGAAGGGGCAAATATTTCACGCTGATCTCAACACCAAGACCATTCGTGATGCCATCACGTTGCATCCTATTAAGGAGCCTGCCTACATGCATCGTTTACACTTACATTTCATGAACGAGCGAATTCAACATTTACAATATGAAGCTGTTAAGCTGCAACGCGTTTTAAGAAACATGGATCGGCTCATACAAGCTGAAGATACCGCGCTTCCGCCTCAGAAAAAAGTTAACCTTCAAGATATAAGAGATTTTCACCATCAACTGCCAAGAAATAGTACTGAACAATGGAACATGTTCACTTCAAGCTCCCTCTACTTTGATGGCATGTTACGGTCTCCGGGGACAAGTATCCGTGGAGCACTGAAAATTGAACTAACCAATACACTGGAAAGGAACTCTGAGTTTCTAAAAGAGGAGGCAAGGAGGACTCCGCATTCTGGGAGCATGAAAATCCAGAAGGTAAATTATGGTTACCAACGCTTTCATCCTTTGTATGGCATTCAACACATTATGCAATTAACAGTAAAAACGGAAAAGAAGATTCGCACCGAGAAGACTGGAAAAACCAGACAAATTAACACTTCAAGTGAAAGATGGTTTCATACCCAGCTTCCATTTGGAAACCTGTTACACAGCGCCGAACCAATGACCGATACTTCGTCGTATGTCCACTTTCTTGTCCCTTTGGAAGGGCGCTTGGAAACATTTCGTCGTTTTATGAAAAATTTTGAAGAGATCTGTTTAAAACCAAGATTGATGGTAAAGCTCGTTGTAGCATATTCGTCCCATGTCTCCTCTCCCGACCAGCACAAAGCCATACTAAAGAAATATCAAGATAAATATCCTTTTGCGGATCTCATCTGGATTGACGTTGCGGGTAGCTTTTCACGCGGGATCGCCCTTTCTCTTGCAGCTGATCAGTTTGACCGATCGGCTTTGTTATTCTTATGTGATGTTGACTTGGTCTTCAGCAAAGCATTTGTTGATCGCTGTCGAATGAACACAGCACTTGGCAGAAGAGTTTATTTTCCGATCATGTTCAGTCAGTTTGATCCTCAAATATCGCACACTAACAATAGCCTCCCTGACTCGTACTACAGCGTTAACAAAGATGCAGGAATTTGGCGAACATATTCCTATGGGCCTGCCTGCATATATCATCAAGATCTGCACGCTGTCGGAGGGTTTGACACAAGAATCAAAGGCTGGGGGTGGGAAGATGTGGATTTGTACGAAAAATTTGTGAACCACACAGAGATCGACGTATTTCGAGCAGCCGATCCTAATCTTATACATATTTACCATCCAGTAAACTGCGATCCCAATCTTCCTGGACGACAATTGATACTTTGTAAAGGATCACAAGCATCGGGATTAGCCAATCAAAAAGCATTAGTGAAAGCAATGATAGAAATGTCTAAGGATACAAGGCACTCTCAACACATATTATGACGCAGACCTTTAATTCAAAAGCCAAGCAAAGACGATTGTTCTAATTTGATAAATACTGAGATCCAATTTTATAATTTCTTTATTTAATCCTGATTTAACAAAGAACATTAACAAATTCGTGGAATGAGTGGAGGAAAGTAAATTGGATTAGTACACTTGCTGGGGTGATTAATATGGCAACTTTGTTTTTGTTCTTTTTTGTTCTTCGAAAGTGTCGAGAAATTTTTGGCCTATCACTTAGACCACGAAGCACCATAAATTCTGACTAATCGAAGTTAACTTATTAATTACAAGTAACACAAAAAATTAATCACAGGTTTCTCATCGTTAGTGCTAATTGGGCTTCCGTGAGAGATTTTACATCGCGTTTTACGTAAAACGGGAAACGGTAGGCCGCTTTTTTATTAAATTAAAGCATGAAATTCTTTTATTCTAACTCGTCTTCTCAACGCTGAGAAGTTACTTGGTACCTGTCACTTATATTAAACAAGGTTTTTCTCCATTTTGTCGCAAAACGCAAAGTTTGCCGTGCACTAAATCTCTCTGTATATGTCTTCACAGTGGTGAGATAACATTGTCGAATTCTACATTATTCTAGTAGGCCTCTTCGGAAAATACCATACTTTTCATTTGTTCCCCCAAATTTTGCATAAGCATTGTTTTTGTTTTGTCTTCGGACCGTTAAAAGTCCCAAGAGAAACGTGAAACAATGCTTATGCAAAATTTGGGGGGACAAACAAAGAGTATTATGGTATTTTCCGAAGTGGCCAATAGACCAATTTTCATATATTAAAATTCAGTCCTAAACTAAACACATCATCTCAAGGCTCTGGGGAATAAACATAAGGATTTGTATGAGTTTATTCCCCATAGCCTCGAGATGATGTCTTTTGGTTTGGACTGAATTTTAATGTATCGAAATTGGTCTATTGGTGAAATTTGCTTCACAGCAGAAGCTACTCTAAACGTTTTGGTTTCGGTTATAAAATACACGATCACGGAAATGAACATTAATGCTAGAATGATTACATGTAAATGTGAAGAATACCAGAGCCTCCACTTATTATTTTTGTAAACGGTGGATAGTCCAAGTAATCTTCTGGATAAATTTCTGCCCAGTGGATAAGCACCGTAAGTGGTTAAATATCCGATATATATTTATAGCGCCGACTACCCTCCATCAACTGGGCACTGTAATGGGAAGAGCAGATTCAGAATTCGAGAACTTGTAGATTCACAGGTTTCTAGACTGAAAAAGGGTTAGGAGTCTGTTCTCCGTATGCGATATTTGCACTCGAAGACATTACCAAAAAATCGAATTATTATTCAATTATTGCAGGAGTAAAGTGTACAGAATCCGACATTTGAATGACAATCTTTTTCCTTATCCTTTCATTTCTGAAGTACCATTTAAATCGAGTTATTTTCTTATTAGTTTTTAAAGGCTTGAGTTACAAGTTGAAGGCATTTGAATATAACTAAATTCTCGAAAAGTACGTAAATTTTAACTTTACAGAACCTATGGAGACTGGTGCGAGAAAAGGATGATGAACATTCATTCCTTGTTCGTTTTGAAAGCAATAAATCCTGTGTAGAGTGATTTGCCTACCATAAGTTAAGGGTAAAGGCTAGCGTTATTTTTAGCTTAGTTAGGGTACATGCAGCTGTTTATCTTTACTTGAGGGGCACTTTCTGACGTTCACGATTGTCTGTGTTTTGAAACAAGAGTGATGTTGAAGCTGGGGAAAAGAGCAAGAGGACACTTCGTGACGCTTACTGAGATCCGCGTGCGTCTAATTACTTGCATGTCTGGACATATCTGTCCATATTTGACGGGAAAGGAAAGGAACTTTATTTTAGTGTCTAGTGTTATTTTTAGATTAGTGTCTAAACTGAAATTAACAATCAACGCAAATCAAATCAAATGTTGGCTTTTGAGGACAGGGGAAAACCGGAGTACTCAGAGAAAACCTCTCGGTGCAGACATAGTTAATAGAGGGGAATGGTTATGAAACCCGACAAATTTCTTTGTTGTAGGTTTTTGTTCTCTTTATTGGCCTTGACCGTGCACAAAATACAATAGTTGTTTACTCATTACTCAGGAACTAACCAATAGAAACGTGTTGGTTGCGTAATTTATGCATAGTGTATGAGCGCAAAACAAAAGATTGTGCACGGTTGTGGACTTTCCAACCTAAATCTTGGCATCTTTGTTTGCTCCTCTGATGTTTGCCGAGCTTCAAAACCAGTCCCCTTCTATTAACTATGGTGCAGAGTAGAGAACCAACAAACTCAAACCACATATGACGCCGAGTCTGGGAGTCGAACCCGGGCCACATTGGTTGGAGGAGAGTGCTCTCACAACTGCGCCATCCCTGCACCAAAAAAAAAAATACTTAAAGCAATTTGACAACTGTTAAACAGATAAGAAGTGAACACATTATTACGACATAAAGTACTCACTGTCTTCATAATTAGTAAAAATTTCTAAATTTGGACTGAAAAAAACCTTCTAAGTAACAGATTTCACAATCGAGCTTTGCAAACAACTGCATCTACTTTTAAAAATTCATTAATAATTCATGAGCGTAACAGCCTATCAAAACACCGATAAAACGTCATGTGTATCAACTTAATATCCTGATAAAATACTCCTCGTTAGTATTCTTTATATAACTAGACACTCGATGAGCGTACACTGGGTTGCCTGTGGTATTTGTTACTCAAAACCAGAAGGGACTGAGTAGGGTGGTATTGAACTGCAGCATTCCAGTCAATTTTTTCAAGTCGAGGGTCATTAAGACCATTTGAGGGGTCACCCAGAAGTCGTGCCACCAGAGGCCGGCGCCCTTTTTGCTCAGACGTTCATACGACGAAACAGATTTTTTTCTGAGGTTAAAAACTTGGCTACCAACCTATTAATCATTAATATTTTGTCAGAAAAAAAACCTGTCATCTTCAGAAAAAATAGGCACGCATCGCGTACGTGTGGTAGTGCAGTAACACAGCACTTTTTTACATATAGGCCACTTTGGAAAATACCATAAAAATCTTTGTTTGTCCCCCCAAATTTTGCATAAGCATTGTTTCCAGTTTCTCTTGGGACTTACAATGGTCCCAAGAGAAAACAAAAACAATGCTCATGAAGGGGAAGGGGGGGGGGGGGGGGGACAAAGAGTATTATGGCATCTTCCAAAGTGGCCTCTCTCTCCACCCAGGTGTATAAATGGGTACCGGCGAATTGCTGCGGGTAACCCTGCGATGGACTGGCATCCCATCCATGGGGAAGTAGCGAATACTCCTGGTTGCTTCATGCTAATGAAACTGGAGATAAGTGCCGGCCTGATTGGGCCTTCTGGTTCGTAAGCAGAGACTACTATACTTTTAATAGTACACGATATTGTTTTGGTATTGTATATCATTGTTGAGTCATGGTAAAAGTCTTAGGTAAATAGCCCCCTGAGAAGATGTGGTTGATCGCAAAGTACTAAACCCAGAAAGATTGAAGAACATAAAAGGGAATCGAGAGACATTGGATTCTACTCTGACATGTTGATCATTTTCAAGTTCCCTCACAATTTCTTTTCACCACAAGTTTAAGTGTACACTCTGAACGTCTGACAGCTTTGTGACCCTTTGTAATACAAAAGTTCATTGAAGTTAAATTCCTTTCCGGCGGGGTTAGTATCTGGATGGGTGACCTAAAGTAACAGAAGCATAGGACCGAAAATTCTATTTTAACGCCCAAAAATGCGAACTAAGCAAGGCACAGATTTTGTTAGCTTGCTTTATGAAAAACAAATATTGATGCAAAAGTAAATAAATATTGATACACACTTTTTAGGAAGAACAGAAGGAAGTTTTCAGGATGGTCGATCGAGAATAAAATATTTTGCAGTCAGCAACAACATTTACGACATGAAAACAACATTAATTTTGAACCCCGAATATAAAAAGTTACGATCAGCGACAAACATTTTTGGAGATTTTTTCTACGTTCAATTTTCTTATTGTACTTTTGGCTTCACAAGTAAAGCGCAAAATCGAAAGTGACATCGAATTCAGCGGGCGCCGTGATGAAGTTACCGCGTGAAGCATCTGTGTCAAATGATGGCAAGACACAAGGTTTTGTTTTTGTTAGTTTTCTTTTTCTTTCAAGTGTTTTAAAGTTTGACAAGAAATGTGCGAATTCAACGCAAAGATCACAATCGCCCAACTCTTGAGGTTGACCATTGTTTCTGCAAAGTCAAAAATTTACTCTTGAAGATGAGGTTATTTATCACCAGGTAATTCCATCGTTTTGGAAATAGCAGCTACTTTATTATTCATCATCATCACAATTTTTTGCTGATTTTGGGGCTCATTTTGTTGAAACTCAAGCACGCTTCCAACAGACCTGTTTATTTTCGTGAACCTTTCCTGCTTACGGAGCAATACCATACAAA
>NC_090892.1:27992286-28009786 GCF_036669925.1 Montipora capricornis | reverse complement strand
AAGAACAAACGTCAAAATGCAAAAATATAAATCACTTTCATTAATACATCAAGCTCATGATCATCTCCTCGCACAGTGGCGCCCGAACATAAATTTTAGATACTCACATTTCATCATCAGCGAGACACGTTTTGTAAAAAGGAATAAAATAAAAATGTTAGTAAGTAGGTTTGTGATTAAAGAGACAAACGGGGTGTCTGGAAAACGCGAATAGCGAACAGCGAATAGTCGCGAATAGCGAACAGCGAATAGTCACGAATAGCGAATAGTACGAACAGTGCGAATAGTGGCGAATAGTGACGAATAGTCGCGAATAGTGACGAATAGTCTTCAATAGTCACCGCCTTATGGTGAACAATCTCGTAATCAAAGCAAATAATGTGCTCACCTGTCTTCGAAAGAGAGTTTCGTGCATGCTTTTACAAACACTCTAAAGAACAAACGTCAAAATGCAAAAATATAAATCACTTTCATTAATGGCGCCCGAACATAAATTTTAGATACTCACATTTCATCATCCTCGTCTGTGCTGTCCGATCCGGCGAGACACGTTCTGTAAAAAGGAATAAAATCAAAATGTGAGGCAAGTGGTTTGTGACAAACGAGCTCCTCTGATAACCGTTGCGTTAATTAATTATCCAAATAAGCAACAGGATTTCAGTGCATTTATTTCCTTTTCTTCTCAGGGCTCAAGCTGTCCTTCTCCGACACATCTCGGCTTTTTTAGCGGGAAAATCCCATCCAACGTTGCTGCGCGGTTGACCAGGAAGTACTGGGTACCAAATTTTTGTCATTTCGTCACAATCCCCCCCCCCCCCCCTCATTTGCCACTATTTGTTACTATTCGTCACTATTCGTCACTATTCGTCACTATTCGCCGCTATTCGCCACTATTCGCACTATTCGTACTATTCGAACTATTCGTGACTATTCGCTGTTCGCTATTCGCGACTATTCGCTATTCGCTATTCGGGTTTTCCAGACACCCATCAGTGCACCCTAATTTAAAAAGAGCACTTGCCGCAACTTTTTTACGCACGAAACTTCTCGATTTTCCGTGGTCTCTGCGGAGAGAAGATGTATTCAGTAACTCAGGAATTAATTGAAGAGTAAGATTATAGTTATACACCTTATTTCAAAATGGCCGCTGATTTATGCGGATACAAATTGGCCCTTGTTGCCTCGTTCAAGATAAAATATTCTTTTGAATTTTAAGCTTAAGAACGAGGCATCAACGGCTTATTCGAATAAAAACAAAAGAATATTTAAATGGCGGCCATTTTGGAATAAGGTGTATGATAGTTCTTATCACCTGGTGAGATATTTCTTGCTTTTATTTCAAAATCGGTTCTGGCTTGGCGACGTTGGCGGGCGTTCATCGAGGAACGAAAATTCTCGATTCCCGATTTTAAGTCTTCGATTTTATTTAACGCACGCGAGATATATCGAGATATACCACAGGCTCCCCAAGCTGAAAATAAGTGGTGTATGCGACAGTTTGTGTATATAGAGAATTGTATGGGAAAATCACCGATCGTAAAAAAATTGTGTAAATAACTATCTCATTTGAAATAAAGTTTTCCTACCTCAAATGTGTGACGAACTTGTCTCTTTTGCCGAGTTTCGAGCCATTCTGACGCCGTTTAGTGAAGTCATCCGGAAGGCCGTTACTGAAATAATTATTTCAGTAACGGCCTTCCGGATATACACAAACTGTCGCATACACCAAGTATTTTCAGCTTGGGGAGCCTGTGGATATATAGAAGCATAAGAGTTGTTGGAGCCGCTGAAATGCAACTCCACCTTTGTGAGTGCTCCCCGTGGCTTAAAAGCATCGCTTAATATATAGTTTGTCATGTTCTTTTTTTTTTCGAGCATTGGCCATTCAATCTTTTTTTTTCTTTATGAACTCGTTTGATGGAAGCACATTTCCTTGTTTTATTCTACCACCGATCGACGCAGCATCGCAGTTTCTTTAGAAACTGACCTCCTGATTTGAATCTTACCAGAAGTAATGTGATCATAGTTAATAGATGTAGGCTGGTTATGAAACTCGACAAGTTTCTTTGTTTCACGTTTTCGTTCGCTTTTTTGTTCTTGACCCTGCACAAAACCCTACAAAAACTCGCTTTTTTCAGAAGTGTAACTAATCAAAAGTTTCGACTAATCTATTCGAAATTAACTTGCGAACTGACCTAAAACAAAAGATTGTGCAGGGTCACGGTCGGTTCAACATCTAATTGCGACTGCATTGTTCCTGCTTTTAAAATTCCCAGGGTTTCATAACCAGTCCCTAGATTAACTATGTTCTGATATTACTTACACTGCTTATACCAAACATTTAGATCCCCTAACGTAATACTGAACAGATGATGCTTGGGAAGTTTCCAGCTTAACATACATGTAGTATTAGGTTCTAGTTTACTCCCAGTTTCTCTTTAAAGTATTGATGAAATTGATATTAATAATAATTATTATTGTTATTGTTATTGTTATTAGCAGTGCAAACGTATGTATGCTAAACGATAGCTAAAGCACAGTAGAGCGCTGTTGCATAACCTAAAGGCCAACTGGAAATAAGAACATTAAACTAAAAAAATAATTGTAGAAACTAATACATTAAAATGTCTTCTAAGTAGAGCTTGAAGGAAAAAAAAAATTCAAATCTCCTTGTCTGAGATATCACATTAAAATACTCTACTAGTGTCTTATCTTATGTCATTATTTTGAAGTGGCGGGTAATGTGTAAACTTGAAGCTAACACGGACTTCTGCATCTTTATCAAGACTTCTTTACTCTTCCTTCCCACTAAAACCCTAACAGTTCTCTCAAGTCCTTTGGAGTATCCTCCCAGTCATCTAGAATGATGTTGTGCTGGTCTATGCGGTATCCTTTGAATTGTTGTTTTAGTTCCAGCCTCAAGGGGGCATACTTCTGTATCTTATAATTATTATTATTATTATTACAAAATAGTCGTTATTAAACTTTTAATTTACGTGTTGATGAAATCCAAATTTAGTTTTTTTTCCTTTTTCAGCCTTTTTCATTGCCTAAACTATGATGCTTTTTAAGTGATTGGCTAATCCCGATGCTTGCGATCCTTTACAAGCCTGCGAACGCAGACGTATTTCCGACGACCGCCGGAAATACGTCTGCGTTCGCAGGCTAATCCTTTACAAGCATCATTTGTCGTTCAGGAAGATTCGGATCGCATCTTACTGGATGGTAAATATGAATAAGATTAGGATGAGCTGCTCGAAAGACATCGATCTATGTGTAGTTGACAAATCCACATCTTCCCATCCCCAGCCTTTGAGTGTACAGTACGTGGTGGCAAATAGGCCTGTACGGCGTGCAAAAATCTCCCAATATTTTTTTGATGATGGCAACTTTCTATATTCGCGGCACAAAATTTATGTTGTTTTCTGGCCGCAATTATGTTTATTCTTGACACTTGAAATTTATTTTCTAGTTTGCAAACCTACGGAAACAAAGGCTACGCACATTGTATACGGTGTACTATCGATTTCCGGCCGCTGTGAAGTGCTAACTTTTTTTCCATTTTTGTTTCAAGCGCAGAACATTATAACTACAGCATTGGTCTGACGAATGTAATGTTTTGACAGGTGACTTAAATCTTTCTGCCCTTCCTAAAAACTTTGAATCAATATTTATTTACTTTTGCATCAATATTTGTTTTGCCTAAAGGCAGGCTAACAAAATGTGTCCCTTGCTTAGTTCGCATTTTTGAGGGTTAAATATAAAAGTTTCGGTCCTATGTTTGTGACCTCAAGAAAATGTCTACGAAAGGCAATAACATGCCAGACATCTCGATGGTCTCCCATCCAGATATCAACCCCACCCAATTAACTTCAGTGAAGTTTTGTCGTGAAAATATCTCAATGGATGTAAGTGGAAATACGAGAATTTAATCAAGCTGTTAGTTAGTATTGACCACTGTCAAGATGAATTTGGTGATTCACAATTCTTTCTCATGTATTTTACTGTACATGATTTCACACGAATAGTAGAACTAATAACCACAGCAATTCACGCTTTAACTTGCTGTGAAAAAGAAGTTGAAGTGAACATGGAAATGATCCACATTTCAACCTCGATGCCAATTAGTTACTCGATTCCCTTTTATTTTCTTCAATCTTCCCGGGTTTATTATTTTACCAGTAACTACATGTCTTCTCATGGGGATATTTACGTTGTATCGTTTCCTGAAACACGATGCGTACAGTGTAGTTATTTTGGCTACAACTTACCTTCCTCTACTAACTATGCGCTTACTTACGATTCAGAGTCTATCCAAGGGCAAAGTATTTCAATCCTAAACGAAATAAGGAATATGCGTTTCTTTCACATTTTAATGTTCAGGAATGTTGGAACATGAGTCATAGTACTCGTCGCTTATTGAAACCATCTCAGGAAGTACATGGTCGTATCCTTAGACTCCCAAAGCGACTGTCGAACGCACCAGCCTTTGCCACGGCCTCTACTCCTGCAGGTACGCAATGCGTGCCTAATTTTTTCTCTTCTCAACATCAATTATTCGATTTACTAGTAAGGCCCGGGCAATCGGCTTCAACATTTGTTTCAAAAACCGTTCGATTTTGCTGAACAGTGATGCTGAAACCGTTTACATGTTATCTTATTAAAAGAAGAGGACACTAAATACCATTAATGGCCACACAATTCCTTTATTTAGCAAATTGGTGTGGATATTTGAATTATAACTTTTTGAACAATATTGAAAAATCTCCAAACCAGAGCAGAGTAGCATCATTAACTTATATGTGACTGAATGTCGACCCAGGTATTTGAATATTAACTTTTTTAAATTAACAACTATCCATCCTAGTCAGATGGGGCTAGTGGTGGATATTCACAACAACAACAACAACAACAACAACTTTACTACCGTGTTTAAGTGGAAAAAAAGACTTACAAATATGTTGTAGCGGGAACAGTATAATGACCGTAATTGGTAAAAGTTAAGTTACTCAGGATAACTAACTCAGAAGCTAATCTAGCTGAGTAACATAATGAAGTAATTGAATTGAGTACAGTTCGCAATCTAAGATTAATAGAAGAGAAAACAAAAATAGTAAAAAATGGAAAGCAAGAGGAAAAGAGAGCCCGTGGAAAGAGTCTAAAAAGTATGGAGGATTTGCTCACTGTATGGAATATTCATTAATTTATGAGTAGCCCTGTATAAGGTTGAGTTTTATTTGTTCTTTGAATTGGTTTGGGGAAAGCTGTTTTGTTTTGTCATTTAAATCATTCCAGGCTCCAACCGCAGCATAGCGAATTCTAACGTTAATAAGTGGATCTATCAGCCAATCTAGTTTTATGTTTGTGGCTGAGGATACAGACTGGAAAAATGATCGGAAAGATTTGAGGAGAATATTAAAATGAATTGGTACGTAAATTGGGCTTTGTGATAGCATACTATTAGTCAGTTAGCTAAGTAATTCCAACTTTTAAAAAAAGGATCACTGAGTAGTATGAGCATCTGGCCAGTGAAGAAAATATCATGATGCGTATGGCCTTTCCTTGGAGTGTAATAATTGGCTTTAATGTCAGGTCGTGCGATAGGTGTTACGTACCCCAAACTAAGAGCCCATATATTAGAAATGGAGGGAGAGCAATTCTTGGTTTTCACATGAAGTCACGACGGCCATGTTAGTACCCACAAAAAAGAACAAGCGCCCATGTTAGTGCACCGACCAAATCCTCCGGGAATTTAACTCTATTATTATGCAAACGCTTCCTTTTGTTTTCGTTGAAAAACATGGCTGTTGTTGTTGGGGGGGGGGGGGGGGGGCGGCCGCCTCGGCCCTCCCCCCCCCCCCCCCTAAATCCGCCCCTGCAGCCAAAAAGATGATGACACCAACCCATAATACAACCCCTCGCCCCCGTATCAATGTTTATCGCGCAATAACTTCATGGAAAAAGCCAATAGCTTTTTTTTCTACAACTTTCAAAGGGGGGAAGGGGTGAACTGACATTTGGCATATTGGGGTGCAGAAAGTTTTGGCCGAGATGGTAGAGGCGATCCCTGTGGAAGGCTACAAGTAACTGTTCGGCATAATCTAAGTTTATCAGGTTTAATGATACAAATTGTTTTCAATTACTAATAGACAGGAAGAAAACCAATCTATTGAGTGTAATACCATGAATGCCATAATCCTCTGGCGTTGATAATAGTATATCGAAATAGTATACCAGTGATCAATAGAATTTACAATGAGCAATAGTATACTGAAGCCGCGAAGCGGCGCGGTTATAAATATCCACCACTTAGTATATGCTAAAACAGTGTAATAATATAGCACAAAAAGATTATTTTAACTCATTTATTACTACAACGATTACAACTATGATTTTGCGAGTTGCTCGAAGGTGAATAGCGATACTCACCTTTACGTCACCTATTGTCATGAATGTTTCTAAGGTTCTTTTGTTCTGTGGTTGGCAAAATTTAGATATCACGGGCCACTGTTTTATATAAAATATAGTTTGAATGATATTTCTGGCAACGATGGCACTGGCAGAGTTTCAGTACGCTTAGCGGCACCGTGAGAAGTGTTATATTACAAATGAAGAGTCAAATGTCTAAGCCCAATGCTTTGAAGAACCACGTCACATTGTTCTCATTTATTATTAACCGCCACAATGTCAACATCCCTACAAGGCTCCTAGTTACGAAGTTATCAACAAGCATCAAGAAAAAGCAGCCTTAAAAAAATACCTAGAAAAGGGAACTCATTTCTTGTTGTTTTAAAATTCTTCTATTTTGTTTTTATGACATCGAGGAATAGTCACCGCTTAATTTTTGTAGTCCGTGTGCCGAAGACCAGTGGATGGATGCACCCGCAAAGAGCTGTGTGTGGTGATATAAACAGCATTTTTATTGGTCGCTGTGAAGAATAAGCCAATCAGAGATTTTGATAGATTACAGATTATCGCTGTTCTAAATTTTTTGGGGCAAGTAAACATGCACACGGTAGTTGATCTAATGGCTGAGCGAAAAGAAGAAGAAGTTCGCAAAAGAAGCAAGGAAATTCCATCATGGGCGCCTGGAGGAACTGATTATGATCCAAATCTTCCCTATGGGCCTAAAGTTTACGTAGCTAGACGGAAAAAGCCCGATCCGTGGTGGGTAACAGTGATAGAGGTAAGGCTGTCTTATAATCCACATCCATAATTATAGGCCGGAAAATCGATGAAAACATCGTTAGTTTGGTTCCGTTAGTTTACGACCTTGAAAACTCAGTCCACCCCTTCGATTCCTTGGTTTCTCGTCGTACTGTTTTCTTTCAAATTTTAAGATTCTAGACATTTAATACGACAAGTAATTACTTTGCATGCTTGTCCAACACAAGTTACTTGTTAATTAATAACAAGCTGAATCTTTTATTTACCGAAGATGCGAAAAGAAGTTCTTGGAGACATCCAACAGGTCTCAAAATAGGCTAACTAGTGTATTCTTCCTCTTTGTAATTTCATGTTCAAATGATCTCGAATCTTCTTGCCTACAGGTTTGTGTAGTGGTTGGGGTCCTTCTTTTTTTCTTGTATATGTATTATTGTATGGATCATCTTCATTTTCACGTTCTGAATGCCTACGCCAACGTTGGAGTTTCTCATGCACAGCATCATGTTGCTCATAAATACCTCAATGGTAAGGGACCTTATTCTACAATAATTGTGGATTTTGCACACATACAGTATATATCTCTACGTGGGATGCCATAGACATACCACGTCTTAAAACCAGTTGAGGTTTTTTTTTTTTTTCTTTGTAGTCCCAAATGTGCATGCCCCAGGGATAGTAGATTAACCACTTGATAAGAATCAAGCCCCGAACCATGCCCCGAACTCGAGGCCATCGAGCCTTCAAAGCAACTGAGATCACATGATGGTTTGCTTTGTAGTTAAACATTGCAAGGGGTTTCAAAAATGGTAGCCACCTTTCAGAGTTCAGCTTTGACCACATGAAGCAAGACTTTTCTTTTTTAGTTCATTCATGCATAACTTTGTGGATGAGACATTATAACGTCTAAAAGTGGCATTCTGACCCAGCTGAGCACTTGCTGGCTTTGAGAGTCAACATGCCTGCTAACTGCACTTCTTAGGGATTCCATCGTCATTCCTCCCAATACAGGAATCAAAAACATGAAAAGAATGTTAGAGAAAAGCCTCAATCAACCAAATATTAAAAAAATCGAATACAAAAAGACATATTTTTCTACTTTGTTTTTATACACAAACGAAGTGGCTGATCTCCAGTCAGTATTGACTATTCCAAAGAATAATCTCATCATTTTAAACTGGCATTCCTCAAGCTTTAACAAAGCTTTAGTAAAAGTAAATTCTGATGGTATTGCTGTGCTGATGGTTTCCAATTACAAATTTAGTAGCATTAATAATAAGAAATAACCTATATTTATGTTTTACAACAAAAATACCTGCTAGTTAAACTACAGATTCATCTTTCTGGTAAGCTCTCGTAATTTTCCAAATTTTACCCCAAATTGTAGTTAACTGTACCTGAAAAATTTGTGTTAACTGTTTATGCATCCTGTGGATACGCCCTTATAGGCGTCTTGTTCATTTAGGGATTGGGGGAAATGAAGCAGGACAGCAAGGGGGGAGGGGGGACTGATGCAGCAGATGAAAGGGGAAGTAAATACAGTGTTTAGCTTTTTTGCTGATCATGTGTAAACGAAACAATTTCCCAACGTAAGTTAGAGTAAAGGCATAAAAAAAGTACCTCTTAGATATCCAATTTCACAGGTTTTATTCTATGATCTATGTTTTCCTGCATTCTTTGAATAGTAGAGTAAGAAACAAGAGTAACAAACATCTTATAAACCTTGTGGTTTGACATTGTGCTTTTCACCCAGGCTGTAACTTTTAAATTAGTGATTAAAATTAGCTTAACCCATGGGTCTTGATAGATTTTACTCTCTCTTACGCCAGACGATTTCACTCATCAATGGTTGGTTCAGGGTTGAATGGGTTAATAAAATCTGTTAATGAGAGCCAAGTATTGTTTACCATGATCATACATTTGGATGGATACATGGCACTGATTGATGTTTTGCTTCAATGTTATATTTCAGGAAAAGGAGTACCCAAGGATGAAAAAATGGCATTTTATTGGTTTAGGTTTGTATCCTTAGTTTGTTCTGTTGGTTGATGTTTGTCCTGAAAGATTCTGAGTTGTCCTATTGCCTGAAGATATTGTGAGCGACATATTTTTAGGCTTTGCTACAATTAACCCATGAAAATTGGGATCAAAATCATCAGTAGCAAATTGTTCTGTCATAGTGATTAAGGTGATGTAAAAAGAAATGAATAATGTGAAATTGAGTGAAAGTGAAAGTTACAGTAGGTGGCATTAGGCCTCCAGGCGTTGTAAATTCAACCTTCTTTTTACATCCCTGAAGTTGAATATTTTGATGCAGTTAAGTAGCTTATTTCCTTATTTGAATGAATTTATTAGAAGCGACAAACTCTAAACATCACCATCTAAATTGAGTAATCTTACTTTCACTATTTTTTCCTTTGGTGAACTATAATTATGTGTCATAGAGTCTCCACATGTGTACTTTGTAATAAGAATGATTATTATGCTAAGTTGTAATGTACTTCTTCATTGTTCATTATGGTTACGGCAACCAATCTGATCCAACCAACGGGGTGACCAATGTGTTGGCCATTATGCCTAGACCAATGCAGTGGTTGACACATCACCAACATGCAACCAACATGTTAGCTGACAGTTAAAAAACTGAATGCATCGGCTCATGTGTTGGCCAATGCGGTGGCCAACAAGTAAACAGTAAGGCTGCCAAGTTGGTTGGATTGGATTTGTTACCATAACCATAATTTTGTTATAGTCAATTTAAGATTTTGCTTTGTTATGGTGAACCCAAATAAATAAATGAACAATGAATAAATATGAAGTCATGGTGTTTTATAGGGAGGCAGCAAAGAATGGACATGGACATGGAGCGTACAATCTTGTTGCAGGACATTTGCAGGGTTATGACACAGATGTTGAGGAGCAGTAAGATCATTTTCATTAAAACACCCTGATAGTGCTTGTAAATTATATTCAGATTGGAGCTACAATTTCAATTTGTGTTTGCAGTGAAAATCATCATGTAAAGGCACCAATGTTCAATGTTATTGGAGAGAAAAAATAAAAAATAATTTATAATAATTTGGTACCTTTCTGAGGAAGCAAAATTCAATGACCCTGAACTTCAACGATCTCATGCAGAAAGCGGGTTTAAGCACTGAAGATTATTTTATAGCTTTTAAGTTTGATTGGATGTCTACTTCTACCCCACGATACCACCACAGAATTTTATGCATTAGACATATTACTGATCATTGTATTCATTATAATACATATGTTGTAGTTAAAATTTTTCATTGGTTAAAAATGTTTCAGACTAGTTTGTTTTTTGCTTTTCTTTGTCTTAGATATTATCATAACCTGAAACAAAGGAAAGTGTTAAACATTCATCATTGAATTTTAGAACAGACATCAAACTTGTTAGGTTTTTATGACCAGTCTAAGAAACGATTTGAAAGGTTCAAACTAATCGTAAATTTATATAAAACACAAAGTACACATGGTTCATGTTTCCCACTTTAGAATAGACTGGAATCACTTTGTGGCTATTAGTCAAAAGCTTCTTGTCTTTATAACATTGAAAAATTTTGTGGAGTCATATTTAAGTAAGTTAAATGCTTTGCTGGTATGTCTTGGTCTTATTTTGCAGTGAGGTAGAGCCTCTTCTTAAAATGGCAGCAGACAAGGGAGTACACCAAGCAAAGAAAGCTTTGAAGGACTTATATCCACACAGATACAAATGATTCTGGCACATGTTAAGGTATTTAATTAAGGTTGTGGTGTAGGATAGGTCTCTGGTAGAGATCCAATAAAATAAACTATGCATTGTGTCACTGTCAGCTTCTGAGAACTTCAAGACATCTTTTCCACGGTCTGTTTTATAATTTATTTATATCTGGACAACAGCTTTCTTATAAATGTTGGCAAAAGTAGAGTAAAATAAATAAAATCTTTTTATAAATTTCAACCCATTGGCCCTTGGGAGTGAGACTTAACAGATTTTACTCTAATGCCAGATGATTTTACTCATTGACTGGTGGCATCCTAGAGCGTTTGAGGTGTCAATGGGTTAACATTGTCTAATGGTGTTCTTTTTCTCTTTAGGTCAGAGAATAAGGTCACCCAAATTTGGCAGCAGCAGCAGCACAGTATTGTAGATAATATTAAATTTTGGTGGTGTTTTTGTATAAAGGGCTTGTTTGAAGCAGAGTTGATTGGTTCATCAGGTTAGGTTAGGTTTAGAATTTTTGTCTCCCGAGTAGCATAATTATTATTGAGAACTTGGTTTCTTCCATCAACGTCCGTCATCCTACCTTAGTGTTTTACATGAACACACATGATTCGTGCAGTCTACAGTTAAAGGGATCTTTTACGGAAATTATGGGAATTTTCCATGTGATTAGAAGACAAATTCAGCACCGATAACTTTGATACTCAAGTTCATTTCAAAGAGGCCAGAAGCAAAACAACTTAAACTGTATATACATTAATTTGATTTGATTCAATTTGCGTTAATCATATTGTTGATTTCAGGTAACAGTTTACAGTGTCCCCAATTAGTGCTCCTGCACTAAAAGACTACACACAAATAACATTCCTTTCCTTTTTTGCCATTTTATTTCTTCAATGGGCCTTGTGTCTGCTTTTGATGAAAAGGTTTTTAGAATGTTGTTTGGGTGTAATTAGCATCTTATGAATAATTTAGCATGCTGTTAGTATAAAAAGTCATTATTATGATGCAATCACAATGCCAATAATTATTAATGGCAGCAAGTAATGGCAGCAAGTAAAACACCACCTTCACCATTGACACCTGACCTTAGTGTTCCTTTTTTGTGACATGTAACACTTCTAACTTAAATGTTGACAAATTCGATTTCACAAATTCAGGAATGCACAATCGTTAGTTTTACATTTTGGCTTTTTCACCAAACTTCCATGCAGGAGCAATCAACATGCAAGTGTAAACAAAGAAAACTATCATTTTCAAACCCTACAACAAACATGTTCACAAGAAAGGAAAACCTTTCCGTGCAATTACAGATGATGTCAGGAGGGAGTAACTGATAAAGCATAAGGTGCAATAATGTTAGGATGGCATAACAAGAAAAGCCTGTGCCAACTTTATGGTAGTGATTCCAAGGGTAAAAAACTTTTTTTTCAGAATAAATGAAGATTTTGCTCCAGTGCCAAAAAAGACAGGGAAATAGCCTAAGATGTATTGTTCCTGTTACTGCTACTTCAAGCTGGGGGCTTTTAGAGCAGTAAACATTTACTAGTGTAGTCTGAAGGGTCACGTTTTTCAACGGTTTTGTATTGTTCATTTTGTAGTCTTGGTTATTCAGAGATTGGCATTAGGTATTGCACTTTGATGGTAATCACTAGTTTCCGGCCCCTGCGTGGCAGAGATTTTGCATTCCCAAAGGGTAAGGATATTTTTCAGTCAGAAAATTTTGGTTTCTTTGGGACTCAAATGTTTCAAATTCCTTGACTTTAAAGAAAGAAAATTTGTTAACAGAAAAGACCGGTGTAACTGTGGCAAATAATTTATTAACAATCAAGTGAACACTGACCAAACCCATCACATGATCAACAAATTGACAATGCCCGTCAGGGTGCAGCATTATTGGAAATCCATGCAAAGCCAGGGAAGGTCATTTCAACTGCCTCGCTCTGTGTAATGCCAGATCTCTTTCCCTGCTGAGCGTCTGAAAACGGGCATTCACAGTCCGTTGGGGGGGGGGGGGGGAAACTCCCATATAAACCCTAAAGGAGACCTTCACGGCTACGGCTACATGTGATTGGGTTTTGCTCAGAACCCCTTAAGTGAGAACAAAATCTGAAATTTACATCCCTAAGCGAGACGACGAGCATCCCTCCCCTTGTTATATGGGAGTCGCCCCCCCCTCCCTCTCCCAACCGGGATTCACAGGTGCGATACAAACACTTGCTGTTGTAGAAAATTCGGTGCAATGTACAGTTCAGGTAATTGTCCTTATTTCTTGTAATAATGATTAAAACGGGACAAACATTTAAAAGAAATAATTGTAGAAAAGATACAAATCTTAATATATTATTAGTATTATTTATTGCATATTTGAAACACATTGTATTTTGAAAGCACTACACAGTTCACGTGATATTTGCTCTTGAAATATAACATTTGGTCAACTTGAGTGTCTGTGTGCAGTTTTGATGGTAGAACAACTGGCAATGAGGGGAAATAAGAAAAGTGTAAAAGCTTATAACGAGATAATAAGCCGAGATTTCTTAAAATCTCAAAATGGTAACAAGCAAGTGCCAAAACAATTCCAAAGGCAGGTCCAAAGGCAAAGGCATTGCGCGGTGAAGCGTAAAGCCTGGGTTTCACTAGCGACGCAAGCGCAAACACAAGCACAAACATAAGCAGCTTATGCTGTTGAAAACGAACGTCAACATAAGCATCAAAAATCAACCACGGCAACCGTCATTTTGCTCAGACGGAGGAAATCTGGAATGAGAGCTTTAACTGGGCAGACGTAGCAAATTTCCTTGTGCTTATGCTGCGTTTCGTTTTCTCACAACGCAAGCGAACACCAGCATAAGCGCAAACACAAGCAAAAGGAATAAATTTGATCCTTGTGATATGCTTGCGTCAACTCCGTTTTCACGGTGAAATAAAGTATCTCCCTTGCCCGCTGCTGTTCGGTTTGTCACTCCTCATAGATCCTCGAGTCATTCGAGATTCGTTACCGAAGTTTCCTCAGCCTTTTTTTTTCTTGTCAACTACATGACCTGCGTAAAAATATATATGACTTTTACATGTTCTGTACTTCAATTACAGTGCGACGCGCCTTACCGTGGCCACCTAATATAGTTTTTAACAAATTATCCGCCAGTCGGAGGGTGCGAATTGGATTGACAGTAACGCCTCCTTGCAAAGTTCGTACAGTTTTAAGTTGACGTATTTACACGTAGTTGTCAAATGTGAAAGTTTGTAGGGTGGCCACGGTAAGGCGTTTTGCACTGTAATGGATAGGGAGCTTTAGCAACGACGACGGGAACGACAACGAGAACGTCATGTAAAAACATAAATTCACGTTATTGCGATCACTTCGCGACTATTCCAAGCCTTTTAATATGACAAAGGTGTGGCAGTTACGAGCGCCGCTTAATTTAGGGGAGAAAAACGAAATTTTATCTCCAAGTGCTGACGTTCTCCATAACACCTCAAACTTGGTAATTTCACGTTGTTGCTTTGCTGACGACGGCAAAGAAATGGACAAAAATGAAAAAAGCACGTGCAGGGCGAGCAAAGCTATTGTTTTTGCCCACTGAATATGCAAATTTGTAACGTTCTCGTTGCCGTCGCCGTTAGGGACTTTACGATTTACGACGCGGTCGTCAACGAGAACGCCTCGAAACAGCAATATCATTGGTTAAAAGAGGAAAAGTAATCGTGCTGCACGCATGGCACGCATTTTAGCACAAATTCGTGCGGTTCTCTGCACAACAACGACGTGAAATCACCAAATTTCTGGTTTTGACGATAACGCGAGCATTTAAATATGAATCTTTCATTGTCTATTTTTACTCTCAAACCGCTCGTGCCAATTTATTTCTAGGACACTTCACCCACATTGTACGACGCGAACGAGATGACCTAACGGCGAGAAACTTACGATAGTGCAAAGTTATATTTTGAGGTGACGTTTTCATCAACGTCGCCGTCGTAGATCGTAAAGTCCCTAATGTCGTTGCTAAAGCTCCCTAATGTAACCAAAGGACCGGACTCCTTAACCAGGAGAGTACTTGGTGCTTGAACCTTTACTAAGAACGTACCAATTGCCATTCTTGGTCTACATCTGTATGTCATATTTCTTTATCGGAAACCAAGCTATATAGTTTAGCTGAGTTTCGAATGAGTTAATCTGAAGGAGAATAAGTTCATTATTTAAGGCTTACTATTAGCTGGGAAGGTGTGCGTTCGCACGAAAACACGGAAAATCTAAAAATAGCACGGTCTGTAAAAACTCCTAGGCACACGTGTTCGAAATTGTCCGCATCTTCTAAATTAAAAGGGATTCCAAAATCGGGTTTTTCAGGATTCAATCTGCAGAGTCAAGACCACTTCCTAGAACAATATTGCAACCATCATACCATGATCGCAGGAGATCATAAATTCAGTAAATTGCCGAAGGTTTCGGTTAGGTTGATTGAAGAGTCACTCAGCAGCTGTCGCGGTTTGCTACTGAAACGCAAAACAACTGAAAGCAAAATGACGATAAAACATATGGTTATGAAATAACATTTAAAGACTGAAGAATGAAATTTAGGGTTGTCGAGAATGAAGTAACAATATAGGGAAATGATTTCACATGGTTTTTCAGGGCTCTTCAGCCGACCCGTTCAGCCGGATTGCCTCATTTTTGGCGGGACGGGTTTCAACCCGGTATTACACGAGGCGGGCAACTGAGCTTTTTTTATGCTACTTAAACTCACTCTTTCACTCTTTCACAACTTAAAGCTCTTGGTAACATTGCGAAAGTAGCGGTGATAAGACGGAAAAAAAATCGCCAGTCTGGCCGGGCTGGTCCGTTTTTGACGTAAGCATAGAACTGAATTTCACTGTATTTGATCTCGGGACATCGAACTCACTGACTTGGTAGACTGGGCTACCCTGAGGAAAGGACTACGACTTTAAGTTCCCGGCCCGTAAAAAGTAAAATGAAAGCGAATAAAATAATGTTCTTTTGTAGCAACTATATTATATTACGATGATTCTGAGCTTTTCATACTTTACATACTTCTACTTCTTTGTTTTATATTTATACTTATGCAAAAATTTTTATCTTCACTTCTAGCTTGATAATGACCGAAGTTCGGTCGAAACGTCGCGCGCTTTTACCGTTAGTTTTTGATTCTGAGCTTATTACCTATTTAACAATTACATAAGTGAACTTTGTTATTATGCTGAAAGGTTAAATTAGTGAAACACCTGTTACTAGTAATTACACTATTCTTGAAACGTCGAGTGCTTTTCTTTCAGGTATGAAATTACGAGCCCGATTCAGTACACCCTCTCGACATGAGGCAGAAGATAGTGCAAAGCAACCTTAGCGTTTGACGCTATAGAATTCTAAGGTTTCCCATCCTTGGACTGTACATGATCTCTCATAGTAGAGAGATTGCCCAGGGAATGTCAGACAATTCGCTCCCAATGGCCGTTTTCACAGTAGAGGACGAACAAATCGTCTTATGGTGTGGCCGACTTATGCATGCGAATTTTAGGACGACCAATTCCGCTATTCTTGTCCGACGTAAATTCATAAAAGACTGACGCCAATGGACGGAATATTGCGCGTGAACACTGACCCTAAAAATTTAGTGGTTTGTGGCCGGGCGGCACTAGGCTTCAAAAAATTGCATCCAATTTCCGAAAAAAAAAAATGCAAACCCTACTTTTTGTTCGGTATCTTGACCGTGAACTAAAAAATCGGCCTGCCGAGAGGCAAGATACCGGCTCCTCTGAAGTTTGGTAGAGTTTGACAAAAAATTGTAAGGTTCTGGCGTGTCGGTTGCACTCGATCAGGCCAAGCTTTGAGGTTGGCCATTTTTTTGCAAAGCAAATATCCGCTAGTGCGAGCGGGCCCTTAATTGTGGATTACGCGATTGATACGCGTAATCCATACGGGCAATACGAATTCTGAAATTCCATCGTGCCTCCAGTGGATTTACCCTGGGCAGTCCTAGAACCTTCGAAAAATACCTGTGGCACCCAGGGTACGGTAGATTAGAAAAAGGCCCTTTCTTTTAGATGATTTCTCTTCATGTCGGAGGTTACAGCGGTTATCAGTCGGCACGCGCCCCTCAACCACATTTTTTTCGACTATTTTTTCATATTTTGAAACTAAAATTTAGGTGGACGTCAATCAAATGTTTCCACGACCATAGTTCTGTTCTCTTGGTGGCGGTAGAATTCGTCACAGTGGTATATATACCCTGTATTACCACTGCGCAAAATATGTACCGTATCACCGTATTCAGTCTCTTTTTGTGTTCTCAGATGCCGCGATCATTTTGGCGAGAGGAAATCGCGAAAGGGCAGGCGTGCATTTCTGCCAGTGAAACAAAGGGTAAACCAACCAATCGGACAACAGATTCGTTGAGAGAAAACTAATTTGATTGGTTGGAGAAATGTTTGACCAACCAGAGGCCGAATTTTCTGTAAAGTACAATTTTTAAAAGTACAAGAATCTATTGCAGAAGGATCTTGAAAGCGTGCGCTAAACTCGAACGTTCTTCGGAGTTCTGTTGATAATCTTGCTGTGATTTTATCTGAAAGATTATGGCGGAGAAC
>NC_090892.1:27952286-27987286 GCF_036669925.1 Montipora capricornis | reverse complement strand
ATTTTGTTTCAATTTGGAGATATAGAGCAAAATGGTGATGTGGTTGAACCACGATCCATTCCCTCAATCATTCACCATTTTCAGCGGTTACACACACAGTCATATTGTGGACTCCTATTTTGTTTTGTACGGTTCTCCGATTCTCCCTACTTTTACAAATGATCAATTAATTTAATTTGCTACTATAACTTGCGGCTAAATTTTCATACCTTGTAGCATCTTTTTTAAAAAGTTGACTCTAGGGTTCCCAAGGGTATGTTGTGAAAACGGTTTAACTAGAGTCCAGGCTCATTGCCGAAAAATGTGTAGAAACTGCTTATGAACTTTCATCTTGCGAACGAAATGGCGTGTTTTCTTCAAGCGTTTCAAAGTAGTCAATCTCTTTGGCTTTTGTGTTCGTGAGGATGGTAAGCAGCTGCTTTATCATTAATATCAGGAATTTCTTCAGTTTTATGCGAATAATATCGTAATGATGCAGATTTTAGGGAATTATGCGGATCTGCATCACCGCATCCGGTCAGATTGGCCACAATTATCGTGGCTTGCACGTGCACATTTTCCCGCACCTTGTGTCGGCTACATGTAATCAATTGACTTTTCATTGGTTTACTGAATTGTCTCTGTCCTTTTTTGATTGGCCAAAGTAATTACTTTGGTTTTGGTTTTACAACACTCGATTGAAACTTGCTCTATGCAATTGATTGCTTGGATCCATCAGTGTTAAGCCCTTCCACACCCGAGAGTGAGACTTGCAGATTTTACTCAAACACCAGACAGTTAAATTACTCATCAGTTGGGGGGTGTGAATGGGTCAACAACATCTCGGTCCACGGAAAAGCTCTGACTCCCTTATTAGGCTTTGGCACATTATGCTACAACAAGTTGCAAAAATAGTGGAAACACTTCACGGGAGAGAGGAAGTTGGAAAGGTTTAAATTCTAGATACAGGGGGTATTGGAAGTTAGAAAAGGTGTTTTTTAATGAAAGTGTCTCAACAATTTTGCAACTTGTTGTCTGAGTTGGTTGTCACTGTATTGGTGTACGGTCACTTTGTTTATTGGAACAGGAAGGCGTCTATCGTTTGCGTTTAATATGGTGTTTCCAAAAAAAAGGGTTTAATTCTCTGATCTGCTGTGAATGGAAATTGGCCAGCGATAAACTGGATTTTGGCGGGGTTTTAGTATGACGTAATTTGAAGGCATTTCTGTGCTTTCTGTGAGTCAAGTCGAAAATACACATAATTTGGTACACGAAAAGGTGTGATTTCCATCCTTTCACTTTTTAAAGTACGCTAGAAATATCCTGGAACTGATTTCGAAATAATTTGCCTGAAACACCTATATTTCGGTGGACACATGACATCTAAAGCACGCGCAACATGTACGAAATTAGCTGTTGTTTACGAATGAGAAACAGACATAACCTCTCCTTTAACTGCGATGCCATTTAAAGGGAACATCCACTTTCCGAAAAATCAATTCTTAGCAAACATTGTTATACAAAGATACATTTTCATAGAGGTCCATTTGTAACATTACTTATTGCTTTCGGGCTAGTCTGCTTCCAGAGAAAGGATTGGTAACGCTTACTAGCAAGTCTTCTAAGTGACGTGTCGGGTACAGGCTAATTCCATGTTCTTTGGAATGACTGACTGAGCACAATGATCAAAAGAAAGCACCCGATTGTGCTAAATCCTTTGCGAGATTTGTTTTACAATGAGATACAAAAGTGAAGAAATTTGTACCGGCTACACATTATGACATTTATATGAAACGGTCTACACGGTCTACCACAACTTTTCACTGAGAAAATAATATGTTATCATATTTCTGGCTGTTGCGATGGTAGAACATGATTGGATGGTAGACCATTGGTAAATAGAATAAACGATATGTACAGGATTTCTAACTTTGTGAGCTTTATTACGAATCGCCTGGTAATGTAGTGGAGTGATTAGAAAAGAAAGGACTAGATGAATTGTGCTGGTTACTCGAAGATACGATATTCAACTGTAACGCCACTATCCCGCTTGACGTCACCAAGAAACACAAGAAATGGTATTGTGTTACATAATACGAGCCATGTGTAACTTTCGGAGCATCAGATCTGCAGTGCAAATTGGTACGGAGTCTTCTGTTAGCGATGATAAGTCCAAACACCGGCAAATCGATGCTACCGTATGTCAATAATTAATATCCTTTCGTGTTTGGTACAATGTGCTTTGCACTTCGCGTGCAAACTTCTGAAATGTTTCAGAGCTTATACGATATTTAATGATTGTTTCCTTAGTTCCTGCTTTTCTACGTTGAAACGTTTCCCTATAAGATTCAAATCCGGACTGGCAAAATTATTGCAATCAATCAGACAACAAGTTGCAAAAATAGTGGAGACACTTCACCTTCTTGGGGCGTTATTAATTTCCCTATTATCTCTCACACTGCAGCCCCCCTCCCCCCTTATCAGTGTTGCTAGCAAGACAAAAAAATGTTGGGAACTTAAGCAGTCAACATTGAAAGGGGGAGAGGGGAGAGGAAGTTGGAAAGGTTTAAATTCTAGATACGGCGGGCATTGGAAGCTAGAAAAGGTGTTTTTTAATGAAAGTGTCTCAACAATTTTGCAACTTGTTGTAGCATTATTTTGAGCATAATAGCATGGCAAAAGCATCGTGCATAATGCCAGCATTTTAGCAAGATTGTTGTATCATTAAAAAGGAAAAATAGTTTCACAGCCTTTGGAATAAAATCAGAAGTTGTCAGCTGGGTTAGGTATAGTAACTCGCCATCAATATGTGTTCACACCCATCTTCTTTTCAGGTCGGGATTAGTCCCAAAGTTTGTTGTCTTGTTGGACCGATCTGACAAGTGAGTACCGCTTTCAATTATCATGTTTAAGTATTTCTTTAATCAACTTTGTTCAATTTCCCCCTTAAAATCACTTGAATGTGTGATATCAAACAAGTACTGTGTTCTCCATCAATTACAGCCCTTCAATTCAGTTTGAGGCTGCTTGGGTCTTGACAAACATTGCATCAGGCTCATCAGATGAAACAAAGGTTGTTGTGGATTCAGGTATTACATCAATGCTTAGAATAATAATAAATATTGTAATTCTGCTGCAATCCACTTGGTTCGACTTTTGAAAGACATTATTTCCACTAATTTTGAAGATATTGATTTGTGCATGCTGCTTTTTCAATTCCCCCCCCCCCCCTTTTTTCGAAATTCCAGAAGTGAAGATGCCTATCAAATAATAAAAAAAAATTAATATTCCCCATTGTTGTCCCTATGGTCCGCTTTTCTTCTGGTCAGTGCCAAGAGCCCAGACTCCGCGGCCAAAGCACAGACTTCTTGGTCCTCTTCTCATTCTCAGAAATTTGAAACAGTAATGGTTGCCAATGTTACAACATATGCCATTACTGTGACTACATATATTTTTGGCTATGGCCCAACCTTGTACCCAGAGTCCTCAGTAGGTGAGTGCCCGCCGAGAGACTTTAGGATAATGGACTCCATTTTCCCAGAAAACGTGGGGTCTGGTCTTATTATGCATCCTCAAGTCAAAAGCAAAAACAGTAAACAGTCGAAAATAAAGGATTGACTCAAAATGGCGGGTTGAAAGTGTTTGAGAAACAGAAACTTTAAGTCTTACACACCCTAAAAGAAAGTCAGTCTGGTTTCTTTTCAAGGAGAAAATTAATGTTCATTGGCTTGCTGTTAAGAGCAAGACAGTGAAAGATGAAATGTCTGACCCTTCCGGTAAGTGTATGTTTCAGCGTGTATTCCATCGTTCAGAATACCAGTGCAAGTAACACATTCGACAATTTTTTGTGGAAACGATACAAACGTCCTTTTCTACTACCGGTGCATTTTTATGTTTCCATACTTCTGAAAGGCTTTGACAAGGACTTCTTCCACGGATTTCTCCCCAAGAGACTGATGTAATGTTTTCCCACGATAGTTTTGCAAGCAACAGCAACAGTAATCAGTTTTTAGTGGTCGTTTTATTTTTTGTGGATTATATATTTCTGAGGTGCTTTAAGTTAGGGGATGAAGATAGTAGGAAAAAGGAAACAGCACTGAAACTAGTTTTAGATTTCGAATCTCCCTCCAAAAAGAGGAAGTTGATTCTGGGGTTTGTGGTGTGGTGGTCCATTGTTATGCAAGCAACGTATCACAAAAACTGTCCATTATCCCAGAGTCTCTCCGGGTGCTCACCTTCTGACAAAAACGCCTGGGGACTCTGGGTATGAGATTGGCTTTGGCCAGGGTCTGTGTTCTTGCTGCTGACCAAAAGAAAAGCGGGCTGTGGGGACTAGAGTGAAAAATACCCATAAAATTGTCTTGAATCGGTCTCGAGCTGCAGAATTCCAAAGGAGCACCTTTTCAGGAGAGTGTTTATAATAGCAATGAACTGTAATGTAACACCTTACTCGAGTCTTGTTAAATGAAGTGGAACTGCAAATCACAGCCGATTATAGTGTTAGACAGTAATAATTATTGTAGCCAGCTAACCATTTCATGTCATTGCATGAAGAAGTACTGTGGTTTTTGAACAGAAGCCAGATGCTCATTAACTGAGCCAACCAGTCAGTGGCTTCCAATAGTTGTAATCTTTTGTGATAGGAACATCATTGGCCCATTAGTTCCTTGCATTGCATTGGTGTTGGATATTATAGTTGTTGTCCAATGCTGAGTATTTACTATTGCCAGTAACAATGACAACAACGTAAAAGCCATCCTGGGCAAGGTCCCTTTCTCCAACATGAGAGATTTGCTACACTGTTTTTTTCTGACCATTTAAAGTGATTTTTGCAAGGTTTGAAAGTGAAAGACGTATCGGTGATTAATGTGTTTTGGTATCATTTTCTTTAAGATCTTTACAATCCTTTTTATTTTGAAGGTGCTGTGCCAAAATTGGTGAACTTGTTGATATCACCCCATGCTCAAGTATGTGAACAAGCTGTGTGGGCCCTTGGGAACATTGCAGGTAGATATGCTTTATAAATGATATTTTTTCAGTCTTCTAATTTCTAATTAAGTTTTTGACCTCAAGTTTGTTGCATTGCAGAAGTAATATCATGCACTTTGTGCGCAAGACCTTTCAAATTGGTGATTTAGCTTCACTTTGTGCATGACCTGAGGAACTTAACATCAGTTAAATACAAGTTGTCTGCCCACCCCATGCCATCTTGACCTCATATTGAAAGTGTAATCATGGTATCACCTTATATATGGTGACCTTATATTGAAAGCAAGCATTTTCATTAATTTCACCTGTAGGTGATGGTCCTATGCTTAGAAATTTTGTAATAGCCTGTGGAGCTTTGTCCCCAATGCTTGGATTAATACAAACAGGAATGAATGTAAGTGTATCAGAAGTCACTGTTTCAAGTCTGAAGTATTTGTGTCCCTCTTTTTGCCTGTTCTTTTGTATCTACTGGATGATCATTCAGGGCTCAGAAAAAAAATCCAGTCACAATTTTGTGACAAGGTTCAAAAATTTAATAATAATAATAATTTAAATTTAACCGACATTTGACAGACATGTCGACCAACTATTGACCAAGAGCAAACTGTTAGTCTACCAATAAAGACCCTTGACCCTCAGTCATCGAAATCCACCGATACATTACTGACATTTAATCGTCATATGATGGATGCTTCATCACCTTCCTATTGTAAGTCGACCGATAAATCGTCTGGAACTCAATCAACATATCAACTGATGTATCGGTCGATAAGTCAGTCTTTACTTGATCAACACTCAGCCAACACGTGACCGATATGTTGATGAGCTGACCGCTGGTTTACCAAGACCATCAACTCTCCCTTGACTGTCAACTAATACAGGACCAACATTTGACCGATATGGCACCAATACGTGACCAATAAGTACAGATAATTATGATCATGGTCAATACATCATCCAACATCAATCATAGAAATTTGATCTATTTTTTGGTGGCTAGTGATCGATAGTTCAGCAATGTCTTGGTTAATTTCATTGAGCCACATGTCTCCTTTTCCTTCTTATTACATCACACAAATGAACTAGGTTTTCATAACATTCATAATATTTATAATACTTACATTTTAGGTTCAGTTTCTTCGTAATGTGACATGGACCCTGTCTAACTTGTGCCGTAACAAAAATCCACCTCCCGAGAAGGATGCCGTCATACAGGTGAGATCAATTTGTGCTAAAAAAATTCAAAGGCATCTATGAGTGGCACTCTAAAGAAGGAACAGTTTTAATGGGACAAAACTTTTGAGTGGACAGAGATGATGTTAAAGGAATTAAATTTAAATGATTTTTGTTTTATGTCATCATGTACCTGACTGCACATTCTTGTCTTGATGTCATTGAATGACCAATTTGAAAGCAGGGGATACTGTAACAGTTGTTGTTTGTAATTTACATATTTGGTTACAAGTTTGCTACAAGACATTACGTTTGTTACAAGGACTTTATTGATTTCAGATCTTGCCAGCTCTGGCCCATCTCATCAATCACCAAGATAAAGAGGTAAATAACCTCATTGAAGTCTATAAAGGCAGTTCAAATCATATCATAGTAATAGTCAGTTGTGATAAATGTAATGAAAAATTCTCCATCTACTGTCATTGATTGTTAGGAAATAATGCCACTTTTATGCTTGTAATAATTTTGTACAAGTCAAACATGAACCTCGTGAACCTAACCCCCGTGAGTTTTCTTAAGCCCAGCGATAAATCGTATCTGCACATCACAGTTTCAACTGTTATTTTGAGGATTGAGATGACCACATCAGAAATCTTGTGGGGGATTCCTGAGTCCTCAATGATCACTCACAGCTGTTATGTACCTCTGTCAACAAATAATATAATTTGCTCACAATATATTATAAAGTTATAATATAGTTCTATAGTTCTATAGTTACATGTAAGTTTACAATCACAACATTGCAAAACGTTTCGTTTTTGTCGACCTGTAATTATGTTTGGTATATTTTTCATTTTCTATTAGGTGCTTTCGGATACTTGTTGGGGCTTATCGTATTTGACTGATGGAACAAATGATAGAATACAGGTCAGTTCAATCTCTAGAGCTTGTGGATAACATTTCTGATTAAAACATGTTTTATAAAGCGTTCTTTTGGTCTGGAATAATTATATATTTGCTACATGTACCGGTATATAATAGTTATGTTATCAATGAATCTTTAGTCGAGAAGGGAATGACAAAGAATTAAAAATTTTACAACCCTAAGTCAGCCATATAGTTACAAGTACTGTTATAGTATATATGCACTTTTTGATCAAAATAGTGGTCGTCTGGTTGTCCCAGGCCACCAGAAAGTTTACAAGGTGCCTATTTATGTTAATTCAGTAAAATGAAAAGCCTGGTTGCCCAAAGAAATAACAAGGGACAATGCAGCCAAAAAATAGAAAATTAACATGACAAATGAAGCAGTACCCAACTCACTTGTTGGTTTTCTATTGTCAATGTCTGATAGCAGTGTGAAGTTAACAAAATTAATATTACTTTGCTGCAGCTGTGAGCATTTTCCTGTGTTTTGAATATCTGTGGTTTAATTGTTAAAAGAATTTGTCAGATACATGTAGGCAATAGAGATTGAAGACTCCATTTTAAAAATGCTAAAAAAAAAACATAACAAAAAAAACATACACTGTAGGTGCACACTTACCGGTAGAACTATGAGATACTCATGCTCCAATGCCATAAATCAGGGTAACCAGATTTATGGGTTTAGTTGCTTGGCCTTTGAAAAAGGGACAACATGGAATTTTTACATTTCGGGCACTGCATATGGTGCAATGCAGTAAATTGTGTGTGTGTGGCTGTTTACTTTGGCTTGGAAACCTTGGGAACCTTTGAATGGAAAAAAGGCCAACGCTGGGGAAGGAGCGGGAGTAATTACTAATTACCATATTACTATGACTTTCATAATTCTGCAGAATCTTACCTTCAAGTGCCAAACTGCGTTTTGGCTTCCATCAACCAAATTTCCGAACATAGCTGGGAAGATTGACTCCACCTCAGAAAAGTAAATCAGAGTTTTTGTTTAGTTCACAGCTCAAACACCATTATGATGTTTTTAGAAATTCTTCAGTAAAAAGATTTGTACAGATTCCATCGCTTTCAATCGGCATTGAGTTTGAATATACAAAATGTACCAAAAATGCTGATTGGTGGGTTAGTCACACATCAGTTGATTTCGTCATCTGTGCTTGGCGTTGGAAGTTTGATTGATGGAAGCCAAAATGCAGTTTGGCCATTGGCACTTGAGGATGAATTCCACTATATTACATTTCCAGTGTACTTTCCTGTTGTAATTAGAAACCAGATTTCTGAAAGCTGTTAAAGTGTGTTGTCAAGAAAACAATATTTTCTTTTTTTCAGCTTGTTATTGATTCAGGAATCCTTCCTTCACTGGTTAACTTGTTAGGCCATCCTGAAGTTAATGTTGTGGTAAGGCCGGGCTGTTATTAAATTTTAATTGACAAATGGTTTTGAATGTTGCGCAATATGGTATCAGTAGAATGTATACTAGGTGTTATTTTAAAATATTGTTGATAATAATAACATTAATTATGACAATTATAATTTGCAGTGCATTTCACAAAACTTTTGACAGGCAATTTGCGAAGTTCGTTGCAAATTGCATAAGTTCGCTTCGAACGTGGGAATTTCAAGCCGAACTTCATGGGAATGTGGCGAAGTAATTTCACCATTGCTCTCGGTTGTTGTTTTGAAATGAGTGCCTTCACCGTGCAAGGAAAGGCAATTCCAAGTTTTGTTCGGCAGAAATTATTGGTTAGAATGGAAAGGACCATCTCAAGTAGGACAGGAAATGAGACTTCCCAAAAATCCATTGCCAAAATTGTTGATATTTTTGTTCGTAGGGGGAATATCGAAGACAACAAATGAAGAAATATCACTCGGTCAGCGCGTGCTGAATGATGTGAATAATTATATGGAGTGTTGTAAAACTACATGTGCCACCCCAGCAATCCAAAACAAACTGGTAAAGAATAACGTTCCAATGTTTGCCTGAAAATGTCGTGTCGTCTGCATGCATCCGCAGCGTAACGCAAGATCTTGGTTTATATTCTTTCAAGAAATTCAGCGTTATTCCACAGGAATCACTGACTCTTGAAAATGAAAATATACTTTACAAGTATTTAGCAGCTTGTGCGGAGAACTCTTTTTTGTGATGAGTGTTCAATGCTCATTCCCACGGAGTTCGGCGCGAAATTCCCAAGTTCGTTTTGCAGTTTGCCATTTGATTGACAGTTATGTAATGAAATTCTCAAGTTTGAAGCGAACTTATGAAATTCACAACGAACTTTGCAAATCACCTGTCAAAAGTTTTGTGAAATGCACTGTAAAAGTAAATACACCACTGTGGAAGTTTTGTGACAAGAAAGTTCCCTTGTTGTCAAGTGCTACTTGCTTTGTTTCCAAGATTATCTTGTAGGACCTTGACATCATGACCAAAAATCTACAAATGGTAATAGTTAAATCAAACTGGTGACTGTTACTAGTAAAAATTATTGATGTCAAAACCAGAAACGTTACCCTTGGAAACCAAGTTCCCCTTGACAACATGGTACATGTAACTTCAATGTGGAAACTTTGTCACCAAACATCCCTAGTGGCGTACTCAACTCAAGTATCGGATGACTCATTGGTTGGGTGTTGATGTGTTGACCAAAGCAGGAGCCGACTCATTGGTTGGCGTTTTGCATGGATTGGATTCGTTCCTATAACCCATTTCAGGTGATGGTGTCATATTCATGTCAAGTACTTTTGACCTTTTTAGAAACATTATCTATGTAAGATCTGTTATGGTAAGTGTAATTTATCCTTAATCCAGTGAGTTTATATTTGTTATTTCAGACACCCACATTAAGAGCTGTTGGAAACATTGTAACAGGCACAGATGAACAGACACAAGTAAGCTGGAAAACTGGATTATACCATGTACTTGACAACTTTATTTAAATTATAAAGAAATATAATACAACAGTCAAGTATTACTTAAATCTTTGACATTGATTTGTTGTTCATTTCAGTTAGTGATACAGTGCAATGCACTGTTTTACTTCAAAAATCTTCTTATGCACAGTAAAGCAAGTATTGTGAAGGTGAAGGGAACATTTTGTGAACTGCTGTTGTTAATTTGTAAAATTCGTTATTTTATTCAGACTCTATTCCTCATGTGAAGTTGCATCAGTGTATACATCAAAATTAATACTACTCAACTATTTCATTTGCAGGAGGCAACATGGGCAATATCAAATGTCACAGCAGGTCCAAAAGAACAAATCCAGGTAAGAAACATGGAAAGATACGTGGCTTTGCTTTTGATGCAAAAGAGTTAATTAAGCAGATCCCTAAATTTCTCATTGCTTTAAAGTATTGAATCATGCCAAAAATACTTTATTCTAAGGGGGCTTCCGTTATATGATTAGCAATCCTATAATTTACTTTATTTTAATTTCAATTTGTACCAAAAATAAGCCATTTCCGAGTTGCTGTTTGCCTCGGTTTTTCGAAGTGAGTCTTGGTGCTCAACTATTGTAAGGGAAATCAGTTTGATTTGCATAAGAATATGCAACTCATTTCCATTTGAATGGTTGTGCACCAGGGCTCACTATGAAACTGAGGCATGCAGCAACTTGGAAATGGGCTAGTGGCATCACTGACATTTTGACTACATTAAGTCAAAATGTTTTGCTTTTCCTCCCCTTCTTATGTTCACCTGCCTGGCATACAGCCCCTCTCCACCAATAATCATTGTACTGTGTACTAAAGCAAAAATTCTAAATTTTTCACTATAATATTAATTGTTACAGGCTGTAATAAACGCTGGCTTGGTTCCCATGATCGTTAATGTTTTAAAGGTATGACATTGTCACATTTTTTAAATTTTACATTAAGCTGACATTACCAGAATACAACCTAGATTGCTTATTTTCCTCAACAAATTATGCATATTTCAGGGGGGTGCCAAAGCAGATTTCAAAAGCCAGAAGGAGGCGGTGTGGGCCATTACAAACTTCACTTCAGGAAGCACTGTAGATCAGGTATAAAAGCCAAGTTCACAATAAGGATGAACTGCATGCATTCTACATGAGATTGCATGCATTACAGTCTGTGAAAAACAGTGACCCTCTTGAATTTTACCCAAAATCACCATTTTATCCAGTTGTCTGACAATATTAAAAAAATATCCATTATTAATTATTATTGTTGCTTTATAAAAGGGGTAGTTTTCCAGCAGTCAGATATTGTTCATTGAAGGATGCCTGTGGAAAAACCAGCGATGTGCAAACCTCTCATTTACATGTGACTTTGGTTTATAAATAAATATACTTTATACACCTTTTTTCTACTTGCAAATTTAGAGAGAACACTGGTGGCCCCTTCTTAGTGTATATCAGAACATCAATAATTTTAAATCTTTGCTTGTTAGAGTGTGGTGGGACATGTTTGCAAATAGACATTACTTCTTTTAAGTGTCTGTACTGTAAGTGCCACCCAAAAAAAAATCAATTCTTTTTTAATATTTTGCCGAAAAAAATGAATTCAAGAACTTGTTTTGGCTTTCAAATTTCATGGTTGCCGTATTGTTCCAGAACAACGGCTCTTTGTGTCAGAACAATAGCCTAAGGGCAACCATGAAACGTCACAAATGTTCAAGATGGCGGCATCCGGGAAATTTGAAAGCCAAAACAAGCGTTTTTGAAATTCATTTTTTATCAAATACAGTTATTTTTGTTGTTTTAGTGGAGGTTCTCTTTAAATGCAGGTCTCAACTTATCAATGTCACTTCAATACGTACCTTTGAATGGAGGTTAAACAGCAACAAATTTGTTAGATAATAATACAATTCAATAATCACAAGATCTTAATGGGTCCAAAATTAGAATTACATTGTGAGACTTTAAATAAGATTGGATTTTAGGTTTATTGCATTGTATTCCCAAGAGTTAAAATTTTTGCTTTGTTAATTTTTTAAAGATTAACTTTCTTGTTGACTGTGGTGTCATTGAGCCAATGTGCAAGCTTTTGGAAGCCAAGGATGCCAAGGTTAGTTCCGGTTCTGGTTCTCCATGGTTGAAGTAAGTTTTTAAAAGGTTTCCCTTTTCGAATCCTTGGGAATCAAAGGCCCAGATGTACAAAAAAGCATCGCTGATTTCCATGGCTACAAGGCCTAAGCTGCTGCATTGTCATCAGAGGGGTCACCAGGACATAATTTCCTTACCTTTTTGTGGAAAACTCCCTTTGTGTAGTCACTTTTACAGGATGTAATCAGTTTAGGATAAAACTATAAAGCTAGGACCCGGGATATGCAGTCCTCTTTGATAACACATCTTACACTGAAAAAAATTACTTAAAAATAATGGAAAACATTGGTTCTGTCATCTTTAAGAGTTTTACAATATTCGACTGGTACTATTTTATTCCTGTTTTAAAGCATAACATTTTAAACAGAAGGAATAATTCATTTTCCACTGGAATCCCCTTGTGCCTACTTTTTGGATGTACAAAATTCAGTAAACAGTATTCAGTATTACAGTTCGTGTCTGTAAAGTTTGGTTCATTGGATTTAAGATGTGTTTTCTTTCAGACTGTTCTTGTTCTTCTGGACGGATTTAACCACATCCTCCTGGTAAGCTAAAAATGATTATACTTTTCTCACACCCCTTTCCAGCTTGAACTTAAAAATAGATAGTTAGTTTTAGAGCTTGTTTCCCGTAATGTACCATTCATCCATTTAACCATACTGTTACTTTCTGGCCTCGGTTGTTCAAAAGGTAGACAACGCTAAACACCGGATGAACACTAGCAAAACCAATTGAGTATCCAGTGGATTGCGATTTATGCACTGGATAGCGCTATCCACCCTTCGAACAACTGGGACCTGGATGGTAAGTTGCTGTTCTGGTTTTTCGTATGTGGAACACTGGGCACTCCTCTCTTTAAAGAGCTGTGCCTGTCCTGAAGGAAAGGGATTTTTAACTCAGTAAACATCAACAGATGCTACGTCACATTACGATAACTGGTTGCTACTTTTGCAAATTTTGGGGGTCCTGAAGGAGCCGTTGGTGAAAGCCTGTTGAACTGCTTTCATTAGCAGGTCTTTTTACCAGGCGACTTTTGAAGTCATGAAGGTTATAATATCAACTTTATTCATTCAGTACAATGAAAGGAGAGATACCAGAGGTTATCCCTATATGAGGGTATCCCCCCGGATGTTACTGATCTAGAGTCGATTTTGATGAGGGAGGAAAACCGGAGAACCCGGAGAAAAACCCTCTGAGTCAGATTGAGATCGGCTGAAACTCGAGGCCAAAGTTGAACCTGGGTCACAGAGGTGGGAGGTGCGGTTGATAACCACTAAGCCATCCTGACTCCTAGACAAGGAATCTCCATTCCACCATAGAGCTTTCGGCAGTGTTGCAGATGGCAATCCAAAGATCCAGACTTTAAGCGCTAAATCGGGATTTCCCAATCGAATGCACCCTTAGTCAATGCTGATTGGTTTCTTTAAATATGGGGCGAACGGCCGGTGAATGGAAATAGTTTTTCGTTTCAGCAGACATTCGTGGGGTAGGAACGCGTGACGCGTTCACTGAATCCGTATCAAGAATTAATCTGAAACTCTAAAAAACAACGAAACCTTCGAGTTTGTAAAACATGTTTCGACAGAATTTTGTGCCATCCTCAGTTAGTAGAATGCAAAGCGATGGAAGCTGAATTTATAATAAATAGAAAATGCTAATGTGAAAAATAGTAACAACAAAATGAAGTCTACCCTATAGCGTGAAAATGTGGGAATCAAAAGGATAGTAAGGTTGACATTGTGCAATTGTTGATTCAAAGAGGGTTGTTCTCTCTGAATATGAATAGCCTCTTTTGTCTTGAGTTGAAAACTGATGGAGGCGTGATCTAAAACACGAGGCGTGACAATGTTTAGAATTCTGCAGATGTTTGAAAATGTGAGAGGCCCTATCACTGGTTAAATGCTCCTTCACGCCCGTGGAAAAATGCCGGACCGTTTCGCCGACGTAACAGGCATTACACCACCGTTTCCTGTAATGCCTATTACGTCGCCGAAATAGAATATTTTGTCGTTGTAGCAGTTGTGCTAGATTCTTGTTGAGCTCCATGAATTGTTCAGAATCATGATGTCATCTCGTCTGTTGAGCACCTTGGGGATGCTGGAGATGATTTAACTGATTTCTTCGTCAAGAGATGGTGGCTGTTGAGAAATGTTGATAATATGTGTAACATACTCAGTGCATTTTTTATTTGCCAACAGAGTGCTAGTAAAATCAATGGTCCCATGATGGAAAAAGTTAGCAAACAAATGGAAGAGCACGAAGGTAGTTTATGCAGCTGATTGCAGCGGCTAAAGCAGCAGCATTGCTCCAAATTCAATGTCCTGTTTCACTTCTAGTAAGACATGGAATACGTCCAATCTTATCATTCTCTTATGCTAACATTGCTTTTGTATTCTAATGGTTTGCAGGATTGGATCTCATTGAAAAGTTACAAACCCATGAGAACACTGAGGTGTATAATAAAGCCTTGGCAATAATTGACAGATATTTTTCTGAGGAGCAGGTAAATGGCACTTGTAGCGTTCAGACAAGTAACTCTATCATCGGAATTGAAGTTAAATTGGTTTCGTGTCTGACGCTAAAGTTCTGAAATTTACATCATTCAGAGGCCGATTTCTGTTAATTCATGCATTGCTCCCCATCATTCCAATTTAAGGGAAATACGTGTTAAGGTGCAAAGAAAGCTATGTACCTTCGCAGAAGCAGATGACCTTGAAGCGTGTAACTTGCAACTCCTTTCCTTGGAACAAAGCTGGGGATTTTAGGACCCAAATATGGACAAAAGTAAGATCGAAGGCCGGTGCACGCGCGGGGTAATGCACGAGCTACGTTACATACAAAGAAGGAAATTTTTAAACTCAAAAAACCCCAGCTCTGAACCAGATTGAAACGCTTCAAGGTCATGACCTTCTGACCTTCGTTATGGTACCTTTCAATGGTTTGTTAATCGTGACCAGAAAATAATTAGCAACTATTCACCAAAGTGGAGGTGGCTAGTGGTGGATATTTACCGAACCACTAAAACAGTGAGATAATATAGCACAAAAAGATCATTTTTAACTCATTTATTTTTGCAAAGATTAGAACATTTTTGGGCCCAAATTCCGAGCGAATTACTCGGAGGAACTCGGAGGTGAATAGCGATGGATATCCGGAGTTTGAGTAGCCAATCAGCGCGCGCGTTCAACGCTATCCACTGATTTAGTATATACTAAGAGCAAATAAGTTTTAACTCCATGAAATGGATGAATGAATGAATGAATGAATGACCGTTGCCGCGTATTGTTGTTTTAGGATTCTGATGTTGAAGTTGCTCCTCAAGCTACAAACAAAGCTTTTCAGTTTGGTGCACCACAGGATGTGCCTCTGGAAGGATTCTATTTCTGAAGAACAGGCTCACCACCTCCATTTTGTACATAATCAAAATTTTTGTAGGAAATTTAAAGAATTATAAAACTTTCGAATACTTTATTAGGAATTCTTCAACTTGCCTTGTTAGTTAAAATATTGCTTGAATCATATTGAAGCCTTCTGGAAACTAGCAGTACTTCGGTCTGTAAATAGTTAAAATGAAGAATGTTTAGGTAGGCCAGGGAAGCTTATTGCAAACAAAATCAATCTATGTAAGTTCGATGCATCATCAGTTATGCGACGTGAAAGAATCCGCCGATAAATATGAAATTAAGGCAGTTTGCGAACTTCTTATTGCAAAAGATGGAATATAATCTCTTGACTTAGGTTGTGGGTTGAGGTAGATTGATTGAAACACATCTCGAAGAGTAAAGTCCACCCTAAACAAGCATTCACGCTAGGGCTCCCAGATACTCGTTAACTCGCCTTCCCCCTCTCAATAATGCAGCGTGAACGTTCACCTGCATCGACGTGAGACGGCTCGGTGCCTTATCTTGTGGAATAAGAGAAATGAAGTCGTCGGGTATTTTGAGATAAAAGCGCGCGGTGTGTGGAAATGTCTGGATTGGCCGATGAGTCATCTGTGGCATTCATGAGTTTATTCGTTTTCCTCACATCACGACCCCTATGTGGAAGCCTTTGATTGAAAATAAAGAACTCTAGGAAAAAAAAGAAGTAAATTCAAAGAGTAAACAGCAAAACACATCTTTTTTACTTGGAAAGGAACAGTCCAGGGTAATAAGGAATATGATGCATTTTGCTGTTCCCCTGTGCAATATTTTCCTTGGGGTCTTCGTTTTCCACGAACTTGACATACTCTTCTACGCCAAGTGAGGGCGAGCGTGAGAATGAAGAGCTTTTACTGGTATTGCATCGGAGGGGAGTGAAACACGAAACTTTATTTTTTTGAAACCAGTTGATTAAAGTGCCTATCACTTAAATTCACTATTCCCCTTTTATTTATACTCCGAAATCGTCCCAAATACATTGTGGTGTTTTTAGATCATTTTTTATTGGCTTTGAAAGGCGGGAAAAGTGGTCATACTTTGATCCACAACCGAGGAATGAAGGGGAATAGGTTCGATACCTGGTTGACATCAACTCGGTATCGAACAATTTCCCTTCATTGCTCGGTTATGGATCAGAGTACGACCACTTTTCCCGTCTTTCAAAGCAAATAAAAAAATGAAATTTCAATCAAAAGGTTCTTAAGACAACAAGGTGTATTGGGGACGATTTCGGAGAATGAATAAAGCGGAAAGTGCATCAAACGAGGGCCTTATGACGTCATACTTTTATTTTTAGAAATATGCAAAGTTTCAAATCTTTGTGTAAATCCATGTAACAGATTTTGTGTAAGACTGTTTTCATACTGTTCCGTTAAAAATTTGTGATAAGCAGTTAGCGAGTTTTTAAGCATTTTCCGTTGTGGTCACGTGACTTACCAATTAAGAAAACGAGGACGTTCTTCGTGTTTCCATAGCCTTATCTAAACATGAGGGGGAGTTGGAGAATTCGAGACAGTTACGCAAACCCGAGACGTACGCAGTCGAGGGTTTGCATAATTGTCTCGAATTCTCCTAAATCTCCTCGTGTTAAGACGGAGCTATGGAAACACGGAAAAAAGTTCATATTACCTACCAGCCAATCAAAACGCGCGTCTGACAACACAACCAATCAAAATTCGCGTGATGTCACAGCCGTGTGTCCATACTCTTATTTAAACACAGCTATTGACCAATGAGAGTGCGCGTACTGTCCTAATTATTTTATAAATATGGTTGTGAAACGAGCCAGACAAATAAAAAAATAAATAGAACACACTTGTCAAAAAAATGGTAACTGTAGAGTTAACGGGACTCGAGAAATGATTATTTGAAGGGGTCCATGATCTTCGTAAAACTTTTTGAGTTGAAGCAGGAAAAAGGGCTCAAAATGTTCGTTTCCTTTCCTAGAATTTTGCTGTTTCCCTTGTTGACGTGGACTGGTATGGTAATTAAATGGAGACCAAGAATTGTAATAAAACTGCAAAACATCAGCAAAACCACAGGAAATTTTACGGGAAATATTGACATGCCACTGATCTTGTGCAAATCTAATTATTTACATAGCACTGGTCACGTGACTTATGCCAAGAGAACAAATTCCAAAGAAGTTGGCAGATCTAAAGATGTCAATACAACTCAACAAATCATTCAGGTAACAGTTCTTTAATGGTGGTCTGTCATACATGGCACGTGGGAAGTGTTACATGAGCTTGCATGTGTTGTATTACACTCTAAAGTCTAAGAAAGGATTCCCAAACGAACATATTGAGCCCTGTTTCCTGCTTCTACTAAAAAGGTTTTAAGAAAATCATTTTTAAGCGTCTTACAGCACATTGCCACTAGGCTACCCTTCTAACCACCGTAAGAAAGCTTGTTTATTAAGTGCTTTAATAAACTTCACCAGAAGCTCATCAAGGGGAACTTCTAATCCCGTATACTTGGCCGAAAGGGGTCAACCTCTCGCTAGAAGACTTATTTATAGAACGACGCCCTTGAAAAATCAGGCTCTTGTAAAAGCCAATCTCCCCAGGGAGATTCAGCTCGTTCATTGCTGTAAAAGCCAATCAAAACAGAGCTATCTCAGCGTCAAGGGAATTATCATACCCGTTCCTAAAACAAATTTACTCG
This sequence comes from Montipora capricornis, assembly GCF_036669925.1. NCBI lineage: Eukaryota > Metazoa > Cnidaria > Anthozoa > Scleractinia > Acroporidae > Montipora > Montipora capricornis. The sequence continues at coordinate 27,969,063 of NC_090892.1, read as the reverse complement.
GGAAAGGGTTGACTCAAGGATTTAGTGGAGATAAAGGCTCCACTTGATGAGCTCCTGACTACACATGATTCGTCGTGCTAACACACTTTCGTCGTTCTTTTTCGACCACCCAAAAAAACCTCACTACAGTGCGCTTTTGCGAAGATGCAAATTTTCAATTTCCGTTTTTTCCCAAGTGATTCCTCTATAAAGGATGGAGGTTCAATGATGGTGTCTGACACATAGCAGGACTCCCATGAACAAACCTGAATTGAAAATGCTTTCGCAGCCAATTACGCAGAATTCTTGAAGCTTGACGATGACTTTTAAGGTGATTCCCTTGTTTTGCACCGCGCATCTCATAACATTGCGACTTCGGGGATGGCGGCGTTTCGCGCCGACCATCTGAAGAGAGGCAACAAAAGCCGCTTTTTCTGTCCAAGAGCTTTTAAGTGCAATCATGATAACTCATCTTTAAGAAGGTGTTGTTCTGTAACTCGTCCCAGTCCTTTCGCGGAAAATGATCATTTTGAAGCCGAAATTGCCCCTTTGCCATCCATTTATCATCGTGTTGCGAAGAAACGAGCATGGTGACCCCCCCCCCCCAATTGTAAATGGTTTTATTTACTCGTAATAGGTACACGGAAAACATATTTTAAGGGGAAAAAAAGTTGGATAATGGAAGTTGTAGTATTAACCTATAAATTACGTGAAACTGCATTCTGGAGCCTGACACTGAGTGCAAGGTGATGGCTGTAGCGGTCCAATTTGCTTACATTTCTTTCCAAGATTGAGCAATTTGCAATCACTTTCTTAAAGATTATAGCCCATACAAACAAGCAGGTTCAAGTTTTCAGTAATATTCAGTAGCTTTTGCTAAATAACAATAATTTTTCCGGTTGATCTACAATGCAGGTCAAAAGTGTTGGGACACTTAGCGAGATACTACTGAAATAATCTCCCCCCAAGCAATGTTGAGATTTGACACTACAACGCAGATTTCAACAAAAATACTGTTTATCTGCATCTTCCAACATTGTTTGGGGGGGAGGGGGGTGGTACACTCCAATTGTGACCCCAAAAAGCCAACTTTACTTGGAATACATGATTATTGGACAGGTGTCCCAACTACTTTTGACCTGCATTGTAGTTTCGAACGCTTCTCGCGAAATTCGTTAAAAAACTCTTAGAATAACGGGGCATACAGCGCGAAAACAAGCAGGGTGACCCCATCTTTTTATTGCATTTTTTTTAATGTCCTGTGTATGAATATCAATTTTGCCAAGTTTGAAAAAAATCAGGATAGTACGTCATTTTCATAGGAATTACCTCAAGTGATACAGTTTGCCAAATAACTCGTCTAGACACAGCGATAGGCAATAAATAGAGATAGTTATGAACAAACATGCACAAGCCACACCCATTTTCTAAAGGACAGCCAAATTATAGTTTCGATTAACTTACTCAAAACTGAGTTGTGAACCGAGGACATGGTCACGGCAAGTCACCATGAAGCGCGATGTCATTGCTTTTTCTCGAGTTTCATAACCAGTTTTGGCCAGGGGAGACTGTCGTGAGCCTTTTGTGACAAGACCTTTTGCTGATGATGAAACAGCTGTCGTGCCAATGAGATGATATGCAAAGGATTTCAAGTTAAGGCCTTGCTTTTAATCAGCTTCAGATAAACTGTACAAATGCGATTGAGCAGAAGAAATAAAGTAGTTACTCCTCACATTCCATTTAGTGCATTACGTGTTGAGCCAGTGATGGCTTGACACAAAATTTAAGTGTCACCTGGAACCGTCAATGCAAACAAATTTATTATACAGATAGGGTTAATGAAATATTGGGAAAAATTCATATCTCCACCGCGCGCGCACTGAGTGGAGATATATGTGAGGATGTGTCGTCATGGTAACTAACCCGATTACCCAATAAAAACCTTGCTTCCCCTTCCTTGTCAGATGCTTTTGTCCTGTAATATGTTTCTCTACTACATTAATATTTTTATAGCTCAATTTGACATTATCATGATTTGTTTTTCACAACTTTCACATCAAGTTTCATGTTGCTCAACTTGCGTGTTTTCGCGGCTGATTACCACTTTTTCGCCATTTCGGATCCATTCGCCATTTTGATCCGGACATTTCATCAGTATCTTTAATAATAAACAGAACATTACATGGCCGCTTGAGGATGCGATTTATTTTATCTTCTCTAGCTGATAGTATCTCGCAATCGTTTGTGCGCTCACTCGTAAGAAATGCTATCAGCGCTCGAAGATTAAATTTGTATCTCCGCGCGGCCATTTAATAGAGAGCTTTAGACGAGAACGACTGCGAGTACGAGATTTTCTCATAGAACAACAGTGAGCGCGCACAAACCAGCGTTATTAGGGAGTTTAAGATCTACGACGCGACGGCAACGAAAACGTCACAAATCATGCATATTTAATGAGCAAAAACAATAGCTTTGCACGCTCTGCACGTGCATTTTTCATTTTTGTACATTTCTGTGACTTTTTCTGCAAATCTACGACGTGAAATTACCAATTCTCAAGTTTTTCAGAGAACATGAACACAAGGCAGCGAATTTGAATTTTCTGTCGTAGCTTCAACACCGCACCTCCTAATTCAGTTCATGAAAAGTTACACTAGTTTTTAGAAGTTGAACGAGCCGACATGATGACGAAAAAGATTAATTGACCTGAAGTTGGAATTTTAAATGACGTTTTCGTTACCGTCGCGTTGCAGATCTTAAACTCCCTATTTTGGCGGGAAAAACGTGATACCGTCGCCATTTTCGCACGAGGTCGACGATGTCGTCGTGTCAAAACAAGTCAACAACACGGTAGCGGTTTTCGCATTTTTTCGATCACTTATCAGCAATAAGAATAACTGAACAACCTACACTGCTAACAAAGAGTAACATTAATCGTCGTGGTTATAAATCTCAGTATTTTCGCCAAAAAAGGGCAGTCAAATCTCGTACTCGTCCTAGAATCTAAAGGTCCTTAATATCCTCTATACGGCGCAGAAAAGACGAAATTTCATGTGTTTGTTCCAAACCAGCCAGTGCCAACGGAAAGACTCCCACCCTATAGGAATGAGTATTTGACGATTCGTGCTCAGCACAGGAAAGGATACGCGCAAGAGGTTTGGTGGTAATTTATTACAAAATATTACTCTGATGTTTGCACGGTTTCTTTTAATAAGGGAATGGCTCAAATGTATCCCACTCCCTCTGGACTAAAGCCTCATACAATTTGCTTTCTCTGTCTCTATAATCGGGCTCAAGATCTTCCAGTTCGTTCGCGTCCGAATCCCGGTGTTTTTCATCGACTAATTTGGCCGATTTTCCTTCGTGCAACCGTTGCCCTAAGTCACTGGATATTCCTTCAAGAAGCTGTGAGCAAACTTCGTAGAGTGTCGTTCTTAGTCGATAAAGCATCCTCGAAGGTGTAGTCGCAACATAGGTCGTCAATTTTTGAACCCGAGAAGCTGATTTCCTGGTGGTGCGATATGAAATGCAGCATAACGTTATGACAGCAACTATCGGCAACGAAAAAATAAATATGAACGCAGATAAAACTGAAAAAAAGATCACGGAGATGCCACCAAGGACTGTTAAGATGAAAAGAACGACGATAAAAGCTGGCGTCATAAGAAGAAATGCAAATACGAGAGGTGTTAGCACAGGAGTGGCAATGATTCCAAACAATATAAAAAGGACAGGGTGCTTTTGAGCATATTGCGCAATCCAAATTAACTTCCTTGTTGCATCGTGCTGAAGACATTTCACTGTTTGTCTAAGGAAGCGTCTTGTCTCTCTGACAGCGCGAGTCGGATTCGTCATGATGGCTACAGGCACAATCTAAATGAACAAAAAGATAAAGTTACTTCAATTTCGGTAGAAAAGCAGTCCTGTCCTGCTTCCACTCTACCTTCCAACTGCTCTTAACGGTTCCAGTTCGTTCCATTGAAAATAATCTTCGACAAAAACAACATGTTTCTATTTGAAGTTACTGCTCATGGCAGCAGATTATTGCGTAAGATAAATTGAATAATTAACATGTCAGAGAGGACGCCGCTTTCCAAATATGGATCTCACCACTGGAAAAGAAACTTGGAGAAAAAAGTTTGCTAAATCTATTTAATACCACGCGCGCATGGACTTGTCTGGAACTCGGTATCACTGACGATCTAACTATCCGTCAAGCCGCTAAACTCTAGAAAAATCCATGATCTCACATTGCCGAGGAAAAACTTCGCGCGAGGTAGCGCGCGCGACACTGATATTCACTCTTTTTTCTTTGTAAGAAGCTTTGTTATAAGAACGCTAACGCGGAAACAAGCTAAGAACATACCTCGACTGAGCGTCAGTTAAGAACGTCTTTTATGAGAAGCATAAATAAAGGTAAAAGGAACGTATAATTGTGGTCTAACGGGCAAAATCAACTCAAAAACTTAGTGACGCAGCGGCCGCGGGAGGGGGAGAGGCTGGGGGGGGGGGGGGATAGCTCCCCCCACCCCCACTTTTTTCCAACGGGGTTGTTTTCTTCTAAACCTCTCACTCCTCCCCTCACATATCCGTGATCCATACCAAAACCTAGCCCCCCACTTTCAAACGTACTCAGCGGCCCCTGTGACATCTTCTAACATTACCAATGTGGTTTTCCTTTTGCATGATGCACTGAAGAACATCTGAGTTTGTAGTCGAACTTGGTATTCTTGGATTTCACATGACGTGACGGCCGCCATGTTGGTGTCCCCAAACAATAAAATGGCGGCCATGTTGGTGTCCCGATCCAATCCTCCGGGAATTGAAAGCTATTGTTCTGCTAACGTCTTCTTTTGTCTTCGTTGAAAAACATGGCTGTTGATCAAGTGAGTGAAACCCAAGAATACCACACAACTTTAAAGTGCCCCTGTGATAAAAAAAAATCACTTCCTTTTTTTCCTCGGATTTTGAAAGTGCGTTTGCTTAACACCTGACTGGCAAAAACTTTGAGCTTTGATTTTTGATTTCTATTTACTTTGAGTGTAAGTTTTACATTTCACGGTCCGCCATTACTCACGTTCAAAACTGACCTATTGGACCCCAGAAAGTTGGATCCAGGGAAAAGTTACATCAAAGGCTCCCCAGCTTAAAAATTTCAGCGTGTGAATGCAGCTTATTATATATGCAAAACGCGAGTTTAAAAGTCTTAGGCACCGTTTACACGAACGCAGTTTCATTTGTGACCGCATCGATTTCGCTGCGGTTACACTTTCCATTTACACGACACCGATCGAGACTGTTATCAAAAACGTGTCGATTTGGAACCGCTGCCATAAGTGGAGCGTTTTCAAAACGATGCGGTTTTATCTGTCGTGTAAACAGCGAAACCGTATCGATTTGAATACGGTTACTATTTTGGTGCGAAATTTGCATTATTCAGTTGAAAGTAGTGAATTTTGCACGTAGTGCAGCGCTCCTTTATACCATTACGACTTGGATTTTCTGGTGAAAACGGATCCGTGTAAACATTTCGAAACCGCATCGATTTTGACGCGGTTCGAGATCATGAAACCGTGTCGATGTGAAACCGTGTTCGTGTAAACGCTGCCTTAAAGTCCAAAAGTTCTGTGCTGCATATTAATTCTGCGGCGTACACACGCATTGCATTCTTAAACTAGTGAGTCTTTGACGTCATTTTTTCCTCTCAAGAACTTAAAGTTAGTAATGGTGGACCATTAAATAGGAAAATTCCAGTTAAAATAAACAGATGTCTCTTTGAAAGCAACGCTTAAAACTTTGGTCGCTTAGTGTTTAGTTAACATAGTATCGAAATCCAAAGAAAAATAATTATAAGAATTGAAAGTTTGGTCACAAGGGCACTTTACTACCATTTGCGTCCATCCTGGAAGCGTGACGAATTTTGCGCGAAGTTTTGCTTTTCAAACGTTAACGGTTTGTCCAGTTATGTATCACTTTTGACCAATGAAACGTTGGCGGTTATGATGTGAAATTGACAACATTTTTGACGGCATACCGGCATGTTTTGTTCACGTGCTCTCAAAGTATTCAGGTTTTTCATGACCGCCCTATAACGTCTCAGCTGGTTTTGCACTGGAGACAAAACAATTCAAAATCAACAAGTGTCAACAAGTTTGGAATGAGGTAAATTACCGTCCACGAGTCGCTTGAAATCAAGATTTTAAATGCTCCTTGAAACACGGAAGAGCGTGTGTGCGCAGAATTCCCAATACGCAGAAATATTTCCTCCTCGATCTTTCTAGTTTCACTTCGGTTTCACGCATTTTTTTTCTCGTAGTTGCTGAATCACGTACATTGTATCTCTTCTTGGTAAAGTATACCAAATTCCATGTTTCGTGTCTTTGGAAACTCACGGGAGATAGATGTTTATAACTCTCCTAGCTTCCTAGGCAGATTCACAAATATCTCCGCTCTCACGGAAAGCCTGAAAACTTAAAGAGCACGTGAACGGTATGCCGTCAAAAACGTGGTCAATTTCACAACATAACCGCCAACGTTTTGATCGGTCAAAAGTGACACACTTGACCGGACAAACCGTTAACGTTTGAAAAGTAAAACTTCGCGCAAACTTCGTCACGCTTCAAGGATGGACGCAAATGGTAGTAAGAACATCTCAAGAACGTTTTCGGGCTCAAATCGCACGTTCAGTTTCAACCCCAAAATTAGGCGTTTTTATAAATAAAGGAGTATATAAATCCGCTCTACCACTGCTTGAGCTTCCGTAAGGCTATACGACGACTTCGCCGGTGCCGCCGTGGTAATTCGCAAACTCCATGCGTTAATGAAGGTCAATAAAAGTACTCTTATTTCTTTACGTCAATTAGCCCAAACAGGAGTCCGTTTCGCTCTAAAATGAAGCTCGTAGGTCTATTAAATTGATAAATAACTCTACATTCATTTCAAGGAAGACTTTACTGAGAGACCTGCCAGTGTCTGTAAATCAGTTGTTTTGTTTATTTCACACGATATGAGAGTCATGAATTGAATAACATTTTCCAAAACTGCATCTTACGCAAGGTTCAAATCCAAGAATGATCCCTCTCTTAGGACATCACAATCTCTTCCAAACAGACACTAGTGGAGGCTCCGTCAGGCTGGTCTGTACGCTCTGTTATGTAACAGATCATGTCATTCAGCTGTTTGCCCAACACAGCTTCGATGTCATACCCCTGTGCAAATGAAATCCAACATGCATTTCAGAGGCAGGATAAGACAAAGAAAATCAATGTATGTCTATGATTGTTTGCTTGCCAGAAACGGAGGAGGCGCTTCTCTGTTTAGAGGCCGGCTGGTAACATTGAATAGAGACCCACAGACATTCCAGGCACCAATCTCCCAGAGTTTAACTAAATACACGCACGTATCCGTGCTTGAAAAAAAAGCCAATCTTGTCTCGAAATTTTGAAGTTCGTGACTTAAGTCAGTAATATTCTGTTTTCATCAGGGAATTTCAAAAACAAGTTCAAGTTCGGTGGTTACTGAACTGAATTGGTGCTTGTTTACAGCGGAAACGGCAAATGTGGTGACATCAGGCCTGCGCATTTCGTTGCTATTTGAAAAGATTAGCGTATTTTCCTACCTGGTCACTGTCTTGATAACACACGGGCAATAGTTTGTCAATGGTATTTTGATGAAGCTGCAAATGGCGGAGAACGATTTAAATTGTCACTGGCATAACTGTCACGAGACCTCATACGCTACAGTTAAAGTTTCTAGTCTAAAGGCATTGTTACAATTTGCAGCTTTTCGTGAAACTTGTCTTGGAACGCCATGACGAGACAAGTTGCACGAGACATTGCGCAGTGTAGCATACCTTGCAACGGCCAAAAACATTGCGAGACAAGTTGCAGTGAATTTTTGAATCATTGCGTAGTGTTGAAAACTTTATAATGACCTTTTTACTTGAAAAACGTACGCTTTGCGTAGGAAATATATGTTTTTCACCGGCCGCGTGTCCAAAATTCAGTACTGACGCAATGTTTTCGCGTAATAAAAAAAACAGAGAAAAACTTTTGGAATTTTCGGTGAAGCAAAGTCGATTAATCTTCGTCCCGATTATTAAGAGGGCAACTTGTTTCGTAATGTGATAACTTCTGTGTCAAAAAAAAAACTGTGAGACAAGTTGCAAGAAAAATTACACAGTGTAACAGCACCTTGAGAATAAATGAATTTTCCAACCAATTTCATATCAAAACCAAATTTTCTAAGATGATCAAGAAGCGCCGAACAAGCAACAATGATGCCACAGTCACTAGCTTGTACAAGGAATACTTACCGTTACTTTGATGCTGGCTTGAGGGAAATGCTTGACTTCCAAAAACACCGCAAGATGAGTTTTAGTTTTAGGCGAGTTCACAGCCACATTACACAATGGACAGAAAAAATGTGGACTACAAAACACACAAAACAAGAGTCGTCAGTTTGGCTTCCTGAAGCCTGCACAATATTGAGGCGAGGAAGGAATAGGGCCATTGTGCGCGAGGATTGAACGAGAAGTGCATGCATGGCTTTGTAAAATGCAATACCTTCTTCCTTGTTGACTAGTGATATCGGCATTTCCACATTTGTCACAAACCAACCAGCAACACGCACTTCCTTCATCCACTCCGATGACTAAGCCTGAAAATAACGTTTATGAATTCAAACCGCGTCAAATGCTTGGATTATTATAATTTAAAAAATCACCTGACTAACGCACAACAACGTTCAAATAGCGGTCCATCGGATTTGATGTACCTTCAACTTGACAAATGTACCCTAGACGACAAGATTTTAAGGACAGACTTTGGAAAGGAGCTGGTCTCAGGCCTAAAAGATTCTCCATTGAGTCTTGTGAAGTATGTTCCACATGAAGCTGAAAAAGGAAAAACGTAAGTTTAAAACTACATCAAACATAGAATAAAGGACATGCACATGGGCACTGCAACCTCAAAAAGGATTAAACTCTCACAAAACCGTTGCCTGAAGCAATAGGGAGTTTAAGGTCTCGTCATAGGTTCGATAATATATTTCTGAAAATCGTTTTTTTAAACAAAGATTTAAGTCCAACCAATTTTGTAAAACCCCCGAAAAAGCACCTTTTTTACAGTGTCGCGGCAAAATCGTGAGTTGACCATGAAAATTTAGTAGCTTCGCTGCTTTGTCGGCCTTAGAATATTGCCTAAGACTCGCCCTTTTACGGAGCTACAACTCAAAAAGTTTTTGTCCGATTTAGCTCAGATTTTCAGGACTATTTCAATGAAGTTCAATGTACAAAACGGTTACAGTGTCAGCGTTTTTCAATTTTTAGACGTGTTTGGATTTTATGCCATACTTTGTCCAAATTCCCGGTCAAAAACATAATTTTCAACCTTGATAGAAAATAAAAAAACGCAAAACGCAAAATATAAAAAAATCACCAACACAGTTTAGCTGAAAATTGCTCAAGAAAATTTCAGAAAAATTAAAGATCCCTTAAAGCTTAAGCCACTAGAATAGGACTACCTGTTTTAGTTTTCAGAACTTAACATAGAAAAAAATAAGGTTTAAACAAAAGAATACTCTTTGCGTTTCAAAACTACATTTAAGGAGCATTAAAATGATGTTTCATTCTCATAGCATAAATACTGGGGAAGTAGGAACGTTTTAGAAAACTGACACCTCGAACCTATGGGGAGAACTTAAGGTGGCTTACTAGTTTTCCGAAAAAAAAGATCACGATTTGGAAATCTGTGAAATTAAGGACGGCGCCTTCTATTGTTATTGCGCATACGTTCTGCGATACTCGGATTTCCTATGGGTGGTGCTTATTAATACACGGATATTTTTGCGCGGCTTAAAACTATCCGGAAATAGTAGATCTTAGTAAATACTCTTGGTATCCAAAGAGAAATATGGGGCTAACCATGCATTTTTGAGACATAATTCAGCTTCGATTTGAGAAAGAACGCCATACATTGCTTTGTATTTTAAAGCTTTTTACAAATATTATTCATCAATTATCTTTGAAAAATGCGTGGTTACTCCTAATTTTCCTTTTGGATTTCCATAACACTTGTTAAGATCTACATTTTCTGCATAATCATAAACCGGGCCAAAAATACCTTTGAATTAATAGGCACCGTCCTTAAAGCAACAGGATGTCTCTCCTGAAGTGGTAGTCACTGTAATTGATCAGGAGAAAATGCGAAATATAGTGACTAGCCGTACGACCAGGGTTAAAATCTTGGGAATTAGTCAACAATATTACGACGAAACCGTCAACATTTTTTTAAAAAGATCTATCGGACAGTTTTTCAGTTATTATCAACGAAAACGACGTTTTCGCCACGTTACGGTTAAAACGAAAAACTTGTCTGACAGAGTCACAGATTTCACTGTTTATTTCTATACATGATTAATTTTTAGGAACATCCTGAAACTTTAAGGTGGGGTCGTTCGGCTAGTTTATGAGAAAAAGGGCTTTGAAATGTTTACTTTCCAGTCCCCCCTCCAGGAGCTCGGTAACCGAGGCTATATTTAGCATTTTCTCCAGGAGCTCGGCCACTATATTTAGCATTTTCCCCTGGATTGCATTTCCAGTCGAACCTCCCGTTAGCGGACACCCTCGGGACCAAGGGTAAGTATCCGACTACGGGAGGTGTCCGCTTATGGCAGATTGAAAAAAAAAGTGCATCCTTCAAAGACCTCCCTTTTGCGTGCGTCTAACTCAGCAACGGTTCTTATTACGGGTAGCGAATAAACTGTGAGAGAAGGCTTTTGTTGTTGTGATGTTTCCACGCACTCTTTCGCACTGGAACAAGTCGAAGTACCAGCACTTGAACCAAACCAATAAGACGATAATGTAGCCTTCGAATTCCCTTCATGTCGACTGTTTTGCTTGTGCTTTTCGCCTTTTTCATGCGATTTCAGCGCGCTTTCTCCCATACTTGAAATGCCAATTAACCTATTTGCACCGTGCTCTGAAAGAACTAACCCAGCCTTTGTATTGAGGGTCAAAGTTCCCATTTCTGATTGTATATACAACGACCTTTCCGCCCTTTTGATTGCGTCGCCAGCGTCATCATTATGAAGTTGGAGCGGGGTACGCTAATTTCAATAACACAGAGCCCAAGAAGGGTCGGTTCCTAAGCTACGTCAAATAACGAAAACTGTCATATGCTAGCATGAAAACTAAACAGAAAACACTGGCATAATAACAAAGAATTTGTGTACAGCTGCGCTTTCAAACTTTCTTGTTTGCAAAACAATGCTTTTTAACAGAGGTTACTTTATTCAAGGAGCTTTCACAAATACTCAAGGACTACCGCGGAAAAATCAAGGACTTTTCAAGGATATACAAAAATTTTTGCAATTTCAAGGACTTTTCAAGGATATGATGTTTTTTCAATGACTATTCAAGGCCCGTGCGAACCATGGTATTTGTTAGGCAAAATTACATTTTACATCAATTGCAGTGACTAACACGTCAGAAGAGATACCCTGTTGCTTTAATTTCACAGATTTCAAAATCTTGATATTTTTCTTCGGAAAACTGTAGTAAGCCAACTGAAGCAACGACGAAAGCTACGGCAAAAAGAGCGGCAAAAAACAAGAATATTAATGGTTAAAAAGGGAAAAATAATTGTCTTGCACGTGTGGCACGCATTTCAGTGCTTTTGCCTTGCCATACACCACAAAACATCAACGTGAAATAACAAAATTTTACGTTTTGACAACAAGTCGAGCCTGCAATAATGAACCATTCATTATCTACCGTTTGTACCCAACCAGTCACAGGATAGCTGGCGCGCATTGTCCAACGTGACCAAGGCGAAACAACGGCGCCAAGCTATTATTTGGAGGGAAGTTCTCGTTGATGTTGCCGTTCAGTGTCCTTGCATTACCTCCTTAATCTTTCTGTACGGGTAACACAACTGTACGTATTTTGTAGATAGTTTGAAATGATGGATCACATCATGACAATACGAGATCCCACAAACAAAGGCAAGGGACCAACCATTGTTGGTTGATGACACTCAGTAACTAGCCTGCGTAGCTGGCGGTTCATTTCGGCGCGCGAGAAGGCTGGGGTGGGGAAAGCCTTTGTTCCTACGCCCAGACTTCTCGCGGTTTCGTCGCTCGAGATCTCTCGCGTTCCGCAACAACAGAACCGCCAGCTAACCAGGCTACTCAGTGACATTTCTCCAATCTGACCGGAAGTCATCTTCAAAGCCATCGACTACAAGGGGTAACCACTTCTCAACGGAACAACAGTACGAAATAGAATAATACAGTGCACGCACTTACCGTGGTTTTTGATACAGCTTTCGTTATTACAGAGTAAGTGTCAGCTACTAGCTTCCGGTTTCCTGCAAAACAGTACCGATTCTCGGTGATCATAAGGCAGATAAGGCATTCTATTCATGACTTTAACTACCCTTGACAATGCCAGACGGAGGAACATGTCTTAGCAACTCTTTTTATTTAAAAGCCACGTGTTACGTTGGCGTACTTTGATTACAACTACCACAAATCACTCTCATTTTACGACCCCAGGGTTGCTTTGAATGACATTGGCGCTAATTAGCAAGGAAAAGCAGAAACTGAAAAGTTTTCTTTAAATTGTAGTGAAATGAAGCCATTTTGAAAAGGTCTTACTGAAGGGTCGATATCATCAACGACACTGATAAATTCCTGAATGGGAGTGCAGTGCTAGCGTAGTGGTGAGAGCACTCACCTCTCACCAGTATGGCTCGGGTTCGACTCCCAGACTCGGCGTCATATGTGGGTTGAGTTTGTTGGTTCTCCACTCTGCTCCGAGAGGTTTTTCACAGGGTAATCCGGTTTTCCCCTCTCCTCAAATTGCAAAAACCAACATTTGATGCGATCTGCGTTAATTTGTTGATTTCAGTTTACAATGCCCCCAATTAGTGCTCCAGCACTAGCACACTAGAAAGTTCCTTTTACAGAAACGGAGGTGCAGAGGACAGCAAAGCAAACGACAAGAGAAAAAGTTCATCAGACTACTATCGTTGTCTCTGACCCTTGCTAAAGCCGGGTCTCAAGGCCTTTCAAAGTACGCCTGCAATTTTGTCTGTTTACTTACACTATTGAGTAAGGGCGTGTACCTACAATAATAAATACCTTTCAGAGATTTTTTAAACGATCGTGAAAGTGCATGGCTATACAGACAAACAAATTTGTCAGTTTATTATTACAACTTTGAGACTGAAAAGACCACAACGAGATAGCCATTGTCTACACGATCTCCTACCGAGTACGTGATCTTGTCGATCATGGCGTCAACGTGGCCATGCCCATATACGTCCACGAATCAACACTGAACGCTTTAGCTGTTTTGTACATAAATGCCTTTTAAACTAAATTTAATCCTCTTAATCTTATATAAATTTACTCGTTTTATTCTTACTCCTTGTTTTATCTAAGTGGTTGCATAGTAAACTTGTACGTTTGTCTGCAGGTATTTATGTTTTTCAATAGAGATGTATTCATTCTTTCATTGCAACAAGGGGAGTAATCAATAACGCGCCGAAAACAAACTCTAGAGAAAATAATCCATTGCCTCACGGCTTCTACTCATCTACAGCAAGCGTACCTTTCAACAGTAGGTTTCTAGCCAACAAAATCGTTCCAAAGTTTTCAGAGGATCGTCTCATTTCTTCAGGCAAAACATGAGAACTTTTCCCAATGATTCGCACGTATCCAAACTGGTCACTATCTTTCCTTTCCTTTAGCGCATTCACCAGTGATGAATCAGTAACAAACAGTTCAAATGAGGGGGGAGGTTTTTCCACAAGGTCCACTCGACCAACACGGCAATAAATTATCTTGCATAAAGAGTTAAAGCGCTGAAAGCACTCGATCTTCTCGTCAAGCACATCAAGCAATGGTGTGCAAGGCTTAGGAAACCACCCTGTTAAAGGGAAAGTGAAAAAAGACCTTTCCTTATAGTAAGTATCTACAAACTGAGTAATGTTCTCTAATAAGCCATCTTCCTCAACTTAGTCCCTCTTCATTTCATAATTTCATGCTATCGTTCTAGAGCCATGTACACTTAAGAGCTGGATTGATAGAATGCTTCTCACCTTTCTTCAACGTCCTGGGGTCGATTCCCAGAAGAAAGGCACATGGGGGTTTCGTTTTTTGATTCTGTAATCTACTGCGAAAGGTTTAAAAACCTTTCGGAGTAGAATTATTTTCCCTTTGGGTATAGAGCTTTCTTTATGCCCTAAAACACCCAAAGCACTTGCACGCAGACCCAGCCGGCAAAATAGGTTATAGGTTGATTCTTGCGTCAGTTTTGATCACGTAAAAGTAAGGTTTGGAGCTCGAGTGTCATCTCTCAGCATCAGTACCTGCATTATAAAAGTCACTATTGCGGCAGACTGTTGCCTGACTTGATTCCTCTACCGAAAGAACATAGCACAAGTTTGGAGAACAGCTGGAATTAGCAACTTGACTTCCACTCTGAAATTTAAGAACACGTAACAGTAAACTTCATGGTAATGTTATGCAACTATCAGTTTTCTAACCAGGATGTGGGGGAGGTAGAGGGGGTAGCTTACTGGTTATATTCAAGAGAAATTCATGATTCAGGGCTCGAAATTAACAAAAAAAACCAGTGGCAATTTCGCAAATTTTAGTCGCAAAAATCGCCGCGCGGCATTGTGTTGTCAGCATTTTTGGAAAAAAATATGAGCCCGCAATACATGTGTGTAAAGAAACCGCTGAAAATGGCGAATGATCGAAGGAATGCAGCTGTGCACGTAACATCGCAGCTAAATTACTCTACAATTACGCTATCTTCAGAGAAAATTCACAGCGAGAAACAAAATAATTTTGTCATTTATTTATTATAGCAAACGTAGCGGCAAAGTGGCAACTTCTAACCCTTTTATTTCGAAAGAGCGAAGGTGAAAACTAGTCGCAAAAGGAAACATTCAGCCGCAAATGCGACTGTATTGGTCGCAATTTCGAGTCCTGCTGAGTGACATCCCACCCAAAAGCAAGAACCTGGTCGCTTAGGGTGCGTTTGACTGACCCTATTCCGGAATAAGAATACGCGGAGTGATGATTTAAAACGGTATGTCTGGAGTTTTGAAGCAACAAGAATAATAAATATATGTTTAAAATAGCACTTTAGCAAGTGTTTGAAAATTTTAATGTGAATCTCCGTAAAAGCGAAGGATTTCTAACTTCTATCCCAAGTATTCCTATTCCGGAATTGGAATCGAACGCTCCCTTAGTCTTTGTTAAACCCAAGGAAGGTAACAAGTACCGCAACTCACAACACGGACCGAAAAAATGGATAGTTTAATAGGCCAATCACAGGGAGTAGTACGCATGCCTCCCATGAGATGTTTTTTCTCCTCTCCCCTCCTCGCCCCGAAAAAAAGAGCTAGGTATACTGTATGAGTACTGTTCATCTCGCCCTAAGCCACTGCATTGAGCGGCGGCACGTTAAACAAGTACTCTTTCTTTACCTCTTGTGCAAGAGTTTCATTGCATGTTCCACTCAGACTATTGGTTGTATGATTACTGGACGGCCATAATGATTGGATAACGCTGAAAAGCCCTGATGACCTAGGGAAGAAAATCTCTCACATTACTCGTCCGGCTGCGTTCGGGTGATCCCACTTTTATTGAGTCATGGTATAAATCTAAATGAATTTCAGGTATTCTCAACAAAGCAGTACTTTCTCTTCAGTCGTTTTAAGATCCCGAATTAAGTGTTGGAATCCACGAGTGTGATCCCCAACAAACTAAAACAACCGTCGGCTGCTGACGTAGTTTTAGTGATTCCATAATCTCAAGTTCTGGACCACATTCAAATATAAATGTTTTGATACCTTGTCTCAATTTGAAGACAGCAGTGACTGAGGAACATATTACAACACAGAATTGCCTGTTAAAGGGCAAATAATCTGCAACTTACCAAACGCCGCTAAACCTTTGCAGCACTTTGACGTTGGAGAAAGTAAACACTTTTCCTTCTCCTTTCTCGATACAAAAACGCCTGAATACGGAACAAAAATAGTTTTAATCTGTAACGGTTCTACTAGGACTAGACTACTTTAAATGAAACAAAAAGTCCTTAGTGGATTCTTGACTACATCCCAGTTGATCCTATTTAAGGCCTAAATTTTGAAAAATTCATAGGAATAAACCTCGTGCTATTTGAATATTTAGACGTTAATATGAACTTTAAAACTAGAAATAATATTACAGCCAGTTGCTAAGAGCCAACAGTTTGTCGTAAAGGTAAAGGGTTGTACTAATTTCCGAGCGCAACATGGCATGAATGACTGGGAATATGGGAATGATCTTGCGAACTTGGTAAAGGTAAAGTCTGCTTACGAGCCAAGTGGCCCATTCAACAGGAGCTTATCCCCGTTTCTGTAGCATGAAGCGACTAGGAGTATTTCTACTCTTCCCTGGATGGGATGCCAGATAATCGCAAGGTTACCCCCGGTATTAAATTCACCGGTACCCATTTATGCACCTGGGTGGAGAGAGGCACCGTGAGAGTAAAGTGTCTTGCCTAAGAACATAACACAATGTAACCGGCCAGGGCCCGAAACCGGACCAATCGATCCGGAGTCAAGCGCACTAACCATGAGGCCAGCGCGCCTCCCAAACTTGGCACCTGCACAAACGTAATATGTCAACGGTTTTGATTTATGAAACATTCGGTTTACTGCGGTTGTCCTAAAAAATGGAGGACGATTGAGCAATAATTTCCTCTGGACCACTTCCTTTAACAGTAATGTATATATTG
>NC_090892.1:27944786-27947286 GCF_036669925.1 Montipora capricornis | reverse complement strand
CCAACATGGCCTCTTAAGGAACATCTTCACGCAGTATTGCCATCGATTGTTAGGATTGTGAACATGTCCTTGAGTTCATCAGTTTTTCCATCGTCTTTCAAGAAATCTATTATTGCACCATTACTAAAGAAGCCGTCACTTGATCCTGATGTTTATAAAAATTACCGTCCTGTTTCCAATTTGGCTTTTCTATCTAAAGTTATTGAAAAAGCTGCCTTTCTTCAACTAAATGAGCACTTGTCTACGAATGACTTGCAGGAACCTTTCCAGTCTGTGAACAAGCGTCTACACAGCACAGAGACCGCGCTCCTCAAAATCCAGAATGATATACTTACAGCTCTGGATGAGCGAAACGCCGTAGTTCTATTTCTACTTGATTTGTCGTCCCCTTTTGACACTGTTGAACATAGTACTTTACTCCTTAGACTTAAATTCTATCTAAGACATCGATCTCAAGCTGTAATGATTAACAACGCTGTATCGTCTCCACGCAATCTAACCTTTGGTGTCCCACAAGGATCCGTCTTGTGCCCGATGCTTTTTTTGCACCGATGATAGACATCATACAACGACACAAGCTGCAATTTTATCTATATGCTGACGATTCCCAAATTTATCTGGCCTTTAATCCTGATTGTCCAGACGAATTGTTAACCGTTAAGTCTACGTTTGAAACCTGTATTGCTGATGTTCGTGTGAGGATGTCTTCGAATTTTCTCTATCCCCAAAACTGCGTTCTGGTATCTCAGGAACATCTGGCTCATTCGACGCTACCGTAGCGCAGATTCGTTGTCAATGCTTTTATTACCAACAAGTTGGATTATTGCAATTCTCTCCTCGCTGGCCTTGCAAAGTATCTCATCAAACGACTTCAGTGTGTGCAGAATGCTGCAGCTCGTCTGGTGTCTGGCCGTAGGACTTACGATCATATCTCACCCGTCCTACGTCAACTGCATGATTACTTGTTGATAAGGTCCTATACTCATGGTCTCCAAGTGTCCTCATAACTTGGCACCATTATATCTATGTGACACCACTGTGTCACCCAAGCCCACACGAGCGCTGCGTTCTGGTTCTAAAAACTATGTGCTAGTTCAATACTCCAGGACAGATACGGAGACCGTGCTTTCAGTGTATGTGGCCCAACACTTTGGAACACTCTCCCTCATGAGCTGAGGGCTGATAATGACTGGGAAAAATTCAAGAAGAAACTTAAGACTTACTTATTTTAGTTTTATTAGTTTTTAACAGAGCAGCCTTGTATAAAGCGCCATTGAACTGTGGATTTTGGCGCTATAAAAGTTTCATTTCCATTTTCCCATTAGCCTACGTGTAGCCGTACCTATCCTCCTGCCGTTTTTCTTTCGAGGGGAGGGTACGGCTACACCTACGCTAAAAGGGGTTCTGCACCTTTTAAAATCACATCACCTCAAATTTTAGCGGAATCATGTGAATATTACCTCGATTCAATACCAGAAAACCTACTGTGGACTAGAAAATAGGATGTGACACGCTTCATTCTTATCACCTACTATAAGCGCCAAAACGGTTGAGACACCATCCCTTTTAAGGAATCTCGGGCAAACCTCTCCCCCAAAGTCTTTCCATCTAACCCCCTCCTTTCCCCCCCCCCCCCCAAACAATGTTGTTTTCTTATCGCCAACTCTTCCTTTTTGCGTTACCAACATTGAAGGGGGGAGGCGGGGGAAAATGTAACGTTAAGGTGATATTTCCCTAATTGTTTTCTTCCCTGTTCAGTGTCTCAAATGTTTTTGTCGCTTATTGCAGCTTTTAGGCGACTACTGGGGTTCACTTCTGTTTACCTTTTTTGGGGATTTTACTAGAGTTGATGACCTGGAAGGTATTATACCCACTGGTGGAACAAATACCCGATGATCTGTATTGAAAAAGAAAAGGAGGTACACGTAAGTATCTCATATAACATAGATGGGAAATGCATGAAGTAGACATGGGGGCCAAATGGTACTGAGATGAGGATCAACATACAAAACGTTTCACTTTACCTCATAAAAAATTAGGAACGCCCAAAATAATTGAAGCACTCCCTCCCTCAAACACCGGCATCCAATAATATAGCACTGATAAATTAGTGCAGGTATACACCAATTAGTTTACGGAAAAATACCTGTGAGCGAGTGCACGTTTACTGCAGATGGTGACCGATGATCGGGTTGTTTCTCACAAAAGTAGGTGCACAGCAATACAGGCCACGGAACACCTGGGATGTCCAACTTTTGCCTGAAGACAAGTAACAAGTATGTTGTTGTTGTGCTAAAAGTACTGGCAAAGGTTAAGAGTTGGGACGAGCTGGGGAAAGTTACGGAGTTCGCCTAAAGGTGTGCTCTCTTCACCGGCGCAGTTCGTCTTGCGCAAATCGACGGTTGCCTGATGCACGCACTACCGTCACTAAATACCCCACGATAACGCAATTTAAAACAAAATAAACAAAGCCGCTTGTGGTTTTTTTCTCCCATATTTA
>NC_090892.1:27934786-27939786 GCF_036669925.1 Montipora capricornis | reverse complement strand
AAAAAATCAAATTTCAAGATTTCTGCTCACGGGACATCAAATCCTGCCATCTTGCGGCTGCAAGGCGCGTGAAACTGTGGTCGCTAAATGCGAACTTGATCTTTAAGGAACCTCACCAGTTGATTAAATTCACTTAATAAGTCCACTTAAACAATATTTGGCAGAGAAGATTTCACTTCAAAGATTTAATTGCAATGTATTTGGGTTTACAGACACTGGCCTTATTAGCTAACGAAGCCCGATTTTGTCACATTTTGGGTGTTTTTCCGGGCATGTTCTCTCCAAAACGAAGTTGGTGACTCCCCATTTTTTTTACATTTCTGACATAACTAACTCATCATCTTACAGTGGTAAAAGTTTCAGAAAAAAATCAATGTTGAAAAATTTTCGCGCGAACGTCCTTAAAAAGTGATTCCAAACAACTCAGTATTCTTCCAGGAATTTTTCCTTCGATTTTTTAAAGTTGACTTAAGCATCAATCTTAACCTAGCAATTATTGTTCTAAAGTTACTTTTACCGGACAAACTTTCTTTTCTTTTTGGCTGAATCACCAGGACTCATCTCAGCTGCCATTTTCTCAGGAGACTTATCTTCCCCACTCTTCTGGGTGGAATTCTGTTGAATTTGTTTCAGCCATTGGCTGGCTGTCTTTGGAGTGCCAACAACCGCAGCACATGCTTGAGTGGGGCTGGGGGTGGGGGTAGATATGTCAAGAGACCAGGATTCCTGTGAAGAAAAAATACTGTAGTGTTAGTATAGGAAAATCATTATGCCTGATGAATAAAATAATTTGTATAACAAGGACAGTGATCACAGATAATAGACTTTTTCAAAGTTATGTGCTTAGTTGCCCAGCCTTGAAATGAAAGTGAGGCTGGAGTTGACCATGTTATGATACACACCTCCCTCATTTTCTTATGTTAATAATTTTGTTTTCATGCAAATTGTTGAAATTTACATAAGAAAAGCAGTTAGGATTCTATCATATTAAGGTAAACTCCAGCCTCACTTCCAGTCATAGGCCAGGTAACTAAGTGCAACTGTAAAATAATCTGTTTAAGACAACAACATTGAGCTTGGCAAGTACAAAGTGAAGGCATAACTCAGACCAGGTAATGGCATGATGAACCAAGCTCAAAATTTGCAGGCAGTACTGATTTGTAAAATTTTATGAATGGTGAAATTCACTTTCAGACCATTTTTGCTATTGTTATCAAAACAGATATTTTAACCCATTGACTCCCAGGGGTTCCCCATTGACCAGTAAAATTGCCTGGCGTTAGACAGAGTAAAATACTCTGGAGTTAGATGATTGGTCACTGATCTGAAGATATGATTGTGGCATGGTTAGAGATGCAATTGTTTTTTGTTGTAAACACCTGAAAGTGCATGGAAAATGCCTGGATAAAGCTGAAGTGTTAACATGAAAGGCCACTGGAATCTGTAGAAATCATGAAACAAATCTTAACAGTCTAAAGAAGCTAATGATCCTAACTGTCTGTGGATATGATGTTTAGGTACGCTACATCCCAGGTTGTAAGCAAGTCCTTGCTGACACTCTGAGCTGAGGAGCAGTGCAAAGTGTAGACAGTGGAAATTAAATGTCCTGTCAGTCACAAACGAGCAACATGAAGAGTTTCAGAAGGAGACCAAGAGAGACCCATAACTACAATCACTTCTCTCCATGGCACAAAATGGACGGCCAATGAGACTTAAGACTGCAAGTTCCTGTGGAGGCAAGACCCTACAGGACATACCGAGATGAAGTTGCCACAGCAGATGGTCTCCTTTTTAAAGGAACACTTTGGCATAGTCAAAATTAATGCCGACAAAGAGCCAGAGTACTTTTTTGGCCTGGAATGTCGGCGGAAATTGAGAAAATGGTCACTAACTGCAGAATTTGTGCCAACCATGCCAATAAACAGCCCTCTTAGACACTGAGGCCTTTTTGACCACCATCCCTCCTTTGGAAAAAGATAGCAAAAGACTTATTTGAGTTCATGGAAAACATTTACTCTCTGTGGGCTACCGTAGCAAATTTATCGAAGTTACATGCATGGAATCTGTAAGAACTGGAGCTTTAGTGGAGGAGTTGAAAAGGCAGCTTAGTGTGCAGGGGATCCCAGCAGAAGCTGTATCAGATAACAGCCCTCAGTTCAGCAGGGGCAAGTTCCAGGAATTTGCTAAAGATAATGACTTTTAACACACCACCATGTGTGGTGTTTTACCCATTACCCAAAAGCGAACACAGACATGGAAAGAGCAGTGCAAGAATGCAGAAGCAGTGAAGAAGTTGAGGCGCAAAAAGGATGACAAGTACCCAACCTTGTTGGACTATCGAACAACACTACTCCCAGAAAATGATCTGTCCCCAACACAATTACTAATGGGTCGTCAACTGAGAAATAAATTAATACCTATAACCGAAAGCCTGCTTCAACAAGCAGCCAACACCAGCAACATAATACCAAGTTCCTGGAAAAGACTAAAGAAGATCAGAAGAAATATCATGACTGTCATGCCAGCAGAGATATGACATAGCTTCTGCCTGGTACCAAGGTTCATATACAGCCTTGGAAAGACCCCAAGGTATGGAAAACCATCCACTGTAGTTAAGCATCACCACACACCAAGATCACACGTGGTCTAAGCTGAAGATGGTTCCAGGTATTGCCGCAATAAGCAACATGTACGAGTCTGCCCTGCACCTGGGCATGGCAGTCTGAACACAAAAAAACCTTCCACAACAGCCCAAACTGCAGTCCAGGACAAGAAGGGCACAGCTAGATGTGCCTTAGAGAACAGACCAAACTGAAGTCCAGTTCAAGAAGCCCCTATGGATGCTGAGTCGAACCAACCTACAATTCCCTTTACATTGCCAAATATCCCAATACAGGAGTAACATGTGCAGCCAGAAACAGCAAAGGAGAACATTGAGGATACATACATGTATGTCACCCGCAGTGGCCGAAAAGTAGTAGCCCCAAAGCAGTTTGATCCGTAGAACTTCAGGTTGGTCAAGATTGTTGATTTGTCTTCAAGCAAGGGACTATGACATTTTACTTCATTTGTTTTCTTTAAGCCAGGGACTGCACACGACATTTATTTTGTTTCAAAGTGTTGTTTCTTTCAAGGAAGGGTAGTGTAGCAAGATTATCCCATGCGTGACATCGTATAATGCATGCACATGATTTCAGTACTTGATTGTAACTTGATCAAACAGTGTTTTAAAGGTGTGAACTACACGGCAATCTGTTTTTAATACTGAATATAGCCAAAGAATCACAGAATAAATCACTTCAAAACTTATCAGACTTTAGCCAATCTATACAGGTGGGATGTGACACAAAGCTTACTACCCTGTCGCTAGTAATTACTGTATATATGTCATGTGACTAAGGGCATGGAATAAAATAATACACTTGTAGTTGCCAACTATCTTTATGTGTTTGATGTTGTAACAGCTAGCTTCTTCAATAGTTTAATTGTCTTTTGATTTACACACACCAAAACGTTATAACTGCTGCACTCACAATCCATGTCGCTAGGGGTTCTTTTAAGTCTTACTTTACACTTTTGTCAGTGTTAACTGAGGTTTAAAAATACTCAACTTTAGATTAGAGGCATTAACATGCAATAATAATAACAATTATTGTTATTAATAAGTGTTCATCTGCTTTTCAGTAAACCAAGGGCCTGTTTCGAGCCAGAAAGAACATTATGATCTGCCTATTTTAGAAAAAAGCTGGTCTTTCAACAACCAGATGTAACAAAATAATTGCAAAGTTTCACGCCAACAAAACTGTCTGGCTTTGAAGATAGAGAGAGCTATACAGCTGCAGGGACTATGAAGTATACCTGAAAAGTTTAGGGACGTTCGCAAAACAGGCCCCACTGAGGTGGTTCAGTGCTTTTGTGAGGAATGATTAACAGCAAAAGAAGAAAAGGCAAGGTAATTTATAAAATTTAATATAAAGTGCTTGCCAGAATGCAGGGAACACTGAACAAAAAAGTGATTGGAAGAAATGTTTGCACTTTAAACCAACCTTTGAACCCTCCTGATCAGACTGAAAGTCATTTATAAGTTCTCCCTATGGAAAAATAGGAAACTAAAATGAATGCATTGTGGGGATGGTCAACATTACAGAATAATATATTTCCTGGAGTCAATTCAATCAAAAAGTTACACTTGTAGTGTACAAGTTGATCCCTTGTTTTTACATGCATACGCAAAAATAAATTCAATGAACATTGTTACAAGTTGTTGTTACATTGACTCTGACTTGTAATTACAGGTGTAGCACTACACCTGTAGAATTCGGTATGTCTACAATTCAATAAAAGTTTTACAGGGGTCCGACTTGTATCTTTACAAATGTCCAACTTGTTAATTACAAGTGCAAAGTCATAGGTTACTTGTAAGCTTGACCTACGATTTGTAGGAAACGTTCATGTACTTCAAAATTTTGACATGTCCTCGTTGAGGGAAGAAGAACTTGAAGAGCAATTGAGACACAGAGTTAGTTAGCAGCCTAGACATTTTGAGGAAAGACTGTTGTTTGACAGTGTAGCAGACTTAAAGAGCTACTGTACCTTGCCAATTTGAATATTTAAGGTGGCTCTGAA
Organism: Montipora capricornis; assembly: GCF_036669925.1. Classification (NCBI taxonomy): domain Eukaryota; kingdom Metazoa; phylum Cnidaria; class Anthozoa; order Scleractinia; family Acroporidae; genus Montipora; species Montipora capricornis. The sequence goes on along the minus strand of NC_090892.1, from coordinate 27,935,160 downwards.
TCCGCTCAAGACATTTTTTAAAAACTCTGCTTTAAGTGTAGGGGTAACCAGGAGCCTACAGCTCCAATAGGAAACAGCATTAGATCAAGTTATTTTTAGACGACTACTTTACCATTCTGTGACCATTCTCAATCCCATGGGTAATAATTTCTCATGCAAGACTGGTGATCAGCTGGAAAGGTCTGGTTTCGTGGCAAAATCAATCTAAATATAAGTCTTGGTCTGTAAAAATGCCCCTCCACACATACAAAGAAATTGTATGTTCCTAGTAGTGTGCTCCTGGGGTAACCCAGTTAGTTTTTGGATGGCTTTAGGTTGCTATGGTGACCTGTTACATCACACTAATGAGTGCATCTTGTTAAGCAAACACTGTT
>NC_090892.1:27919786-27932286 GCF_036669925.1 Montipora capricornis | reverse complement strand
AAAGCAATAAAATTGTTCATGTGGAACTGTGGTCTTGTTTTCAACACTCAATGACTTTGTACCTTGCTGCAACGTCTAACTTGGATTCCACAAGATTGCCTTGCCCCTCTTCATCACTTGAAAAGCCTTCAATGTCACCTTTCTCTGCATTAGGCTGTTAATGTTGTTGAATAAAATGTTAGTTCTGGACCATTTTTCTACAACGAATGCATAATACCCTTTTTGTTTTCCTCTTTATTGTTCCTCGGGTGAAGTGTATGCTTAGCTAACAGAAAGGGCATGGAAAAAGCATCCCAATGCAGACCTAAGCATATTCTGTGAGCTACTATCTGCAGACTGAATGAATTAACAGTTGCTGCTGCAGTGAGTGAGCCTGAAGGGAACGAACAAGGGAATAAATGGCTTATCTGAGGAAGATAGTTAAATCTTATAATTTGTAGCACGACAACTGTACAGAACTGTAAAAGCTCATAAGAACTTATTCCATTGACAGATACTGTAACTTTCTAAAATCACTTACCCTATATGAGAAAGAGCCACTGTCTGTGTCTGTCCTTCTTCTTTTACTGACTGTAGCATGTTGCCCACCTACACATATTTATGGATATTGAACCATTCGTTACAGATATGTCCATAAATGCACATAATTAAGATGGTCTTGATAGCACAAAATGTTTAACTAATATTTTTAAAAATACAGCCACACTTTCGAGTTTAAGGAACATGTTTCGATCTTTGAAACATCATCATCAGCAACAGCCTGACGTCTTTCTTGTTTCCTGTGAAGAGTTTGCCATTGCTGTACAAGTATAAAGCCCATGCCTTTTGAGTTACATGTATCATCTGATGTTCCCATTTTGTTTCGGCTCAGATCAATCCTCCTTTCCTGAAAGGCAGAGTTGCGTCTCTGTTTTTTCTTTCTTTGTGAGTCTTTTCAAATCCCCTATTTATCTATAGAAATCTATTTAATTTATGCTACTGCATTTGCGCGAATCTGAAAATTTGTCACTGATATAGTTACCACAAGTGGCTCTGGTGTCTAAATGTGAATAAATTAAAGTTTGGACCGAGAGTGCCCTGGGATGAATAATAAAATATTTAATTAATGAGGAATTTGCATGATCCATAGGTAGGAAGTTCAAGTTCAAGTTCAAGTTTGGGTTAGTAAAAAGAAAAGTCTTGAGATTAGTGTGAAAAGTCTGTGAGGGGTGTTGTAAACGGAGTGGGCATAAGGGTATTCAAGGAGGGGGTTACCTTGAAGATAAGGGGGGTAGAACGGTGAAAGAGGGGTGGGATAGAATTGAGATAATGGGGAACATCAGGGAGGGGTAGGAGAAGTAGAATGGACAACGGCGTTCTTTTTTTAGACCCCAAAAAATTAAGCCCCTGGTTTTTTAACTACACCTCCAAAAATGGAAAATCCCTTTTTAGACAGTTGATAAAAATAAACCAGTACAGTTAAAATTGTACCAGTTCAAAAACAAGTTGTACCAGCAGTCAAAATTCAACGTAACAACATATAATTATAACTACCAATACAATTATAATTCTTTGATGTAAAAAAGGTTGCTGTTATTCATCATGGTGAAGTACAATAAAAAAGTATTCTCGTTTGTCTCACGATGTCGTCACTTGTGATGTAGATTGCGACGTTTCGACTGCATACTGCATCTTTGTAGATTACTGTAAATATTCATTACAAGTAGGTAAATTCAAAGAAGCCAACAATATTTTAGAAACAACTGACATAATGGTAAAAGTTTAAAAGCGTAATGCTAAACTGACATGATCAACTAGTTTGTTGAGTACGGGTTTCAACTGCTCAATATGGAAGCTCTCCTTGATTTTGAGTTGATAGAAAGAGGTAGCATTATCAATAATTTTGAAGCAAGAGACATCACAATTATCCTGACAATTTTTAGAAAAACCAAGACACTTGAAAATAATTAAATGCACAGCATCTAAAATAATTAGAAAATAATTATTGAAAATTGTTAGATGCACAGCGATTTTGATAAGCGTCATGAAGTGTCTTCTTACTCTCCTCCCAAACTTCAACATAACTTGCATCTGAGAATACAGACAATCAACGTTACAAAGTGTTCTTCATTACAACTCCAATCCTCATGTAACCATACACAGCTGTGTTTACCCTGATGATCGAAAAATCACACTGACCCTTACACTACTGTTGGAAATGGGTTGCAAAATAAATGCTTAAAACTCAAAGGGCTACATCGCGTTGGATATCAAAATTGGGCGTCCATCTAATTACTGTACATGTACATGCATTTCTACACTTAGTAAGTGATTCATTAAATTTGGTTAAATGTACATGTAATTTAACTAAGTTAACCACTACGAGCTTAGCAGTCAAGCGGTCCACAAGCTTAGCGGTCAAGCGGTTCACAAGCCTAGCGGTCAAGCGGTTCGCAAGCTTAGTGGTCCAGCGGTTAAGCTTAGCGGTTAACAAGCTTAGAAGTCAAGCGGTTCACAAGTTAAGCCGTCCACAAGCGTAGCGGTCAAGCGGCCCACAAGGTTAGCGGGCATCCAGCGGTCAATCCCATAAGTGCAGGCTCACATGGTATGTTGTAGCTTTGTACAATTCTAGGATCTGCAAGTTCTTTGTCAAGTGTCTGTTGACCCTACTACGACTGCAATTCGCTCTTCAGAGTTGAGTTCTACCGACCTGCATTTAAATACTGGGACAAGACATTACTCGCATGACAAGATTCTTTCATTGCATTCTTTTGCTTACTCGTCGAAATGTCTCTCTCCTGAGGTAATGGATTTATTACAAGACCTGAAAATCCTTAAATACCGTGGTAAACGGGCTGGGAGTAACTCTGAGAGAGGCTCAACTTGCAGGAATATAACTAATCATTTTTTATTGAGTATTCCTATGGCTGTGACAAGAGTAGTACCAAGTCACGCAATATCAACATCAGGAATTTAATCCATCTTGGCCAAATTCATCTTCGTCAGAGCGCTCCCTTCACTGTCCTAAAGTCAAGCTTGGTATCTGGAATGCTAGGTCAATAAAGAACTGGGAGACTCAGTGAAATTATCTGCGAAATTAGCTTCACTAACAACTTTGATCTTCTGGCAGTTGTGGAGTCTTGGTCAATAAAAAACGCTTTCTATTCCCTGGTTGCCGATGCTTTGACCTCACTTAAGTATTTCTCTGCCAGTGAAATACCTCGCCAACACAAGAAAGGTGGTGGCGTACTACTACTCTATAGGAAAAGTTTTGATGTGTCACTTATTTTGAATGCTAGTTTTGAATCTTACAAACATTTGGACCTGTGCATAAATTATGGCAAATCAAACATTCGTTTACTAATTGTTTATCGTCCACCTCCTTCGAAAGATAATGGTTTCACAGGCTCTATGTTTTTGGATGAATTCTCCAAACACTTGGAACTACTCGCACTTGACTCCAACCGCCCTTTGGCAATTATTGGTATTATTTATTGTAAGCGCATTGAGACTTTTAAATGCGCACTACGAACGTTTCTACTACTACTACTACTACTGTTTGTGCAGTGGTCTGTGGAGTGGTTCTTTTAGCGTCTTTTCCTCTTTTCAGCGTGTTTTGGAGCAGCACTCCTACAGCATATTTTTTCCTGTCTCGTCTTTTCTTTCAATTTTTTCAAGACGTGCATATCACCACGTTCTTCCAGGATGCGAACCACGAACAACAGCTTATCTATGATGTCTTCTCTGGTTACTGTGTCTTTGCATTCAGGTAGCGGTTCTACACCAGCTCCTCCAGTTAACACTGCTGCTTCACCACCAAGTCAACCTGTTTCTCTGCTGGACAACAACTCTTTAGCACAAGCTATCTCAAAAGCTCTCGCGGAATCGCTTCCTCCGTTGCTATCTTCCCTTTGATATTCAAGTGGCGGGAACACAAAACATGGCTGCCACATATAGTCCTCTCTCCTCGGCTTCAATTTCAATGCAGTCTCTGGCATCCTTGAGCTCCGGTACTCCCTGCTCTACCTGCGAGTCTTCAGGTACGGGCAATCCCCGGTCTAGCCAGTATTGCCACTCCTAGAATGATGGGCGCTGTCGCTGGCCCTTTGGCCGCTGCTGGTTTCATCACTCCTGTGAAACATGCCAGGGGGACCACCCTCGTATCCACTGCCCTCACTGCTCCGAATGGAGAGAATGGTCCCGCTCCCCTTCTCAGTTGAAAGGGCAGGGCTTGAAATTAACTTTTTTGCTCAGGTGCCAGCTGGCGACTAATGGGGAAAATTTGGTCGCCAGATCATAAATTTTGGTAGCCAACTTTGCATGCAAGGAAAGTCATAATTCTTAAAACGCACAAAAAAAAAAAAACAGCATGAGAAAGAGATCTCTAAAGCCATTGTTGTTTTCGGCTTTGTCTTTAGTTTGGTGATAGTGTTCTACTAAAGGTTATTTGAAATGGAGCAAAGCACAGTTGGTATTTTCCATAGCAAGGCAAACATGGGTCCTTTAACCTTGCTTTTCACCTCTTCAAAACGTAGTTCTTTATTCTCCTACAGCTCTACAGCTTGCGTGGCAAGCAACTTACCTTTATCGCGAGTAAACGCAATACTACAATTGCTTGGCCTAGGCCCCCACACAACCACAATGCTTGTACCAGTCTCCGACCAACTTGAAGATAAAATAAAAGGAGCGGCTTGTGCCCTCTAGAATCAGAGGAACTTGGTTTCTTAACATACTTTTCTACCGATATTTATCTCCATTTATTAATCACCTTGCGCAGTCAATTTTGCAGGTGTTCGCTTTCTAACAGAAAGGGTACAGGTTGCTTTTTGAAGGTTCCATGCAAATTTCAAATATGCAGTGTCCAAGTTCATTATCAATATATTATCAATATCAAGCTAATTCCGAGGTCCTTCGGTAATATGGCTAAATCTCCGTTTTCAGCATTCACAACTGAAGATGGATTTAAATTTTCAATCAACCTTCTTGCTGAATCTTCGTCTTCTGGGCGCAAAAATTCAAGTAACCGGCAAAAAGCATACAGTGTTCCACAGGCGCCCCAAGCTCATAACGCGATTTTGCAATGCATACCAACTATTATGTAGTAAGAGACTTAAATGGTGAAAAGAGTTTAAAAAAATTAAGTCAAGTTGAAAAACTGAACGTCTTTCTCTCACAATAAACTTTCCCTACCTCAAATATGTTGTTCACCTTTGTTTTGTGTCGATTCATTAGCCATTGCTGAATTAGTGAAATCACTACTCGTTTATACACTCTTAAGCGAAGTGTCACACTCCCGTTAGTAGTATTGTGGAGCCTCCCCTCCCTGTCCTCCATGTGAGTCGTTTCGGCATCATCCCCAAACGCCAGCAACCTTGGGAAATGGCGTCTTATCCTAGACCTGTCTAGCCCTGCTGGCCACAGTGTCAATGACGGGATTGCAGGTGAGGATTACTCACTGCAGTACATGAAGGTAGATGACATTATTGCAGGTATAATGCGGCTGGGGTGGGGTTCCCTTATGGCGAAATTTGATGTGCAAAATGCATACCGTATTGCGCCGGTCCATAGAGAAGATCGCCAGTTGCTGGGTATGAAATGGCGGGATGCCTTTTATGTCGATATGGTCCCGCCTTTCGGTGTTAGGTCGCCTCCATATATCTTCACATGTATAGCAGATTTAGTGGAGTGGGTGGCCAAGCAGAACTATGATGTCACCTTCCTGATGCATTACCTTGATGATATCCACACTCTTGGCCCTCCCGGCTCCTTTGTCTGTCAACAAAATCTGGACGGGTCTATTGACTGTTTTTCAAACCTTGGCATCCCCCTCCATCCAGAAAAGCTAGAAGAGCTGCCGAAATGCTTGACCATCCTGGGCATTGAATGGACTCTATTAATCTGCAGGCACGTCTTCCTGACGACAAATTTGATAGGATAACTGCCTTGTTGGAGGACTGGTCACAGAAGTGTTGGTTTAGACGCAAGGAACTGGAGTCTCTAATAGTTCACCTTCAGCATACTTGCAAGGTTGTACCCTAAGGTCGCTCCTTTGTGCGCCAGATGATCAACCTACTATGCGCCTTTCGATGCAATGACCACCTGATTCATCTCAATCAGGAGTTTTTTCTTGAGCTAGCCTGGTGGTGAGACTTTTTCCAGTCTTGGACTGGTTGCAGCTTCCTTCAGTAGCCCCAGTGGGCTCCACTCCCCGACTTCGAGGTTTCTTCAGATGCCTCTGGGGCTCTTCGTTACGAAGCAGTCTTCCAGGGTCACTGGTTCTCAGGTGCATGGCTCCCACCACAGGTCTCTGAGTCTATTGAGTACAAAGAACTTTTCCCTATCGTTGTGGAGGGACGTCTAACCCGATTGCTGACTCCCTGTCTCGCTTTCAGTTTCAGCGTTTTCGTCGGCTAGCCCCTCATGCAGACTCCATTCCGACCCAGGTTCCACAGCAGCTCCCTCCTCTCGGACCTGGAACTTCAGATCAATGCCACTTCTACTTGACTCAGGGTCTTGCCCCTACTACCAGGAAAGTTTATGCTTCTGCCCAACGCCGCTTTGTGGCTTTCTGTGCTCAGGACAATAGCCTATCTCCTTTGGGATCAGCTCTTCCAGCAGCTGTTTCTGCTGTCATCTTGCTGATACTCTCCACCATTTGTCCATTAAGGTTTACCTTTCAGCAATTGATCCGGTCCCTTCACATCAAGGAGGGTCTGCCTTCTCTGCTGGTTGGTTGCCTTTGGTTACAGCGTGTGTTGCGGGGTATCAAAAGCCACCAAGGGTCAAATAAGCATCAGCGCCAACCCATTACAATTGAGCTGATGCACATTATCTTCCAGTGCTTGAACTTCTCTGACTACAACCATACGATGCTTTGGGCTGCCTGCTGTCTCGGGTTTTTTGGTTTCTTACGCGTTGGTGAGTTCACTGTCAACGCCTCGACATTCACCTTGCTGTCAGCGATGTTCAAGCAGATTCCCTAGTCAATCCAGGCAGCATCAGGATTCATTTTAATTTAGTGCTCTAAGGCAGACCCCTTTCACAATCTACATTGGTGCTAGGAAGCGTGATCTGTGCCCCGTATGCGCCCTTACCCAGTATCTACATGTCCGTGGTTCAACTCCTGGCCCACTCTTCCTTCTCTCTGATGGCACCCTCCTACATCGCCCATGGCTGACATCCAGTATTCAATCTATCCTCTCCGCTGCTGGGGTCCCTGGTTGCTACACCAGTCATAGCTTCCGCATTGGCGCAGTTCCTTCAGCAGCTTCTTGTAGCTTACCAGATCACCTCATCAAGATGCTTGGCAGATGGTCCAGCGATGCATATCAGGTCTATATTCAGATCTGTATTTAGTAGTATCGTGGGGGTAGCAAACCTTCTCACTTGACAGGTATTTTCTTGCGTATCTTTCTCCTTTCCTAGTTGTTTTTTGTAGGGTGCCTTGGGACTATGGTAGTTCAGGGCCAGGGCTTCCCCCAGCCCTGAGCCCCTCTTTCCCTCTCCGATCTGGCTTGCGTCAGTTTGGAGAGCCCCTTCGGTTTAGAATGGGGGCTTATGGCTGGGTTGCAGGGATGTGCCACCCATGCGGGCAGTATTCTATCTAGGGGCTGGCTGGCCACAGTGGAAGCCCCTGGGTATCCCAGGCACCCACCTTCCACTTACATGGCTCAAATGGTATGTTGTAGCTTTGTACACTACTGCTAGGTTCTGTGAGTTCTTTGTCAAGCGCTTGTGCAGTGGTCTGTGGAGCGGTTCTTTTAGCGTCTTCCCCCCCCCCCCCTCCCATATTTTTTTTCCTTCCACTGTTTTCATCAGTGTGATGGGTGCCTGGAATGGGGACTCAGGGCTGGGTTGCGGGGATTTGCCAGCCATGGGGGCAGTATTCTATCTAGGGGCTGGCCACCCACCTTCCACTTACCAGTAAGCGAGGCAGTTGGTTAATAACACATTTAGGCTTTGCTGTTCCTTTTCCAATTAGTAACAATATTGCAATTGCAATGACAATAATATCCCAATCATTTAATTGAGACAGAGAACAATATTATTATTAAACTTTCTGCACCAAATTGTGACACATCCAAAATTAGCACATTAAGAGTCTTTCAAGTGACGTACATGCACATTGTATTCACTATTTTCATTTTACAGTGTATACTTCTGTTTTTGTAACATTCTTCCAGTTTCTCCTTTCTCCTCTTTGCAAGGTTTTCAATAACAGCCGGCAGCCAAAGAAACTCGCTTAATTTTCCCTGGAAATTACCATACCCCAAATTTTACGAATAACTTGAGAAACATTTGCCCAGAACATGAGCATTGGATCTGCAAAGTTTTGTTTGTGAAAAATAAAAGATATAAGCCTGAATTTAATTCGAGTATAAAGCTGAAATTCCTGAGGTGACTTCTGTTTCCTTGTCTTTCCAGGTATGTAATGCTTGGTCAAAGGGGCTGCACACACATTTTTGAGGCAGCGGTCCAGCGGTCAGTACTTGGTGTAAGTTGCTTGATTTGCTAACTACATTTGAAGTGTGACAATTCAACATTTCGGTCACTACAGATGAAATACATTGCACACAGCTGTACAGAATGCAAAGGAGCCTTTAAAAAGTGGATATGTCATGCTACAGCATTTTAGAATCTTTTCAAAACCCAAATTATGTCTTGCAGTCAACTGAATTTTAAGAAGAAATTAGAGTAAAAGTCAAAATTTAATGATATTAGTGTTCTTTTCAAATACCCTCATTTGTGCTCCAGAATGCAAGAAATGTCCCCCGTATGAGCTTGTACCTCGCCTACTAAAATTCTTATTGAAAACCCTGTCTTTGCAATCCAATATCCATGCATGTACATGTACCAAGTGACCATCAAATACTAAGACCCCTATGTACTCTATGGTATAGCACTAAATTTATTCACCCACATGTACATTGTACTGATACATTCTTCGTACTGTAAATGGCACGAATTAGTCTCAGTACAAAAACAATGTCAAGAACTGGTCATCTTGGCTACAACTATCACTGAGTCAATTATGACAATATTATGATCACCAGAGAAGTCCATCTGATCAAGGAGTTTAGCATATGCCTGAGTATTTATAATAATCAAAAAATGTTTAACATGTATTTGTTAACTACACATACCTACACTTGGTCTCTTTATCCTGCCATGTCTGCTCTTCCTTGCAAACTTCTGTTGTCACAGGTTAGAATAATGTTAGCTATGTCGACAACATTCATCATCACAGTGGTTAAAATTTGTTGTGGACTCACGAGGTGTCCCACTGTGATGAAGACTATCATTATCGATGAGAGTGCAGACATAATTAGCAGCACCACAATTGATTTGTTGAGTAGAAAAATCCTTATTTTATGGTACAATTTTTCCGTGAATTTGAACTCATCCAGCCAACAACACTTTCTGTTTAGTGCAAACACTAATGAACGTTTTCTAACAGGACAATTTGCAGCTATCGGTGCTGACTTGAAGTAGACAGATACATGTCTATAGTACAATTACATGTACAATGTACCTACAGTACATTAACTGGGATTTTTGTGTTTAAAGTGCAAAAAACTGAAAAAAAAAACAATGTCCTCAATGTGGCCTCCTGCCCCAAGACTCAAGCCATCCTCAACTCCTCCCAGACAAATCATTTGTCCCCATACAGACTTCCCAGCACAAAAATAATCCCTAATTCCCTGTGAGCAGCACAATCTCACACTAAGGGATTGACATGACACCCAAGAATGAGTCATACTATATTTCTTGAGGTCTTAATAAAATCTGCAGGTTTTCATAAAAAAACAAATGCCACACAATTTTGTCTATAACAATCACCCTCCCCTTACTGGCTAAATTCATGGGTCATGCAACAATTTTGCTTCTAGTCAAATGTTACACAAAACATCCTCTATAATCATCAAAAATATTGACCAGGTGGCTACCCAAGATGCCACCTAAAGAATAAATAGAAAGGAAATCCAAAGTTAAGTCAATTTACCTTGAGCTCCTCAAAATTGCTCCAAGACATCACTGCAAACTACCACATCAAGGTTTCTAGTGAGTTAAGTACATGAAAAAATAGTTCATTAATTAATTAATATTCCACAAAAGCCAGGCCTTCTGATAGGGTGCGATGAAAAAATGCAAATTATGCGGAATTTTCAGGGCAGATTATGCGATTAGAAAGGCCAATTATTCGATAAATAATATGAAGTTTGCGAATTTTTTCTGAGCAGTTTTAAGCTAGTTTTAGAAGATTTCAGGATAAGAAAGGCACTTTTTTGCTGCACTAAAGAAATTTTGAACACAAAGGAACAGTAATTATGCATCTTGATCGACATTAGTTGGGATAAATAAATATTATGAGGTCTTCTGCACTTCCGGTGCACCACGTTAAAAGTTGAAAGGACACAGCTAACATGCCAAATGAATGATCAAAGTGCTTGTCAACCACGAACTTCCGAAGATGGTCAATCACAATGAGGCCATACCCCCATTTATACGAGAGAAAATAAGCCGCGGCTTTCTCTGGCCGCGCCTTACAAAAGACTCGAATGTTCACCCCGTATAAATGGTACAAAATCTATGTTCGCGTCTTTTTCAAGCCGCGGCTTATACTGACCTTTTGAGTATTTTGTGCCCCGTGGCCAGAGTAAGCCGCGGCTTATTTTCTCTCGTATAAACGGCCCTAATATTGCACGACGAGAAAAACATCAGTCCATCGTCCACGTGGACCGTACCTGTGAGGTACTTTCTTGCTCGATCGTGAGCTGTCAGATTGGGCGGAAGGTGGGAACTTCCTTCTTCGTCGAAGAAAAAGCGGGCGTTTTCACAACAAACTTATCCATGAGTAAGTTTTTATCAGTTTTCAACGAAAGAAACTACATTTTGCCGAAAAACTTACAACTTCGCTTATTTTTCACAAATCTCTTCTCTAAGAGAAGGCAACTGTGTCATCATTTCAGTGGTGTTTATATACCGTAGTGTTTGTTTCACCAATAGAAGGAGACTCGTACCAGGTCCCCGACATGCAAAATATGGCCTTGAACTTCGAATGTGTGGCAAAAGGATTTTTAGCCTTTTTCCAAGATAAATCATCTTAAAAATGGCGTATTTATGCAGGAATTTCTAAGAAACGTGTTGATTTATGTTTCATTTTATGAATTTTGTGCGTCTTTTTGTGAATTATGCGATTTTTCGTTAATTGTGCGATTTGATGCGATTTGAGGTCGATTGTGCGAAATCGCACCATCGCGTAATATCAGAAGGCCTGAAAAGCGTGTCGGATATGAGATGGTAAAATAATGGCTAACAAGGCGCATAGTGCAGAGTTGGTTGTGACCAGTCTCATATCCAATAAGCGTGAATGGAATAATATTATTGTTTTATAAAATTTTCATTGAATTCTGAACGCTTGGGCACTTGGAAATTAAAGCCAATCAGTTTCCAGCTTGGCAACACTTGACCCAATCAGTTTCCATATTAGGTCACATGGTATAACCGGGTTGAGTGAAAGAAATCAGAAAGACAGAAATGCAATATCGGAAGTCAAAAATTTAATTATGACTATTAAACTGTATCTGCAAATGTTCAAGGTGCTCAGTGTACATTTTGTTACAACGTTGCATAAGATTTCTTTATTTGGTGATTTGAGTGAGGCCGACTGAATTTAGTGTTGTGGACTCGTACATGTACATGTATTGTATGTGACTCATCATGACCTTATAAGAAACTCTGGTTTCTGTTTATTATTGTTTGCTGATCAGAAAAATGATTGTACCTGGAATTGTTAAGCAAATATCCCTAGTGGGCTTTGTTCGCGTGTGGTTTATAAGTTTACATGTGTGGGCTGTAATGCCTGTTGTCGGCAAAACAACCCGACATTTTTCCACACGTGTGCGTGAGCATTATTTTAGTCAGTGATAGGGCCTCTCACATTTTCAAACACCTACAGAATTCTGAACATTGTCGCGCCCTGTGTTCAGTAGACTGTTTCCATATTTTAGATCATGCCTCTAAGATAAAAGAGGCTATTCATATCCAAATAGAACAACCTTCTTTGAATCAACAATTACATCATTTCAATCTAAAACTACCCTTTTAATTCTCACATTGTCATGTTTTATGCACATTTCATTGTTACTAGCATAATTAGCAATTTTTCCTACTTATAAATTCAACTTCTATGCTTTGTACATTAATCAACTGAAGATGACATAAACTTAAAAGTTTTGTCATTTTCTTTAAAGTTAAGCAAAGATATATTTAAAATTTTAACTCGGTAACTGCCAGTTCATTTACAATTTAAAATGACTTTATTGGTAGCAGTTAGGGAGAAAAGAAAACCGACAATCTTGATTCAGTAACTGTAAATTAGTTACAGACATATCAATTATACAGTGTATATGCACGTGCATCTGCAAGTGTAACACTCCCTTCTGAAATAATGGTGCTTTCCAAATTTTCCATTCAGCACCCCCATCATTTTTTACAGAAGTACTCAACACACCAAACAT
>NC_090892.1:27907286-27914786 GCF_036669925.1 Montipora capricornis | reverse complement strand
AGCATAAAACTTTGACTCTTTGAAGGAAGTATTTCTCATGACGTCGTGCATTCGAATCACGTCGTATAAAACAACTCGGAAAACATGCGCTCCGTAGTGAGAATTTAGTATTCAGATACATGGATTCGCTTAGTTATACGCATCAAGAGTTGCCTTCTTTGATGCATTTTCCTAATTGCTTTTTTTTGCTGAAGCATGACTTGTACTTATAGAAAAAGCCTAAAAGCTATTGTAAAAAGACAGGCTCAAGTGGTAGTTGGAAGCTATCAATCATGAGTAGAATAAGGCCGTTTCAAACGACGAACTTTACATGTGCGGAATCTAATGCAAATGAGAAAAATCTATTGTTTTCGTTCATTTGCATTAGATTCGGCACATGTGAAGTTCGACGTTTGAAACGGGCCTAAGAGCTCCATAAAACCGCCCGTATCAGTGAAAGTATGTGGTAAAGGAGATGGGAGTGTTTGTGGTTTGAAAAAACGAACGTGATTAACAACATGCAAAGATCTGCAAACATTTGTTTCATTGCGCCTTTGTAGTATACGGGTTTATATTCGGTTGCTGCGTTTACACTTTTTTATGTGTAAGATTAATCGAACAAGATTTTTTTCCTTTTTATGTATAACAAAGGACGTTTTATTTTGACTCTCATTTGAAAAGAAAACTTCTAGAATATGCAGATTACTGGTTTTTAAGATGTCTGAGATGTCGGCGGAATAAAGATTTTTGTTCGCTAATAAGGACAGTACATTTACGTCGCGTTATTGCAGGCTCGCGTGCTTGGCTTTTGTGAACAATGCTCATTCAGAACTTCTCTCAGTTTGACGCGCACGCGGAAAGAACAAATACTTAATCACGTCCGGATCAGTTCTTTATAACCAGTTCCGTTTTTTTCTGAGCCAAAATGGTTCTTGACAGGTCCCTCGACTGCATTTCTTTAATCGTGTGAAATTTCGTTTGTAAAATTGGATATAAGTACAAGCATTGAGCTACGCTCTTGTGATACCGGAAGAGACCTCCCGGAGCACTAGAGGCGTGGGGTTATTTCCTGGTCTGTTTGAAACTTCTGCGTTTTTCAGAAATGATTATAGCATGCAAGAGAGATCATAGCAGGCCTTGTTCTGACTTCTAAAATGGAATAAACCATGGCATGCACGATGTAAGGAGAAATTTTAAATGTGAGACGTCCATCTTGCGATCAATACTCGCACTTAACGTTATTCAACGGCTTTAAGCTCGATCTTTGTACGCTGCATTCATTGGTTCACGTGCACACCTCCCTGTCTATACACAATTTCAATTTGTTAAAAATTACTTTGACGCTCTTCCAAATTTCGTTTCGAAGTTTCTTCAACCTTTTCGAACATTAAAGCTTTAACGAATGACTGCAGATTGCGAGATCAATCAAAACCTTCTGAGCAGAACAAATTCCCCTTGTGAACATTTATGTCAACGCAATAAAGAAATAATAAGAAATCACACCAGTACATTGTGTGACTTAGTTAAGGAATTTGAATCTTTAGGGGAAAACGTTAAAAAGGGCCTCGAAAATAAAGGAGACAGTCAAATTACATTTGCTCTGACTAAGGGCTAACAAACAAAACGTCAGCTTTCAAATTTCTCTACTGTGGTCAATTTACCGCATCAGCTAAGATGATAAAAACTCATTTCTGTATTTCACTTCACCACACCTCACCACCGAAGCAGCGCCAGATGATTTCTTTAGAGCGAAATCGCTTGATTCAATTGACTTTATGGTTCAATCATCACGGCTTATGCGTGTAAAATAAATGTAGGAATGTCAGAAAGAGAGCTATTTTTAAGATTATGGTTCCATTTAATTTAGGTACTTTAACCGTATCGTGATTATCAGACACGAATGATGAATGTTGAAATCCCGCCAGCCGAGTTAATTAGCATTTGGAGTGTTATGACAGTATTCAGTCGTCCGGCTTTGACTTGCCGAATCCTTTTCTTTATAACCGATCGTTTGTGAAAAGAGCGTCCACGGCAAGTTATAAGTCTGCCATTTATAATAATAACTTTTTAGCAAGGAATTAGCTTCAGCTGCCCTTGTTTACCTTCATGAAAGAGTCTGACATAAGTAATATGCAAGAACATGTCTAATACTTTCGAAATAACACCAAACTTAAAACTCAGTTTTTAAAAAAAAATAATTATTTTATTTGGCTTACTGGAAGCCAATTCATTTGAGTGTCGGTATCAAATTTTGACATTGTTGCCCACCAAACCGATTAAGAAATATCAGCATCCCCTTGATAATGGGAAATTAGGGCCACAAATCCTGGCAAATTGATGAAAAATTCATGAACGAAATAGCATTGACTCCTCAAGTAAAGTGGCTGATGAATTTTCAAAATTTTTAGCTTTGTGGTGGTACTGATAACAACCAACATTTGACTTGATTTGTGTTAATCGTTAATTTCAATTTACAGTGTCCCCAATTAGTGCTTCAGCGCTAGAACGACTAGACACTTGAATAAAGTTCCTTTCCTTTCCTTTCCTTTCATTAGCGTGAGTGAAATAAGGAAATATGTACTGTGAGCAGACCCTCTAGATCTTCCGCCTCTTATTTAGTCGAATTCAAGGAGGCAAAAGAAAAAATGGCCGCGCGAAATCTGGATTCGAGATTTCGGGCGGCTATTTTTTTCTCTTCCCTGTCTTCTCCTTCGCGTGTAACTAAATAGGGCGTTAAGAGTTTTTAGCAACAACGGCGGCTTCGGCAACGACAACGCCACAAAGGAAGAATATCATTGGTTAAGAAAGGAAAACTAAACGTGCTGTGCAGCACGCATTTTAGTGCATTTCTTTGTCGTACTCCACAAAAGAACAACGTAAAAAAAAAATCACCAAATTTTAGGTTTTGACCACAACACGAGCATACATAGTAGTAATAAGACTGAGTGGAGTCCAATTTGGTCTGTAATCATACGAGTGATTAACAAAATCGGACTTCCGCTACGCGGTCGTCCGATTTGTTTAATCACGAGTATGATTACAGACTGAATTGGACGACACGAAGTCCTGTTATTAATCATAACCATTACAATTTGTGAGAAAACAAGATTCATGCATTCCTTTTTCACTGTTTGTCCATTTTGAAAAATCCCCAGTTTGGTAGGGTAAGTGGTTGTTGCTATGGTTATTGTGATAAATTCTGTGATTGGTGCACTTGATAAGATTGGCTGATGTAACTGTCCGATTTCAGGTATCCGATTACAGTCAACTGTCCGATTTCACCCTACGCAATAATTAGTGAAAAATAAAGCAGTTAGAGCACCAGTCAAATTTGGGAAATTGTAATGGTTATGATTAAACAGGAAGTCGTTCACTTCTTATGTTCACTTTAGAACCGTACACTCGTTCGATTTTGTTGAAGAGCGATGTTGACTGAAACCGCTAGTTACCCATCCCCCTTTCAACCTTGTTGAAGTTGAATTGATGTTGAACGAGTTTATATTAAAAGCAAGGTTTAAACTTTGCTTCAACAATCATTCAACATTTCTTTTTGTAGTTCAAACCCTTTGCCACCATCAGTTCAACATTGTTGTGTACGCTTATGCATTAATCGGTCAGGCTAACTGACGTGTCCATGTCCGTATCCATAGTAGCGACCGAGGCTGCATCCTGGGACTGAATACCAGGGTCCCTGTAAAGCTTTTTACGTGGATGCCCCCTGCAGGGCAGCCCACGTTATAAAATGGGGACCGTTTGTCTTTCCTCGTATCCACAAATTGTAACGTTAGTTACCATTTGCTAATTTTTGTAAGGTCTTGACAGTATAATATTGTCGAAAATAAAACGACATATTTTATTGGCCACTGTTCTTTACTTTGACCAACAGAAGCCCACCATGTGCACTCTACGTCATGCATATGTCACAATCATTGTTCTTTTGATTTATTTATAAATAAATAAATAAATAAATAAATAAATAAATAAATAAATCTTTTCGCTCGCATGCCTGTACGTACGTATCTGTTGTCTTCACTCTCCCGTTTGAAAGCACGAAGAACGTTCATAGCCCATTGAAAAAAAAAACGTAAAGTATTCGCGCATCGGTCGATTTCTCTGAAATTTTAAAGGGTGATTGCTAATGAATAGGGAAAGATTTTTTTACAATAACCAAAAATTCCTGTGTTTAGCATAGGAATTCAACGAGAGAAAATGCGATAAAATTTGTTGTGTGCGTTATGGTGTTTTCTCTGTTGAGGTTATGCAAATTTTGACAGAGAAGTAATTACATTCCAAAAAAAATTCTACTGAAAGGTCGTTTAAAAATCTTTATTTCAATGTTTTATTTTAAAGAAAATAAGAAAATGTCCTTCAACGGCCAAACAAAATAAAAAAGGAAATCAATTTTAAAAAAATTAGCTATCGCCGTCACGGGGACTTCTCAGCGGTCCCCCATCCATGTACACAGGGGCTTAACTTTAGCAAGACACTTGGACTAGCATCAACGATAGTGATCTTTGTTTTCAATTTGCACGTATCTTGCCGAACTTTGTAACACTTGAAAGAAAAAAAAAGCAAAGCAACAAACCGGTGTCTTGCCGTCATTTTGTCACAGATGCATCCTTTGTTTCGTGAGTTGTTAGTATTAAACACACAAGGTAACTTGATCACAGGCGGCCGCTAAAATTCGATGTCACTATGATTTTGCGATTTTACTCGTACAACCAAAGGTACGATAGAAAGATTGAACGTAACAAAAATCTCCCAAAATGGTAACTTGTTATATTGGTGGCACAAAATTTATGTTTCCATCTCGTAAATTTTGTTGCTGATATGGATGGCAAATTTTTTTATTCTCGGTCGACACTTCTAAAAAGTTCCTTCTGCTCTTCTTAAAAACTGTCTATCAATATTTATTTACTTTTGCGTTCAACATTTGTTTTGCATAAAGCAGCTGGCTAACAAAACCTGTACCTTGCTTGGATCACATTTTTGAGCGTTAAAATATAATTTTCGGTCGTATGTTCCTGATCGCAAGTCGCATATTTTGGCGTCACTCATCCAGATACTAACCCCACCGGACACAATATCGTTCCCAGGGCTTTTCTCCGCCGAGGAGAGGATGGCACTGGGAACGAGGTTGCACCGGACAGAGGATAACTTCAGTGAAGTTTTGTCTCAGAAAGCTGTCAGAAGCTCCGAGTACACGCTTAATTTATTGATTAAGCTCGTGGTTGAAAATGATCAACATGTCAGCCTTAAAGACAATGTTTCTCGATTTCCTTTTATTTTCTTCAATCTGGGTTTAGTATTTTACCGAACCACATGTCTTCTCAGGGGGTATTTACCAAAGACATCTACCATGGCACTGTAACGATTTACGATACCAAAACAATATCGCGTACTATTAGAGCTACATATTACGCAAGGCCAACTTGAATCTCCTGAAAAACAGAATGCAGCTCAGTTGACAGTTATGGAAAAAAGAAACACTATCAATCTACTGCACTACCACACGTACGCACTGCGCTCCTATTTTTAAAAAAAATATCCCGGATCTCCTCAATTCCCTTCCCCCCCCCCCCCCCAATATTCCATATCCCCACATTTTTTTAACCTAGATATCCTGTATCCTGATCGCTTCTCGGCGCTTTTCAGCCAAGGGCCACGGTCAAGTACCATTGTACTATGGTACTTTTTTCAGGACGCTAGAGCCCCATGAGGCAGGCACAGAACAGTTACGGCTGTGTGTCTGTTCTCTCGAGAAGCGATCACTGGGGTTTTATGGTTTCGTTTTTGATAGTTTCTTGTTCAGCTCGAGTGTAGAATCATCCTGAACTTTTCAGTTTCTGAGAACTATTTACTACTTGTAGCTTTTGTCGAATTTTGAATTGATGATAGAAAGAGTTTTGGTGATTTAAATCCGGACTGGACTACTGGATTTAAGCTTTTTTCTTAACGTGATTTCAAGTTATTGTGGAACGTTTGGTACCAAGTTACTCCAACACTGAAATTCGAGATTATGAAATGGTAGAGGAAAACAGTTTGCAAGGAACTAAATGGAAACAGGACTTCGAATACAGGATGGTACTGGTTGTTGAATTGTGATTGTAATACGTTTTTCGGATGATTTAAAACTGATCTTGTAATTTTTAGATGAACGGAATTAAGGAAGCAGGTAAAACTGTGGGATTTGAATAAAGCCTCTTTCAAAAAAATAGAAATAATAAAAAATCCCGTATCCTGATAACCCCCAATAGGGCTTCGTTGTTTGCATTTGCAAATTTACTACCATTATTAATAAGAGTTTTTGCAACAAACAACTCCAAGTTAAATCATCAGATTTATCTTTCTGGTAATCTCTCGCCATTTTCCAAAGTTTATCTGTAGTTGAAGTTCACTGTAACTGGACAATCTGTTTGTGCGTCCCACGGATACGTCCTTATAGGCGTCTTGTTCAATCAGATGTTCGATGACGTGTTGAAAATATTCGCCCACCTCAACATCGTTCAACAAAATCGAACGGATATGGAAGCAGACGTTGAGGCCGTTTTCCCAGGCCTTTATATGACCAGTATTTGGAATCGAAACTATTCTCATTCTGTGATTTTTAGACTCGAAAAAAAGTTCCATGTAACAACATTAGCTTCCATTTTGAACTACCAATACTTAAATCCAATTCAAATTTAATAAATTAAGGAATTAATTTCACGTTCTTTAATAGCGTTACAAATGATGCCAGCAGCGGCGTTCTAGCCTTTCCTTTTCTGGACAGTCTACAGAGACACATGACAGCGCAATGAAGTCAGTGAAGTGCTTCTTGTAGTCACTGGAAAGATCTAACGGTAAACTTCATTTTCAGTGCTGTAGCTGAATGGAGTTGCGAGAAACTTCGCGATTGTATCACTCTTCGTGTTGCTTGACCTATGTGATTCGATGGAGCAAAATTTCAATTAATTGGGTTACACTGAAGATGTTGAAATTTCATTTCCTTAATTAAATGAGATGAGCGAAAATCTACTCATTCGCGCAGTTTTCGTAGTCCGTGAACGCACAAGTAGTTCCGGCCTTCGTTTCTCTCCGCATGAAAACACGTACGTGTTCGCAAGCTGTAGCAGCGTTCGTGACTTTCTGTTTTGTTTTTTTCACGCTATTCATTTCCACGATCGAAACGTTCGTTCTCCCAACTTGTACCATAGAGTCAGAATTTGGTGTTGTATCAAAATCACACGTCTTTTAAGCTGATAATAATGTTCATTCTCAATACCCGTTTGACTGCCATTTCATCGAAATTGTGAAAAGAATTTACATACTAATCACTCTTGAGATTCAAAGGCTTCGGTGCTATTCAAAAAGAGATTTAACCACAGTGATTTTAAAAGAGGGTCTGTCGTAAAACGCGATTTTTTTAGTGCAAACTTTGTCTCTGAAATGGTTTAAGAGATCTGGAGAGGGAGCTAAACGAGGGTCGGCTTAGCCATTTGTAGAGAGCTAGAGCGTTGCATAACACTAACTCAATCAAAT
>NC_090892.1:27887286-27904786 GCF_036669925.1 Montipora capricornis | reverse complement strand
CCATGCACTTAAAACAGTGGCTATGCTTAGTAAGAGCAAGGGCTTCCAAGAGGAAGGCCAGTTGATTGCACAACTAAGGTCGGCTTCCTTAACAATCTTTGATACTGTGAAAGTGCTCTCATCCTTGTTTATGTTTTTCTTATTGGTTGTCTTAGCAGTGGTCTTTTGATCAACTCTCCTTGTGATATTGATTTCTTTTCGCCTGAGTGTCGGAATGGTAATTTGAAGAATAGGTGACCTAGGCCTTTTACCAAATCTGGTGGTTGTGCGAGTAGCTGGTCGAGTTGTCGGTGGCACAAACTTAAACTTAAAGGATGAACATTCTACCAGTGGCACCTGGAAAGATGTAGCTCTTTTTGACGGAGAGTTTGGGGCTGACAGATCAGTGGAACGTTGTCCAACGTAAAGTAACCTTCTCCCTTGGGAAGAATTTCCCATCTTAAGTAAATCATATTCAGTGTGTGGAAGGTAAATGCCATACACGCCGCATCCTTTAGTGGGAGTGATGTCTTGCGTTTTGCCAGCTACCCACTGTTTTTCCCCACAAAGATTAGGCCTCAAAGTGTTCAAGAGATTAGTGGTGACGGGATCATAAGGAGTCATGGCTGCTTCTGTCATTGTGAAAACATATTCGTAAGCCCCAGGCACAACTCTGGACGGAATGCCACCCACGAATTGACCCCTGCCAATCAATTCAAAGTCAAGAGTTTTACAATCACTGTTCAAATAAAAGTAGTAATGGGCTTCCCAACTGAGTGAAGCGCTGATAAATTTAAAGTGACGAGTTAAAAACTTTCCACTTGGGCTTGATTCGCAAGTTGAGCTGGCCCACTGTCCATCTAAACGTACGGGGATGGGAGGACGCTGCTGAGGCAGCTTTGGCGGTCGCGGACCGGTACCAAATCGAATTTTCATGCAATTGGTACAGTTGTGGGCGTTGAACCGCTGTAAAGGAAGCTGATAGGATTTTGGCATATATTTCCGGGTCACTCTTGTCGTAGGGATCTCAGCAAAGAAAAGTTGATCGTATTCGGAGCCTTTCTTTTTTCTAGTTTCCAGCTTAAGAGCATAAAATTCCGATTCCAAAAACCCAAAGGTATTTCGACAGGCCCTTTTCCTAAATGCCCTTGTATTCACTTCTAACAAGTCTCTGGACCCAATGCTTCTGACTACCCGCACGGTATTTGGACAATGTCTGATTGACGCATTGATCACTCTTTCTTTTTCATAGTCGTTGTGAGGATAAAGTGAAATTCCAGTGAAATTAAAGAATGCTTTGTTGCTCCCTTTGATTGATGGTAATGGTTCGTCATAGACCTTGTAAAAACCATGCATATGTAGGCTAAACTTAGGCTGAGAACAATCGGAGTCGTTGTAGCGATGAAAATAGCCTTCCCAAGTGGCATTTCGCAAAATCTTGATGTAACGTGTAAAAAACTGCGGACCTGGTCTGACCTCACAACTGAAAAGAAAGCAAAAAACAAACATGTTAAGGAAAAAGTCCATGCAAAGTTACAGAGTGAGAGCGTGTTTTAGAAGGGCAGCAGCATCAGCACAATTGCAAGACAATGAATCATCTCAGTTAGCTGACCTCAAAGTCTCTGAAATGAAATGATCAGTTGGTTGTAGGAAAAGGCATTCACCAAAGCGATCCAGAAAACATTCCGTCAAAAATTAATACTACGGCAAAGCGTATAGACGCGTATAGACCATTAGCGAACGCGTTCGTCCCAATAGACCGTACCCTTTATGACGTAACGCCTCGCAATTCTTTTGTTGAGTGACTACTGAAACATTGCATTCTGGTATTTATAGTAGTCACTCAACAAAAGAATTCAGGTGCTGTACGTCATAAGGGGTAAGGCCTATTACTCGATCACGGTGAATAACTTAAATTTTGAGCTCCGGACAATGATAAGAATCATTGATTTACTTTCTCGGAGGGTGTTTTTTTTAAGGCCATACTTGCTTTTTACATCATACTAAAAATAACAAGGAAGTAAAATTTCAAATGATCAAGTTTATCTTAAAACAAGGTAACTGTTCACCCTCCATTTTCTTTTTTATGAATCTACCCGACAGTTTGGTCCAATACTGGAAGCAGGAAACTCCCGGAGTTTTTGTAAAATGTCGAAACACGGAATAAAAAATAGGTTATGCCCGTGTCCTCCAAATCTAGAATTACTGATGATTCCAAAAGTAGCAAAAGGTTATCATCCTCAGTTGCCAGCCGGTTTTCATACAGCACATAAGGTCAAACGTCAGTGCCCATTTGTTTGTAATGTCTTCTGTCTTTAATTTTCTTTACATAGCCTTTATCATTGTTTAAAAATCATTGGGCGGTATAGTCTTCAAGACGGTTGGCAGGATGATGTGATTCCGGGGAAGGTTGGGAAGAGAGGTGATTTAGTCATTGTCATTTCCCAGCGAGAGATTGAGGCATCCTCTCGCATGAAAGCTGCCGAGACCGGAAGTAAAAGGGGGAGGGGAGGGGATGTCAAAGCACTGTATATCTTGCGCTATGAAAGACCTGCCTTGTGGAATTTTTTTTTCAGCGATTTTTCGCGAGTTTTCGCAAGTTAGTGCACGTTTTAAGGTTGTCACGAAAGTAAGTGCTAAGTAAGTAAATAGCTGCGATAAAGTGCAGTCAGAACAGCAAACCTATAGGAGGCTCTAGATGGTTGTTCAAAAAGCTACAGCAAAAGCTACGAAGTCCATAAAACATTTCTCCTGGGCAATAAAGATCATAAAAAAACTGAACTCAGTAAAGTTTCAGCATGTGCAATCATGATCCTATTTGTAGTAGTTAAGATAAACGCTTTCTTAAAAATTATTCTGCAGCTAATCCGACTTAATAAATTTGACAAGATTAAAAGTATTTTTCTTATCGTACTGTCGGAATTTCGTTTCCTTCACGGAAGACTAAAAAGATGATTCCTTCTTTTCCTCTTACTTTAAGTTTGTTACTCTTGATGGGTGCAGTTCCAGTTTATAAGATTAGTTCATTTTCTCATTCCAGCGAGTTCCCAGTCAAGATCAACTCAAGAACAGGAAATCAATATCAAGTTTTCGGCCAACCGGCTTAGAAGCTTTAATGCAAAAGAGTTAAGGTTAAGTAGAGACAATTTTCACGTGAAAGTAATCTCTCCGGTTGTAAGTACGTTCTGGTGTATTATCTGTTGTGACTTATTGATAGTCTGTGCAATCACACGAATTATTTGTGCAAAGATACATCTCCAAAAAATTGACTTACTTGCACGACAAAATTATACGCCATCAGGCTCTCGCGTGAAGTTTACTGCCATAAGCAGATTAGGGAGTCTTACAACAAGTCAAAAGAACTTTTGATTCATCTTGTCTCACATTCCACTGCATAGAGACTGATTTGTTTATGGTGGCCTAATTAACTATGATGTTTATTAAGGAGCTTAAGCACGCACGTTTTTGAGACGCGGACGGCAACCGGAAGAGAACACTGCGCATGCCAGGACAGTGGTGTCTCCAAGATTTTTATACTAATCATTTCTAATGGAGAAAATATACTTAGCTATGTAAATGTGGTTGTGTGAGGACACGTTAAAAGGGAAAACAGCTAATTTCCGGTTGCCGTCCGCGTCTCAAAAACGCGCGTGCTTAAGCTCCCTTTTATTAACTTCGACAGTCACTCGAGGAGTAACTGAGGGCGTTTTCAATACTTTCAAAAGCAGCAATGCCCTTAGCCGAAATCAATTGGAGCAACTACTTAAACGCCTTTGTAAATGCTCAAATCACGGGCAGAAGGCACGGTCGAATTACTTCAATGGAAAGCATTTGTTTGAAAACACAATACAGCATTAAGATTGAATGCGAGCGTCGTCTTAGGAATCACCTTTTCTTCATAAATTCTGAGAAATTGTTTGCATTACGTAACTGGAATGGGAGAGCCAAACTCCGATTTATTCACTTCCCTGTAGTCAAATCGAAACTTTTCTCTAGCTAAAAAGCTAGGCAAAAGTGAAAGTTTTTTTTTTGGCAGAAGCTGTTACATGCAACAAAATGCTGGAAAAAATATATTCTAGTCTATTAGATTATGAATGAGTTATTTATACGTTTGATTAAACTTGGCAATTGGTTCAGCTCTGGCTGATTTCCATGCTGCGGTATGCAAAAGGCTCTGATTAGATGGTCTTTCAGACACAATAACTCGAACATACAGTATACTTGTTTGCTGCAATTATTATTTGCTTTAATCGACAATGCGCGCTCTATTTTATACAGTCTCGCCAGTCCATTAAGCTAACATAAAGCGAGAGATTTTCTATTTTCCTTGCCCTTTGTTCTAAACATTGGAACAAGGCAAGGCAGGCGCCAGCTCTTCATTTATGATCTTGAAGACTAATTGATGTTATGAAATACTTAAAACGCTTGTCTCTTTTGCATGACACTTCATCAACAAAAAATGTGAAATGCCTAAAGCAACCACAGAACAATCAATGTTCCTTGAAAGTTTGCTTAATGATCATTGCATTTTCAGAAGTGAGCGACATTTCATTTTCATGCTCACCGCGTTTGTAAAAATATTTGAAGGATAAGTGGACCTCGCCCTAAACTTTCAACAAAAAAGGGAAGAGCTTCCGTCGTCCTCATTCCTCAAGACCCATTGCCAATATATAAGGCTAAAGGTAAGAATCAAGGCGACGCTTTCATGGCATTCCGACGTGACGACCAATAAACGATTTCTAGTGATGAGTATTTAGCCCCGTTCATACGATGTCCGTTTGCAAGCATTCATCAAATTGATAACTCCCAAAAAAGAAAGGACGTTGATGGACAAATAATCAATAAATGGTGAAATTCGCATAGTTTTGTTCTTTCAGACCAAGTTTAGCGCTGCTACGATGGAAGAGGGCATTTTTAGGTGATAAAGCAAAGCAAAGCACTTGAGCAATAGTTCGAAATCCAAGCAATTACAAGTGTCACCATTAAGAAGCGCTGAAGCCAAGTTAATTTGTCTTATCTCATCCTACTTCACGCTTCAAGTCACCTCGAGTAATAAACAATAATTAACTACGAATGTTTCCCGAAAACGAAAGCTAAGGATAATTTAAACGCGTTTCGCTGAGTACATTGCCGCCACTTATCAGGGGGATTATGCCGTTGAAATGCTTCTTAATCTCTGGGATTACAACACGCACAGGCCCCTTCCCATGAGGCTCAGAAGTAGCTACTTAACATTAAAAGTTTCGTTTTGTCCCTACCTCGATGAAGTCCACTCTCCAACTATTCTTGGGCTGACAGACGCATCGCTCCTTATTCCAAGACTGTGGTATATGTACTTCACAATTCGAAGGCAATTTCCACTAGTCTCACATTTCTGGAACACTATATATAGAACATGCAGGAAAACAACAAAGCCATGGTTTAGATCGTTATCGAAACCACAACTACATCGTGCACAAACTACAGGAACATTTAAGTCCTAGCTGTCTTTATCCACAGCAAGAAACTACCAAGAGGAACCTACCTGACAATATGCAAACGATAAACACAGCGAGACTGCACTCCGCTAGTTTCATGGTTGTTTGTCAAACCACTTCGCTTCCTTTCCTTGCGTTCCACTTCAAATCGACAAACTTGTTGCTAACTTCTTCGTTGAAACGTTTATTCTGGTTGAAAGAGCAAAGTACAGCTTATATATTCTCAAGAGGTCACTTGCAAAGTCTTAGAACCCCCCAGATTCTTTAAATCGCAACGCGATTAGCGTGAAGCATGCACTTTGTCAAAAAGAGAACTTGTGTTATATTGCCTCGCCGCTAACCTAATTATCTCTCGAAGTGATCTCTTTACGTCAAAGCATTTCACGGTTGTCTCATTGCGTTGGCCTTTGGGTAATTTTTTCCTCACTCTTTTGTTTCTTATTGTCTGAAAAAAAATAATTATCGTGTAACGTGAGTCCTTTTTTTATTAACCGCAATGTTATTTTTCCTGATTGTTTGCCAAAATCCAAGTTAATTTATTAAAGGAGAATTTTTTCGCTCGTTACCGGTTAACACGGTTTAGCTTTCCGGACATCCCAACACTTGAAAACTTGAGCATTTAAATAATAAACCTAAGAAAGGATCCTTTATATGAAAAGGGTCCCTGAAACTAACGCTAAATTTACTGTACAACTAACTCTATTGTCAATTATGGCTTTTCATCAAACCTAGCTGCAAATATTCTAGAAAGGCAGACAAAGACTATGAAAAGGGACGATTGTTATCGAAATCTTCCTTTAATAAAAACGGTAGTTAATTAAATGGTGCATTTTATCTCGTTGAAGACTTAAAGACCAGTCGTTTGGCTTAAATCTGCCGTTGACAATAAGGTCAAAACCACGACGAATCATTTAACCACAAGAAAATGGCCATTACTTAGGTGAAGGTCACGATACACATTGCAGTTGGAAAACCACTTCCGCTTCTCGTTGGAGCTTACCAGAGTGAGGGTGGAAACGACGGATTATTATTTACGTGGCCCGGAGATCCTATCTTACTGCTTCGCATAAATCTGATCCATATCCTGCTTTCTGAGCACATGTTCTCCCTGATGAATGATACTGTAATTGTCAAGGTTTCGTTTCATCTCAGAACATTCCACTTAATACGAAACGGTATAGTTCCAAAGTTCTTAGCGGAATGCTTATCTACTTCATTGATCTTATACCGGAGATATTTTAACGATCGTGCAGCATACAGGGACCCTTAGTTTATATGCCACAACGTACTTGAAATACATATTTCAAGGTAAGGGCTAGCTTCCGAAGTGGTTAAAATCTGTTTGGAAAACGAAAGCGGGTAATTATCTACGTTACTCCTTGAGAGAATTCCTTCCTCAGAACTGCTTCATAGCGAGATCCAGCCCTCAACTGACCGGCTAATTTGGGATTTTGACAGTCAAAGTAGAGATAAATCACCCCGGTCTTCAATTTCCGAATAATTATAGGACGAATTCCTCTCCAGCATTGCTTTTGCTCATCCCGTTGTTAAAATATTTCATCCATAATCCCACTAGAAATAAATGTAATTTTTTTCAAGATTAAAATTTACATTCGTGTCGCAACCCAGCAAAAATGTTGTTATTATTTAATGCATGTTGAATTGTCGACAGTAATTTAAGTTATTTTCGCATTGCAAGATTGCATTTATGTCTGAATTGTATCCTTTTGATATAAGGATGTTCACAAGCTTTCGAATTTACGAAAACATTAGCAATCGCTTTAACCTTAGTTTACCTTACGATAGCGCATAAATACACAAATTATTCGCTATGCTTTTAGAGAAAATTCGTTGTTTCTTAATTTATCTAAAAGGCCGAAAGTCAACCTATCAGGGCGAAGATATTGTTACCTATTTAGTCCTGTATGTTAGAGATATCAAAAAAGGCGATTTGTTTTTCAAACGATCATCTTTAAAAACATTACATGGAGAGATGATATGTGGATGATGGAAATGAAATCTCCGGATAAACAAAAATTTGCAAGAAAGAAAAAAGGCCGCATCGGTATATATGGTTGAATCGCGAAACATTCCTACGTCTGCCGACCAAGTTCTTTCTTGTATTCCACTGACTTCTTCGAGCTTGCCGCACTAGTGTCCCTACTTAATTCTCGGGAATTGATTTTAGGAGTTAGCAAGTGTTGTAAACAATCCTAATTTAAGTGAAAGACGCACTAACCCACCATAGGATTGGTCCAAATCAATCTTAAAGTTACGTAAAATCTGTCAAATTGAGGCTGCTTTTAATGCTAAATGAGCATATTCAGCATATGCGAGCTAAAAGCGTAATGCGATCTTTTTGGGATTAATTCAACGTCCTAATGAAATCAAGACCATTATTAATTATAGAAGCAGTAATATCTGTAAGTCTTCCAACCGATGCTTCCCAAAACACAATCCTCACCGGTTAAGTAACGAGTGCATATGTAATAAATAGGGATCTTGTAAGATCTAGGACACTGAACGACGTCGACGAAAACGTCATCTCAAAATATGAGAATTAGTCTTTCGTAGTTCACGTCAGACAATGTGGGCGAAGTATCCTGAGAAGAAATTGGGACGAGCCGGTTTCAGAGTGAAAATAGAGAATGAAAGATTCTCTCATGAAAATGTAGGTCTCTTTTTCATGTTCACGTTGTCGTTAAAAACCTCAAATTTGTTGAATTCACGTCGTCGTCGTCATGCAGAGAACCGCAAGAATATGAGCTAAAATCCGTGCCGCACGTGCAGCACGATTATTTGTGCTCTTTCAACCAATGATATCGTTGTTTTGTGGCGTTGTCGTCGTAGATCTTAAAGTCCCTAATGTCGAAAAAAACATTCCTGCAAGCGTTGCCTCTTGACAAGTCACATGGCGCGAATGGAATACTCTCAACACTGTAACACTTTAACTTGGAATTATTAGTTTAGAGGGAGAATAATATTTACATACTTATCAGGCAAAATAGTTATGTTCAGTTGAGAATCGACCTATTGTATGATTTTTTGCACGCAAGGCGAGACACATATTACTCAGAAGTCCTACGCTGCGTATCGAATGAAACAATAACAATTGACACAGGTACTCACTTGCAACGGCGTTACGCGGCCAGTTAAGCCAGTCAACAGACGCTGAAATCTTGAGTTGCCGGCTTCAAGTTCTTCCGTTCCACAGGTGGAGCTCAAGAAGTCGCAGGTCGGCAGTTTATACTAACACTTCCAAACAACCAGCCCATTTAATTTTCCCCAATGATGTGGTGGGGTTTAACACTCTGACAACTGCAAAATGCATTAGCAACTCTACCGAAAGAAACTCATTATATTTATAATGACGAAATAGGCTGGCTCTGCCTTGCCTATCGGATTTATTTATACTTGCCGCATGGGAACAGAGAAGTTAATATTTCTCAGATGTGTGCTAAATGTAGTTTGAAATGGCCACATAAATAGAAATCATTCTTGTCTTAACTCTCTGTAGAATAAATTCCCTTTGAAGATTCAGAAAAACAGGAAAAAGATTAAATTATGGGTAAAGGGAATAACTAAACATTAAAGGTCATCCAATAATCAGGGGCACCCAACGAGAATATTGTTCAAAACCACTTAAACATAGCATTGTTAAACGTATTTTGGTATTTAAACGGTAGATATAGGCATATTTTTACCCCCTAAAAATTTTATCTGTTCGGATTTCCTAGCTGAAAGTGTAGTGATACGAAAATTATAGGGATCAAAACTTACCTTTTCGAAAATTTCAGCCAGAAAGAAGGCTCCCGAAAATTCTAGGTGACCTTTTTAGGGTAAAAATCCGTTAAAAATGGGCAATTATTCCATTTTTCAGATGTTCGAAAATCCTAGCACAGGCAGGCAAGCAAGACATTTTAGAACAAATGTTCCGAAAATTCTAGATCTCAAATCGTCTTCCGAACAGACATTTCCCGAAAATTGACGTTGGGTGCCCCTGAATAATGATCGACAAAAGCAATAGAATCGTTAGTTTCCCGACTTGTTGGAGATGAAAGAAACCTGAACTCAGCGAGAACTGCGGCGATATTCTTTCTGGAACCACCTTGTTTGACAACAACCACTCAAAGTTACTTTGTATTAGTTACTTAGAGAACGGATTTTTTTGGATGAAAAAAAAATCCTACCTTCAAGAAATGAAATATTGGAGCTTAGTTGCTTAGTTTAGTACAGGGTTTATTTTCTTCCCTGTCATTGATAAAAAAATCAATTTTTTTGTTTCGTACGATTATATCAAACGTCTTTGGAGCCACTGAGTTTGAGCTGGAAGGCACTCAACCAAGAAATGAACCACTGAAACCATTTAGCTAACTAATAAAAGAATTATCACCCTTTTCGTCATTTAGTTTTTTAGAGGAAACAAAATGGAAACGAACAAAAAAATTTCCCTGCTGCCACTCAACTTGTACCTGAATATAAGTTGTTCTGTATCACCATGGAAATGAATGTCGAAGTAAAGATCAAAGCACGACAGAGCAAAGAGTGTGAAATGTAAAAAGCTCCCCGTCGTCAAAATCCCAATACGTTGACTAGAGAAAAAGCGACGATTTTCAATTTTCTGTCATTTTGTTCCCAGTGCGAGCCGGAAGAAGATTTCAATATTGATGAAAATCGAACTTCATGGTGAATCTTATTTAATAAGCGTGGACACAAGAGAGGTGCATCTGACATTTTAATTTTATGTTTCCTCGAGGCATAATGACTCGGAGACAAAGTGTCTGGGTCATTCTTTAGAAAAAACACATTAATAAGTGACATGTTTATTCTTCAATTCTAGAAACCCTGGCAAAATGGATTATTTCTCCTCGCCGAATCGGTTAGTAATGAAATACCAAAATGGCGGAATTTCATTTTCCACATTAAAGCAAAATATCGAAGGTAGATTTGAGGCAAATAACTTTGAATGTACATCCGGTAGGTGTGCGAAATCCACTTTAATCTTCTAAAACGTTGTATATATGGCGTTTTTATAACACATGTTATCAGATTTTGGCTCCGGATAGTCGCATCAAGCCTTGAAAGTCGGTCAAATACTAATAGTTTCGATTACTTCGTAATTTCTCTCCGTAATTTTAATAAAATTCTCTTAGCATCTGGCCTAAGGCATCATTTCAGTAACAGCCAAAGCGTTCAAGAACGGCGCGATCGTTATAGGCAAAACAAATGAAGAACAAATATGGGCAAAGTTTAAAGGTTTCTTGAAGGCCTGAGAAACATTTCGCCGGTGTATACGTTGATTATAACACTGTTTAATTAGCCCTGCCACGCCCACCTTGAGATTCATTGTTAACACAAGATATATTCAGTATTTTTGACGCTTTTCTTTCATCTGAGTATTAAGTCAAAACATCCTTATGTTGTTGCAAGCCATTGTTATCAGCAGCATGAAGAGTTAATTGGTCTTAGTCCCATAACAGCTGAATGTGGCAGAAATCATTGAAGGGAGATATGATTGTGTCAGTGTGGTATACTCTAGGAAAAATCAAGTGGCACTAAAATTTTTCCACACCATATATGCTTCTTTCGCGATGATTTTCCGGATGGATATTTGACAACATTTTTTCAATCTAATGAAAATTCAAACAAAAAGAGTTACTTTGGGAGGCTTTTATCGAAGTCGTGTGGATTCAACAAGTCTACCGCATAAAATCCGAGCATTGTCGTAATCATTGATTAAAAAAATAATAAGAAAATGCGAAGAGGGAAAAAAAGACTTCATGTTGCTTAATTTCGCATTAAAAAAGGGTAAATTATGTGATCAAAACTTGGTATTTCGTTAATCAAACATCCATTGCCATGTAGCAACATCATCCCGTAAAGAGCTTGATTTTTAATCTTCTTTTTACTTCTTCACGTTTGTCTTCACGTTTGTAATAGTATCACATTGATTATAAAGGAAACATTAAAAGGAATCTTTGAGTTGACCAACGTGGCATTGTTTTGTAAAGAAGGGTAACGTTTTGAGCAGCAACTTCATGATAATCGAGCAATGTGCAAGCCACTGTCGAAAATTTCATGAAAATCAGCCGTGCTTAAAATCTGTAGGTTATCAGATGATGGTCTGAGCATCTTGCTCAAGTTTCGTATGCTATTAACTTTAATTTAAATTTATTAACTTAGGTTATTAAGATAGTTACTAACTCTGGTTACATTAACCAAAATCACCCTCAACCACTTGTTTATGTATCGATTACCACTGGAATCTATGAATCTAATATTGCATCTATAATGATACCTATAGGATCAGCAGCTGAATGAACCTCCCAATTGTGTTTCAACTGAATACGGATTTTCCTCATTTAACTTAAAATAACATACTGGCAATACTTGGATTCATTGGTTCATTACTCAATCAATGGCCGCTGTACACAATGGCATGTTCATTTAAAATGGGACTATAAAATCGAGTTACCATTCAGATGAACCGCACATTCTGATTACAAATCGCTTTTATTTCAGTGAAAGTAGAAACGTAAATCGTAATATGGAGAAGGATATGTTACCATGACTACCAACCACCTGCAGCTTACCTTGACCTATCAAATGAATCGTCTGGCATTTATAAGAGGTGGGTGTTAAATATTGACAACACAGCATATGCTTTGTAACGTATAGGTTTTTTATCCTTTCATTACCATTTAAATGACAGTTGTGAAGACAAAAAGCTGTTTTTGCACAACAAACGTCAAAAGTACCAATCATGGGTACATCATTTTCCGGATTTGATGTTGCCAAATTATAATGAGACCTCAAAATGAACAATAAGCTGTCCGGCATCAGGTAGATTTGTGTAAATATGCTATCTTTAAAACAGAAAACCATTCTGCACGTTTTAGTCTGTCCGAAGAATTTTTGCTGAAGAGTGTTGTACGAAGCCATTTTAGCGGCACCTTGTGTCCCATGCTTCCATCCCGTCGGAAAATCGTCAACTTCACAATACGTTAGATTGGCCTCTGAGGCGATTTCTTCAACCCAAGAAAATGTTTGGCGATAAAATGTAGTTTGCCGAGATTTGTAAACTTGCAAAACAGAAAGACCAGACATGTCACGTGCAACAAAACTGAGCATACACCAGAAATGCGCCAATTTTCGGTGTTGTACTCTTACTCGGCTTGGCTCACAGGAGCCGGTCGAATGAAAGAAGCTGTCGGCGCACAAGCCTGAAGAATCGGTTTACACCGAAGTGGGATTACGATAAACCACCTGTTCAATAATCCCCTAAGCACTTTAGAACGTTTAAATTCCCAAGAGGAAGCCTTTTAAAGGTTTGCAAAACAGTGCAAAGACAAAACAAGCACGCTATTTTGTCTCCTACTCTAGGAAGAGCAAAGCAATTGAACGGGAAGAATTTATATCTTTGCATGGATGGGCGGAGTATAATTTTACTGCTATTATAAAGTCCAGGTTAAGAATCGCTTTTCAATAACAATACTGATTCACGCGAAATAATGCGGGATCTCCAACAGAGAACTTGAAACAAAGATTGAAAAATAAGAAGTTTGTATCCCAAATGCTATTAAAATTACCTTAAAACCACTGATTTTGTAGTTGGTACAAGTCGGGTTCTCTAATTAAATTTGAAAGTTAAAGTTCCGTATGTAAAAATATTTCTATCTGCAGCCAATAAGCATCTAACTATAACGCACTTTTGGTGCCTTCGAAAGAAGCTGTATTTCATTTATAATCGTGCATTTTTATACTTGTGCTCTTGAAAAAAACATAGCCCAAAGAATTTTGATTCGTGTTTGTGGCCTGAATCATGATACAATCAGTGTCATCTCTTACCTCCTGGGAGGACAGCTGTAAAGCCAATCAAGAATGATTCCTTTAAACCCACTTCCCGTGCAAAATTGCTTTGGAATTTCTATGAGTTTTGAAAAAACATTTCCGATCAGCGGGAAGGCAGACTTCTTCTCTTCTTTTACCACACACGGAAAATACGCTATGGTTAATTGACCTTAATCAGTCAGGAGTCACAGGTAACTTAAGAAAGCTTACGATCAAATAGGATAAGACAATCTCATTTACAAATCCTGGAAGATTGCTTGAAGACATAACTCTGTCTGAACTTTCAAAGGAGCTCGAAATATTTCAGCAATTTCAACGAATTATTTCCTTTTCTCTGCATGATCAGGGTCGATAGGCATAACGTAATTCGCTTATCTATTCGAAATCTACTGTCGTTACATGTCCTTCACAACCAAAAAAACATACAGCCTTCTGAGTCACTTGTCACTTCCATGTGCTGTTCCGCAACTGACTATAGAACCTCAGTTCAGTTCAGTTCAGTTATTGGAGTGAATGTAAAAAGATATAAAATTCCTTGTCTCGACGGTTTTGCCAACTATTTCCTCTAATGACTTAATCACGTTTGGTAAGTAATTTTCTTAAATGTTTTATTTCGTAAATCCCAGCACGTGGCCCACCCCAAAAACAGTTTTACATCCTGTTGATTTGAGGCAATAAATTTAAGTCAGTGTTGTCTGAAAAGAAATGGAAAAGGTTCAAATACATACTTCAATTCACTTCGTGATTCTTGTTTATTTATTACAAAAAAAGGTGGATTTTGGACATCTGGAAGAGTTCGACCGGCAACACGCTGCCTGGTTTTGCTAAAATAGTTTATAATAAGACTAATGCATTATGCGTCTGCTATCTGCTCTTGGGAGTTATTACTTGATTCATTATCTGTGCTGCTGTCGTTAGGATCACCTATTAATCTGGTGCAAAATTATGGCGTCCTCTGTTCTTAAAAACCGATGCCCATCGACATTTCAGCGACTATTCAGGACATGATGAAGGAGAGCCGCTTTCCGCTACAAGAATAGGGAGCTTAAGCAACGACGACGGCGACGGCAACAAAGGGCTATTGGTTTTGCTCAAGAAATATGCAAATTTGTGACGTTCTCGTTGTGCCGTCGCCGTTGTCATTCCTTGAGCTCCCTAATCTCCTGGCAACGCCTTCTAAAGGCGTGTGGCGTATTTGTCAGTGATAAAAATGCATCCTCTTAAAAAAACTGAGCCCGTTAAACAAATTATAAGAAAACAATGGTTTAAGGTTTTAAGTTTAATAATACCCCGCGAGCAGTCGGGTTTCTACTACGCGTAGGGTGAGGAGAAACCACTGCCGAGAGCAAACCGTTTCATTTCTTTGAGTGACCTCTTGTTAAGGACGAATAAATTAAATTTTGATTACTGGTTTTTTAAAACGTAGTTGGGTAAACTTGTTTTGGCACTGCGTGCGCGTGCTGTTCAGCTACGTATAAAACTGCTAGCATGCGTAGCTGGAGATGGGTATAGACCTCTTTCATAATGGCCGCGCCAAATATAATGATATTTTGTTTTGAGCCTTTCTAGCCGCGCTACGGAAGAGCGAGCAAAATTATCAAAAACGGAAATATTTGTTTCAAAATGAGAGCAGTAGGTCTAAAATTAAGATAAATACAAAAGAAGGTAAAAGGTGGTCTACTAAATTCACGTTTGGCGTAGAGGAAAATCTAACCAGGCGCGCAAGCCGCGCGGAGGAATGGGTAGGGGCGCGAATATAAGACACGAAGAAATGCCGGACGTCATTCACGTTGGGGTTGTGACGTATTTTCGCACAGGCTGGATGGGGAAAACATCAAAGGGTTGCTCCGCGTGGTTCTCTCTCGCGGTATGAGTAGGAGGAAATCCAATCTGCTCGCAGGGTAGTTTAAACCTGGCTCTGTTAAAAACTTAACTATCCGGCTGAAAATCAAGAAAGCAATGTTTGGGATATATTATGCACTTCGTGAAGAAAACGTGAGAGATGAGAGATAGATAGTTTATTGTAGTACAAAACTTGCAGTTGTTAAAGCTGAATTGCGCTTTTACAATGATGACAAAATATATAAAATTATAGTGATGTACTCTATACAAACAATTGGTAAAACTTAATATAAGTCTTAAAAAAACTACTTTTAATTCTATATTACAAATTCGTTCTCATTCACTATTTAGAAAACCCTCCGAAGGAACTATGTTCATTATTAATACATGATCCTTACTAAAAAAACTGTTCTATTAAAGCGTCAGTCCTGCATTTGGGGAATCACAAACCGCCTTTTCAGGCGGAAGATATAGCGGGACGGCCTGAAAATGACCAAGCATGTCTGTGCACGCTATGAGGCCGGATCATTGGCAATCGAAGAGAAGGTCTTCTTACACAACCGTTAGCAATGTAGTCTAAAATAGAATCAATATGTAAAAATTCTAGAGCCTTCTCTATAGGACTAGCCCCGGGCAAATGATTGGAAAGTGCCCGTTTCTCTACACGTTCAAAATCTTTTTCAGGTACCATGGGCCAGGGCATAAAAAATACAGGCGATGAATACGTCAGTACAGACCTTATACAAAGTTGGGTAAAAGAGAGTTAATTCATGCCTTGATACCTTTAAGCACTTTTCAATTGTACCAAGAATGAACAGACGATCACGATGCTTTCTTAATGGTTCTTACCACTGTGATCATTCCACGTGGAGATTATTAGTGCTAGTGGACAACCTAGTAATGTGGCGCTTTCAACGCATTTTAGCTCCGGATTACTTACGCACTATAGGCGCGAGTTGTGGTTTGATTTTTGCAAATGATATCCAGTTTTAGACATTTGTCGCTATTTAGTTTCACTCTATTCTCAGATGACAACTGCATGACAGTGTTGCAATTACCTGGGATTTGCTATTGGCCTCCTTTACAAACAAATTTCAGCGTAGTTGTGTCATCAACATACTACCCACATACTACCGACATTGTTGATTTCTAAGTCGTTGAGGAGCGTTAGAAAATGGAATTTCTAACAAATATATCAGTTATATATATCACAGTGGACTAATATTGCGGAGTTAAGAATATAAACGATAAGAGTGTTGGACTCAGTTGTTTCGCTCACATCATGTCATTTTCTCTAGTGTGATGACTTACCGATATATGTAAGGAAGATTGAGTGCGTCATGGAAGTGCCCCGAAAAGAAAAAGGCGACGACGGTTGAGATTTTCCATGCTTAGAGAAACTTGGGACATTGCGTTTACGCGAAAACGTCTCAAACGACAGACTGCTGTTTGGCAGAAGGACCATCGGAAAATTCTCTTATTCTTAAGTTGTCTCTTTCTTGTGAGCAATTGCGCGGAAATCTGTAGATAACACCAGAAATGAATTAAAAATCAAACTAGCCTCTTTGATCTTTGAATAGACGCAAAATTTCAAACTGAGAGGTTTGTCGCTTGCCGCAAACGTGATTGTTAATCTCTCTATTAAGTCAATTTAAGTGTTTTAGAGGCAATGCGATCACAAAAGGACCATCCTTTCAATTACAGGAAACTGCTCTCGCCTGGACTGAATTCGAGCGGCTTAACCTCTTCATACTTCACTTTCATTACCTCAACCAGGCGGCACGGAACCTCAAAAGAATGGACAGCAGTTTATTGATAGCGCCGATCAATCCCACTGGAAATCAATAATGTAAAACGTACGACAGAAGAAATCAAGCCACCCATGGTTTTACACAAAACGAATGAGTTTAAAAATAGAAATGTGGACCCAAAGGGGAGAAAACAATTTAATACTTTGTCGGAGACGTTTCTTGTAATCTTTCTTACTTTCTTTCCCTCTCTATATAACGTCTATTTAAATTGCTGTCGGGGTCGCTTGGAGCAATTTAAATAACCAAAAGGTTACATTCAATTTTTCGGCCATTAAAAGGCTCTTTAAAAGCTATGATTGATATTTTTTATTGCATTTTCTAATTATTATTTCTTTTT
Organism: Montipora capricornis; assembly: GCF_036669925.1. Classification (NCBI taxonomy): domain Eukaryota; kingdom Metazoa; phylum Cnidaria; class Anthozoa; order Scleractinia; family Acroporidae; genus Montipora; species Montipora capricornis. The sequence continues at coordinate 27,887,489 of NC_090892.1, read as the reverse complement.
TTTTTAATATCAGCAATATATTATAATCGCAATATTTTGTAATCGGTGAATACTGATGTGAATAAGCTTAGCTCATTGGATTTTTTTTCTGTTTTGTGTACAATATAAAATTTCTCCGTGCGCTGTTAATTTTCCTCACTGTTTTCAGTTACAAAAAACGATCTGGAGCTGCACAGTTTTTGAACCCCTTGAATACCCGAAAG
>NC_090892.1:27870572-27881457 GCF_036669925.1 Montipora capricornis | reverse complement strand
TTCCCAGTCAAGATCAACTCAAGAACAGCAAATCAAGATCAAGTGTTATCTGCCAACGGCTTAGAAGCTTTAATGCAAAAGAGTTAAGGTTAAGTATAGACAAGTTCACGTGAACGTAATCTCTCCGATTGTAAGTACGTTCTGGGGTATGATCTGTTGTGACTTATTGATAGTCTGTGCAATCACACGAGTATTGTGTGCAAAGATACATCTCTAAAAAATTGACTTACTTGCACACACAATTATACGCCATCAGGCTCTCGCGTGAAGTGGACGGCCAGAGCAGATTAGGAAGTCTTACACAAGTCAAACGAACTTTCGATTCATTTTGTCTCACAGTCCACTGCATAGAGACTTGATTTGTTTCTGGTGGCCCGAATTAACTATGCCTTTTAGTAAGGAGCGTAATCACGCACGTTTTGAGACTCGGACGGAACCCGGAAGAGAACACTGCGGCATGCCTACAGGGGTGTCTCCAAGATTTTTAACTAATCATTCTCTAATGGAGAAAAATCTAGCTAGCTATGTAAATGTGGTTGTTGTGAGGACACGGTACCAAAAAGGAAAACAGCTAGTTTCAGGTTGCCGTCCGCGTCTCAAAAACGCGCGTGCTTAAGCTCCCGTTATTAACTTCGAGCAGTCACTCGGGAGTAACGGAGGGCGTTTTCAATCCTTTCCAAAAGCAGTCAATGCCCTGTAGCCGAAATCAATTGGAGCAACTACTTAAACGCCTTTGTAATGATCAATCACGGGCAGAAGGCACGGTCGAAGTACGCAATGGAAAGCATTTGTTTGAAAACACAATACAGCATTAAGATTGAAGGCGAGCGGCCGTCTTAGGAAGCCACCGGGTCGTGCATAAGCTGAAAAAGTTGGGGGCAGGACGGAACTGGAACGGGAGAGCCAAGCCGGATGGATCCACTTCCCTGTATCAACTCGAAACTTTTCTCAATAGCTAAAAGCTAGGCAAAAGTGAAAGTTTTTTTTTTTTTTGGCAGAAGCTGTGTACATGCAACAAAAATGCTGTAAAAAATATATTCTAGTCTATTAGATTATAATGGATTATTTATACGTTTGATTAAACTTGGCAAGTGGTTCAGCCGCTGGCTGATTTCCCTTCTGCGGTATGCAACTCTCTTCTTATGTCATGCGTGTAATGATGTTCTTTCAGACACAATAACTCGAACATACTTATACTTGTTTGCTGCAATTATTTATGTGCTTCAATCGACAATCGCGCGCTCTTTTTACAGTCTCGCCAGTCCCATTAAGCTAACATAAAGCGAGAGATTTTCGATTTTCCTTGCCCTTGGTTCGAAACATTGGAACAGGCACGGCAGGCGCCAGCTCGTCATTTGATCTTGAAAACTATTGATGTTATGAAATACTTAAAACGCTTGTCTCTTTTGCATGACACTTCAGCAACAAAAATGTGAAATGCCTAAAGCAACCACCGAACAATCAATGTTCCTTTAAAGTTTGCTTAATGAATCATTGCATCTTTCCATAGTGAGCGACATTTCATTTGTCATGCTCACCGCGTTTGTAAAGAATATTTGAAGGATAAGTGGACCTCGCCCTAAACTTGTCAACAAAAAAGGGAAGAGCTTCCCGTCGTCCTCATTCCTCAAGACCTATTGCCAATATACAAGGCTAAAGTACGAATCAAGCGACGCTTTCATGGCATTCCGACGTGACGACCAATAAACGGTTTCGAGGGATGAGTATTTAGCCCCGTTCCTACGATGTCCGGTGGCAAGCATTCATCAAATTGATAACTCCCAAAAAGAAGTGACGTTGATGGACAAATAATCAATAAGTGGTGAAATTCGCATAGTTTTGTTCTTTCAGACCAGGGTTAGCGCTGCTACGATGGAAGAGCAGTTTTTAGGATAAAGCAAAGCAAAGCAAGTGGCAATATTCGAATCCAAGCAATTGCAAGTGGCACCATTAAGAAGCTCTGAAGCCAGTTAATTTGTCTTTCCTCATCCTACTTCACGCGTTTTTTTCAAGTCACCTCGAGTAATAACAATAAGTAACTAACGAATGTTTCCTCCCGACAAACGAAAGCTAAGGATAATCTTAAACGCGCTCTTGCGCTAGAGTACACTTAGCCTCCGCCACTTATCAGGGATTATGCCGTTGAACATGCTTCTTTAAATCTCTGGGATTACAACACGCACAGACCCTTCCCATGAGGCTCAGAAGTAGCTACTTAACATTAAAAGTTTCGTTTTGTCCCTACCTCGATGAAGTCCACTCTCCAACTATTCTTGGGCTGACAGACGCATCGCTCCTTATTCCAAGACTGTGGTATATGTACTTCACAATTCGAAGGCAATTTCCACTAGTCTCACATTTCTGGAACACTATATATAGAACATGCAGGAAACAACAAAGCCATGGTTTAGATCGTTATCGAACCCACAACTACATCGTGCACAAACTACAGGAACATTTAAGTCCTAGCTGTCTTTATCCACAGCAAGAAACTACCAAGAGAAACCTACCTGACAATATGCAAACGATCAACACAGCGAGACTGCACTCCGCTAGTTTCATGGTGTTTGTCAAACCACTTCGCTTCCTTTCCCTGCGTTCCACTTCAAATCGACAAACTTGTTGCTGAACTTCTTCGTTGAAACGTTTATTCTGGTTGAAAGAGCAAGTACAGCTTATATATTCTCAAGAGGTCACTTGCAAAGTCTTAGAACCCCCAGATTCTTTAAATCGCAACGCGATTAGCGTGAAGCATGCACTTTGTCAAAAAGAGAATTGTGTTATATTGCCTCGCCGCTAACCTAATTATCTCTCGAAGTGATCTCTTTACGTCAAAGCATTTCACGGTTGTCTCATTGCGTTGCCCTTTGGGTAATTTTTTCCTCACTCTTTTGTTTCTTATTGTCTGAAAAAAATAATTATCGTGTAACGTGAGTCCTTTTTTTATTAACCGCAATGTTATTTTTCCTGATTGTTTGCCAAAATCCAAGTTAATTTATTAAGAAGAATTTTTTCGCTCGTTACCGGTTAACACGGTTTAGCTTTCCGGACATCCCAACACTTGAAAACTTGAGCATTTAAATAATAAACCTAAGAAAGGATCCTTTATATGAAAAGGGTCCCTGAAACTAACGCTAAATTTACTGTACAACTAACTCTATTGTCAATTATGGCTTTTCATCAAACCTAGAGCAGGTCTGCAAATATTCTAGAAAGGCAGACAAAGACTATGAAAAGGGACGATTGTTATCGAAATCTTCCTTTAATAAAAACGGTAGTTAATTAATGGTGCATTTTATCTCGTTGAAGACTTAAAGACCAGTCGTTTGGCTTAAATCTGCCGTTGACATAAGGTCAAAACCACGACGAATCATTTAACCACACGAAAATGGCCATTACTTAGGTGAAGGTCACGATACACATTGCAGTTGGAAAACCACTTCCGCTTCTCGTTGGAGCTTACCAGAGTGAGGGTGGAAACGACGGATTATTATTTACGTGGCCCGGAGATCCTATCTTACTGCTTCGCATAAATCTGATCCATATCCTGCTTTCTGAGCACATGTTCTCCCTGATGAATGATACTGTAATTGTCAAGGTTTCGTTTCATCTCAGAACATTCCACTTAATACGAAACGGTATAGTTCCAAAGTTCTTAGCGGAATGCTTATCTACTTCATTGATTCTTATACCGGAGATATTTTAACGATCGTGCAGCATACAGGGACCCTTAGTTTATATGCCACAACGTACTTGAAATACATATTTCAAGGTAAGGGCTAGCTTCCGAAGTGGTTAAAATCTGTTTGGAAAACGAAAGCGGGTAATTATCTACGTTACTCCTTGAGAGAATTCCTTCCTCAGAACTGCTTCATAGCGAGATCCAGCCCTCAACTGACCGGCTAATTTGGGATTTTGACAGTCAAAGTAGAGATAAATCACCCCGGTCTTCAATTTCCGAATAATTATAGGACGAATTCCTCTCCAGCATTGCTTTTGCTCATCCCGTTGTTAAAATATTTCATCCATAATCCCACTAGAAATAAATGTAATTTTTTTCAAGATTACAATTTACATTCGTGTCGCAACCCAGCAAAAATGTTGTTATTATTTAAGGCATGTTGAATTGTCGACAGTAATTTAAGTTATTTTCGCATTGCAAGATTGCATTTATGTCTGAATTGTATCCTTTTGATATAAGGATGTTCACAAGCTTTCGAATTTACGAAAACATTAGCAATCGCTTTAACCTTAGTTTACCTTACGATAGCGCATAAATACACAAATTATTCGCTATGCTTTTAGAGAAAATTCGTTGTTTCTTAATTTATCTAAAAGGCCGAAAGTCAACCTATCAGGGCGAAGATATTGTTACCTATTTAGTCCTGTATGTTAGAGATATCAAAAAAGGCGATTTGTTTTTCAAACGATCATCTTTAAAAACATTACATGGAGAGATGATATGTGGATGATGGAAATGAAATCTCCGGATAAACAAAAATTTGCAAGAAAGAAAAAAGGCCGCATCGGTATATATGGTTGAATCGCGAAACATTCCTACGTCTGCCGACCAAGTTCTTTCTTGTATTCCACTGACTTCTTCGAGCTTTCCGCACTAGTGTCCCTACTTAATTCTCGGGAATTGATTTTAGGAGTTAGCAAGTGTTGTAAACAATCCTAATTTAAGTGAAAGACGCACTAACCCACCATAGGATTGGTCCAAATCAATCTTAAAGTTACGTAAATCTGTCAAATTGAGGCTGCTTTTAATGCTAAATGAGCATATTCAGCATATGCGAGCTAAAAGCGTAATGCGATCTTTTTGGGATTAATTCAACGTCCTAATGAAATCAAGACCATTATTAATTATAGAAGCAGTAATATCTGTAAGTCTTCCAACCGATGCTTCCCAAAACACAATCCTCACCGGTTAAGTAACGAGTGCATATGTAATAAATAGGGATCTTGTAAGATCTAGGACACTGAACGACGTCGACGAAAACGTCATCTCAAAATATGAGAATTAGTCTTTCGTAGTTCACGTCAGACAATGTGGGCGAAGTATCCTGAGAAGAAATTGGGACGAGCCGGTTTCAGAGTGAAAATAGAGAATGACAGATTCTCTCATGAAAATGTAGGTCTCTTTTTCATGTTCACGTTGTCGTTAAAAACCTCAAATTTGTTGAATTCACGTCGTCGTCGTCATGCAGAGAACCGCAAGAATATGAGCTAAAATCCGTGCCGCACGTGCAGCACGATTATTTGTGCTCTTTCAACCAATGATATCGTTGTTTTGTGGCGTTGTCGTCGTAGATCTTAAAGTCCCTAATGTCGAAAAAAACATTCCTGCGAGCGTTGCCTCTTGACAAGTCACATGGCGCGAATGGAATACTCTCAACACTGTAACACTTTAACTTGGAATTATTAGTTTAGAGGGAGAATAATATTTACATACTTATCAGGCAAAATAGTTATGTTCAGTTGAGAATCGACCTGTTGTATGATTTTTTGCACGCAAGGCGAGACACATATTACTCAGAAGTCCTACGCTGCGTATCGAATGAAACAATAACAATTGACACAGGTACTCACTTGCAACGGCGTTACGCGGCCAGTTAAGCCAGTTAACAGACGCTGAAATCTTGAGTTGCCGGCTTCAAGTTCTTCCGTTCCACAGGTGGAGCTCAAGAAGTCGCAGGTCGGCAGTTTATACTAACGCTTCCAAACAACCAGACCATTTAATTTTCCCCAATGATGTGGTGGGGTTTAACACTCTGACAACTGCAAAATGCATTAGCAACTCTACCGAAAGAAACTCATTATATTTATAATGACGAAATAGGCTGGCTCTGCCTTGCCTATCGGATTTATTTATACTTGCCGCATGGGAACAGAGAAGTTAATATTTCTCAGATGTGTGCTAAATGTAGTTTGAAATGGCCACATAAATAGAAATCATTCTTGTCTTAACTCTCTGTCGAATAAATTTCCTTTGAAGATTCAGAAAAACAGGAAAAAGATTAAATTATGGGTAAAGGGAATAACTAAACATTAAAGGTCATCCAATAATCAGGGGCACCCAACGAGAATATTGTTCAAAACCACTTAAACATAGCATTGTTAAACGTATTTTGGTATTTAAACGGTAGATATAGGCATATTTTTATTCCCTAAAAATTTTTATCTGTTCGGATTTCCTAGCTGAAAGTGTAGTGATACGAAAATTATAGGGATCAAAACTTACCTTTTCGAAAATTTCAGCCAGAAAGAAGGCTCCCGAAAATTCTAGGTGACCTTTTTAGGGTAAAAATCCGTTAAAAATGGGCAATTATTCCATTTTTCAGATGTTCGAAAATCCTAGCACAGGCAGGCAAGCAAGACATTTTAGAACAAATGTTCCGAAAATTCTAGATCTCAAATCGTCTTCCGAACAGACATTTCCCGAAAATTGACGTTGGGTGCCCCTGAATAATGATCGACAAAAGCAATAGAATCGTTAGTTTCCCGACTTGTTGGAGATGAAAGAAACCTGAACTCAGCGAGAACTGCGGCGATATTCTTTCTGGAACCACCTTGTTTGACAACAACCACTCAAAGTTACTTTGTATTAGTTACTTAGAGAACGGATTTTTTTGGATGAAAAAAAAATCCTACCTTCAAGAAATGAAATATTGGAGCTTAGTTGCTTAGTTTAGTACAGGGTTTATTTTCTTCCCTGTCATTGATAAAAAAATCAATTTTTTTGTTTCGTACGATTATATCAAACGTCTTTGGAGCCACTGAGTTTGAGCTGGAAGGCACTCAACCAAGAAATGAACCACTGAAACCATTTAGCTAACTAATAAAAGAATTATCACCCTTTTCGTCATTTAGTTTTTTTAGAGGAAACAAAATGGAAACGAACAAAAAAATTTCCCTGCTGCCACTCAACTTGTACCTGAATATAAGTTGTTCTGTATCACCATGGAAATGGATGTCGAAGTAAAGATCAAAGCACGACAGAGCAAAGAGTGTGAAATGTAAAAAGCTCCCCGTCGTCAAAATCCCAATACGTTGACTAGAGAAAAAGCGACGATTTTCAATTTTCTGTCATTTTGTTCCCAGTGCGAGCCGGAAGAAGATTTCAATATTGATGAAAATCGAACTTCATGGTGAATCTTATTTAATAAGCGTGGACACAAGAGAGGTGCATCTGACATTTTAATTTTATGTTTCCTCGAGGCATAATGACTCGGAGACAAAGTGTCTGCGTCATTCTTTAAAAAACACATTAATAAGTGACATGTTTATTCTTCAATTCTAGAAACCCTGGCAAAATGGATTATTTCTCCTCGCCGAATCGGTTAGTAATGAAATACCAAAATGGCGGAATTTCATTTTCCACATTAAAGCAAAATATCGAAGGTAGATTTGAGGCAAATAACTTTGAATGTACATCCGGTAGGTGTGCGAAATCCACTTTAATCTTCTAAAACGTTGTATATATGGCGTTTTTATAACACATGTTATCAGATTTTGGCTCCGGATAGTCGCATCAAGCCTTGAAAGTCGGTCAAATACTAATAGTTTCGATTACTTCGTAATTTCTCTCCGTAATTTTAATAAAATTCTCTTAGCATCTGGCCTAAGGCATCATTTCAGTAACAGCCAAAGCGTTCAAGAACGGCGCGATCGTTATAGGCAAAACAAATGAAGAACAAATATGGGCAAAGTTTAAAGGTTTCTTTGAAGGCCTGAGAAACATTTCGCCGGTGTATACGTTGATTATAACACTGTTTAATTAGCCCTGCCACGCCCACCTTGAGATTCATTGTTAACACAAGATATATTCAGTATTTTTGACGCTTTTCTTTCATCTGAGTATTAAGTCAAAACATCCTTATGTTGTTGCAAGCCATTGTTATCAGCAGCATGAAGAGTTAATTGGTCTTAGTCCCATAACAGCTGAATGTGGCAGAAATCATTGAAGGGAGATATGATTGTGTCAGTGTGGTATACTCTAGGAAAAATCAAGTGGCACTAAAATTTTTCCACACCATATATGCTTCTTTCGCGATGATTTTCCGGATGGATATTTGACAACATTTTTTCAATCTAATGAAAATTCAAACAAAAAGAGTTACTTTGGGAGGCTTTTATCGAAGTCGTGTGGATTCAACAAGTCTACCGCATAAAATCCGAGCATTGTCGTAATCATTGATTAAAAAAATAATAAGAAAATGCGAAGAGGGAAAAAAAGACTTCATCATTAAAAAAGGGTAAATTATGTGATCAAAACTTGGTATTTCGTTAATCAAACATCCATTGCCATGTAGCAACATCATCCCGTAAAGAGCTTGATTTTTAATCTTCTTTTTACTTCTTCACGTTTGTCTTCACTTTTGTAATAGTATCACATTGATTATAAAGGAAACATTAAAAGGAATCTTTGAGTTGACCAACGTGGCATTGTTTTGTAAAGAAGGGTAACGTTTTGAGCAGCAACTTCATGATAATCGAGCAATGTGCAAGCCACTGTCGAAAATTTCATGAAAATCAGCCGTGCTTAAAATCTGTAGGTTATCAGATGATGGTCTGAGCATCTTGCTCAAGTTTCGTATGCTATTAACTTTAATTTAAATTTATTAACTTAGGTTATTAAGATAGTTACTAACTCTGGTTACATTAACCAAAATCACCCTCAACCACTTGTTTATGTATCGATTACCACTGGAATCTATGAATCTAATATTGCATCTATAATGATACCTATAGGATCAGCAGCTGAATGAACCTCCCAATTGTGTTTCAACTGAATACGGATTTTCCTCATTTAACTTAAAATAACATACTGGCAATACTTGGATTCATTGGTTCATTACTCAATCAATGGCCGCTGTACACAATGGCATGTTCATTTAAAATGGGACTATAAAATCGAGTTACCATTCAGATGAACCGCACATTCTGATTACAAATCGCTTTTATTTCAGTGAAAGTAGAAACGTAAATCGTAATATGGAGAAGGATATGTTACCATGACTACCAACCACCTGCAGCTTACCTTGACCTATCAAATGAATCGTCTGGCATTTATAAGAGGTGGGTGTTAAATATTGACAACACAGCATATGCTTTGTAACGTATAGGTTTTTTATCCTTTCATTACCATTTAAATGACAGTTGTGAAGACAAAAAGCTGTTTTTTGCACAACAAACGTCAAAAGTACCAATCATGGGTACATCATTTTCCGGATTTGATGTTGCCAAATTATAATGAGACCTCAAAATGAACAATAAGCTGTCCGGCATCAGGTAGATTTGTGTAAATATACTATCTTTAAAACAGAAAACCATTCTGCACGTTTTAGTCTGTCCGAAGAATTTTTGCTGAAGAGTGTTGTACGAAGCCATTTTAGCGGCACCTTGTGTCCCATGCTTCCATCCCGTCGGAAAATCGTCAACTTCACAATACCGTTAGATTGGCCTCTGAGGCGATTTCTTCAACCCAAAGAAAATGTTTGCCGATAAAATGTAGTTTTGCCGAGATTTGGTAAACTTGCAAAACAGAAAGACCAGACATGTCACGTGCAACAAAACTGAGCATACACCAGAAATGCGCCAATTTTCGGTGTTGTACTCTTACTCGGCTTGGCTCACAGGAGCCGGTCGAATGAAAGAAGCTGTCGGCGCACAAGCCTGAAGAATCGGTTTACACCGAAGTGGGATTACGATAAACCACCTGTTCAATAATCCCCTAAGCACTTTAGAACGTTTAAATTCCCAAGAGGAAGCCGTTTAAAGGTTTGCAAAACAGTGCAAAGACAAAACAAGCACGCTATTTTGTCTCCTACTCTAGGAAGAGCAAAGCAATTGAACGGGAAGAATTTATATCTTTGCATGGATGGGCGGAGTATAATTTTACTGCTATTATAAAGTCCAGGTTAAGAATCGCTTTTCAATAACAATACTGATTCACGCGAAATAATGCGGGATCTCCAACAGAGAACTTGAAACAAAGATTGAAAAATAAGAAGTTTGTATCCCAAATGCTATTAAAATTACCTTAAAACCACTGATTTTGTAGTTGGTACAAGTCGGGTTCTCTAATTAAATTTGAAAGTTAAAGTTCCGTATGTAAAATGTTTTCTATCTGCAGCCAAGAAGCAGCTAACTATAACGCACTTTTGGTGCCTTCGAAAAGAAGCTGTATTTCATTTATAATCGTGCATTTTTATACTTGTGCTCTTAAAAAAAACGTAGCCCAAAGAATTTTGATTCGTGTTTGTGGCCTGAATCATGATACAATCAGTGTCATCTCTTACCTCCTGGGAGGACAGCTGTAAAGCCAATCAAGAATGATTCCTTTAAACCCACTTCCCGTGCAAAATTGCTTTGGAATTTCTATGAGTTTTGAAAAAACATTTCCGATCAGCGGGAAGGCAGACTTCTTCTCTTCTTTTACCACACACGGAAAATACGCTATGGTTAATTGACCTTAATCAGTCAGGAGTCACAGGTAACTTAAGAAAGCTTACGATCAAATAGGATAAGACAATCTCATTTACAAATCCTGGAAGATTGCTTGAAGACATAACTCTGTCTGAACTTTCAAAGGAGCTCGAAATATTTCAGCAATTTCAACGAATTATTTCCTTTTCTCTGCATGATCAGGGTCGATAGGCATAACGTAATTCGCTTATCTATTCGAAATCTACTGTCGTTACATGTCCTTCACAACCAAAAAAACATACAGCCTTCTGAGTCACTTGTCACTTCCATGTGCTGTTCCGCAACTGACTATAGAACCTCAGTTCAGTTCAGTTCAGTTATTGGAGTGAATGTAAAAAGATATAAAATTCCTTGTCTCGACGGTTTTGCCAACTATTTCCTCTAATGACTTAAT
>NC_090892.1:27818072-27860572 GCF_036669925.1 Montipora capricornis | reverse complement strand
AAAAAAGAAATGTATAGTTTTAAGACTCTATCTTCAAACGCGGAGCCTGATGTAAACGATTCAACTATATGTCCGAATTTGAAATATCTGTTAATTTTTTGCTGATCATGACAGTTAGACAGACTAGAAGCGCTAAAAATGGAATTTAAAAAGTTTCGATGAAATGTAATGTCAATCAGTTTTGTTCTCCTACCACCTGCCCATCGTATATTCAGTCACTACGTGTTGAGTGAGGAAGTCTGAAACGTAGGTGGATCACAAAGCCGCCTTCAACTCGTTATAGAGGGAAAACAATCAAATGGGAACATACTGAGATGAATAGTTATTCGCACAATGAAAGGAGAGCAAAAGAATGTACACGCGGTGGTACTGATAACTTCTCCCAAGTGGCACAGTCGTTTTAGTTGAGCGAATGAATAACATGACAGTTGCGGCCTTATTGTACAACAAGGAAACACAAAAACCCACAGAGCTTGCGTAGGAAGCTTTGTCGGGGGAGGGGAAGTGAGGACTGAAAAATCCACGCCTTCTTCCTCCCCTTCCCCTCCCCCGACAACGCCAGCAACGCATCTTTGGAACAAAAGCCACTCGGCACTCTCAATCCCTGTTATATATGAGCGCTTCTTATTCAGCTAATTTACTCGCTTTTTTCGTTACATTATCTCCAATCAATGGAATCGCTCCCCTACTTCCAATATAACTTGAAACAGCCCTCATTCCTCACTTCGTTCTCACGAAGGACTTAAGCTCGAAACATTAGCCATTGATTTGAAATATTTTTTGTTTTACGGTGGTAGTGTCTTTCACTCTCCCGGCACCGACGCAGCACCACAGTTTTTCAGACAACTATCCCCTTCATATACTGAGCTTGTAGATCATAAGTGCTTAATATCACAGTGAATGAGAGCCAAATCGAGTGAATGAATTCCGCTTTGTGTTCTGTAGGAGGAGTGATGGGTGTGTAAATTCTCTTTACAGTTTCTATGAAATGTCAGTCAAACAGGTATTGATAATGAACATTATTATCAGCTAAAGAGGTGTGATCTTCATATAACACCAAGTTCTCATGACTATCCAACATAAACACTCTCACTAGTTGGGAGAAATGAACGTTTCGATCGTGAGAATGAAATGGTTTATGTTGATCAAAGGCAGTTCCAAATCACGAAGTGATTGAACTCTTTTCTTGTGCAAAGGGCTCTCAATATCAAGTGAATTATTGAACAACAAATCCAAATAAAAATGAATGTCGAAGATTGAATGGGGATACTGAATAAATCAATAAAAATGGATGAAAAGGGACCACAAATACCAATCATAATTCAAACGAAAATGTTTAACTGAGGTGTGACTCCAATTCTCAACCAATACATGAGCCACGCCTCCATTATCGACTTTGCGCATGTTAAAATTCAGATAGTCAACCGTTAAGATACAAGTAGAGTACAAATACAGTCTGCACATAAGCGTCTTTTATTCCGTGAAGACTGTTGACTGTCTCTTGTGCCTGCTATGTTCCCGGTTTGATTTTTCGTTTTAACGGAAAGAATAAGTAGTTTCTGTCCTACCAAATACTTCAGAAACTTCTAATGAACCATGAAAGGCTAGAAGCTGTAATTGTATACTGCAGCGTTCCTACCAATTAAACTGATTTAGCTTAGACGCGTGACTTAGAAATTATAAACCAACTTTTTCTTACCTTCTATGAATTACAGACAAAAACATATTTAAACCCATGAAGACTTAGTGCTGCAAAACACGAGGCCTCGATTTTGAAAATAAAAATAACTTTCACTTGCTTTTTACGGACGCATGCGTGCATATCATTTGAAGAATTGTGCACGCACGGACTTCACAAGCCAGATTCGACATTCCCTCGTGCCACTAACAAAAGCAGTATGCCACTGACTTTGGCGTTTTCGAGGCCGCTCGATCTGCCTATTGAATACTATGACACTATCACGAGGCCTATGCAAACAGGAATAATTTCTTTGCAGATATTTTTGTATTGTTCGTGCTTCTATATAAAACGCGTATGTTCCTAGGGTTCCTTTTTGGGTTGAACGAATTATCAAAATATTTGTCCCCTATTCATTTGTTATTTGGTACCCGCTAATAATCCCAACTGCCCGATAACAAAAAACGGCCTCCACCAATAGTTTTATCCTTTAAATCTGTGGCTATGACTATCAGAGATCTACAATTGTGTCTTCTTTGACGAACGCTCGAAACGTCAGCTTTTAGAATCTCTGTACGATGGCCAATTTACATTATCAACTCCGTTGATAAAACCAAATTTTTGTATACTACTTCCCCACCGACGCAGCACCACAGTTTCTTTAGAAACTACCCCCCTCCTTTCTTCTTTGATGAGTTTCACACGCCATCACTACCAGAGGAAAGGTCACGACAGAGTCTTTCTGCCTTTAACAAGATCCAGCATAACATAAGCATATAAGATTATAGTTAAACTTTTTTCCAGTGATATGTCGGCATTGCATTTCATATCTCTTGTACCACAAGGTAAGATATACAATCAAAACGAAGAGAGACCCTTCACTTAATTTTGCTGACCCTCCAAAACATTGCGATGTATCCCGTTGTAGGAAAAAAAGATGATAGAGATAGTGGCGAGCAAGAGCATCCCTTATAATGTTATGCTACGTTGCCCAAGATGGCAAACGTCTTCTAAAAGAGCAATCTTTTAAGTAGACTCATTTTTATCCACAATTTGTAGCTACAGGTGATTACATAAAAGTTTTTCGTTTTTCAGAGCACACAGTTCTTGTCGACGATCTTTTTCTTTTAATGTATTGAAATTTTTATTTCATTTCTTCATTTACTGTATATTTATCGGTTTCTTTCTTTATTTCTCTTTGTTCATTGACATATTTAGGTAAGGCCACCCTTTTCCGAGCAAAAAAGCCCATGCCACCCTCCCCCCCTCTTTGCATCAGCTCTTCCCACCCCTACCCAAACTCTGACCACGATAAGTTAGAAGGATTGGTGAATGTTTTGCCTTCAGTGTAAGGAAAGGGAAATAGACCACTTTCACAAATGGCAACCTTCTTTACACTCTGTTGCATTTATGTTAATTAGACCTACTGCCCTCATTTTGAAACAAATATTCTTTTGAAATTTGCTCGTTGTAGATAGAAAGGCTTATTAGTATTAAAACAGAAGAATATTTTATTTGGCTGCCATTATGAAAGAGGTCTATGGCGCAGAATAAATAAGTCCTGTTTCTTTGAAGATCCAAAAAAAGCCACTGGGAGACTGGAGGTGGGTACTGCATGCTAATGTCGAAAATAAATGAGCTTAGAAGGGATTTTCCTTCCTCCCTAAGACTTGAAGAGAGTTCCTTCAGGAAAGTAAAAGATTTTTGATTAAGGACACAGAATGGGGGAAGCAACAACAGTTAACTCCGTCGTATACCTGCACAGCAGACACCAATATGTATTTTCCAGTCACCAACATTGTACTTTTTTTTTTTTTCGAGAAGTGAGAAGGCGTAAATATGAAAACATCTAAACAACGTACACATTTCTATACCCTTTTCTACTCCAAATGAATGTTGATGTTACAAGAATTAGCCATTCATAGAATTAAATTGCTAGTTAGCGAGACTAAGAATAGTAATCATAATATTGATAATAATAGTACTTAATCATATTAATTATATATGATTACGTAATAATAATAATAATAATAATAATAATAATAATAATTTCAAAGTACAAAAAAAATGTAATCACCCCCAAAATTCTGGAAGATAACAACAAAGTTTGTGATGCGGGCATTAATTAAAGAATTTGGATCTGCAACAAAATATTTTGGACTGAAAATACAGCTTTAATTTTGTGTTGCACACGACAAAAATTTGCCATCGGGAGCAAAATCTTAAGTTGAGGCTAAGGTTTTTGTGCCTTTGTTTACACAGTCACTCTAGCTTTTGCTCCTGCATTTGAAACTATACAGAAGTAACTGTGTTAAGTTGTGGATGCCTATTTTCACCACAGATTTGTATACCCGAGCCTTGAGTACAACTGTGCACAAGAATCTATATGAAGCTTCCTTTTACACAAATGAGCTGATGTGGGATTGAAAACGGGGGGTAGTGTTATACCAGTATACCCGCAAAAAAATCGCCAAAATTCATTCAAATGTACGTAACCAAAATTAATGGAAGCATTGTATACCGTATACCTGAAATTCAAAGAAAGTGATAAACCGAATACTCGTCCTTAACTGCAATATACCGTATACCCGATTTAAAAAGTCCCTGTATACCGTATACCCAAAAACCGTGGCCGACCCTGATGTATGATACAGGACATCTTCAGCATGCAAAGATCGCAGTTTGGCAACTTTTCTTTTTTGTTTGCTCGTCCAAAGAGCTTTAGAAAGAAGCCCGCAAGAAGGAGGGAGATTTTTGCCGATATAAAAACGATGCTTTTTTATAGCACAAAAAAGAAACAAACTTGCTAAGGACAATTGTTCATCTGAGCTCTTTCGCCGTCCTTTATTCATCACGAGTAGTTTTTCGGTCGATTTTAGTTGCTTCCTCCAAGTTTCCTTTCTGTAATTTCTAAGTTTTTCGTCCGTTTTGGCAAAGCCTTTCAAATTCATATTAATATACCAGGCGGTGAGGCCCCAGTACAAAGGACGTGGTTGGATAATGCTTGGGGTGTGGAAAACCAAGATCGAAGCTTAAGACCTGGAAAACCAAGACCTCCCCGTAAAAAATTACTTATTAAAGTGGTACTATGATCAAATTTTTACCCCTTGATTTTTTGAGTGTATCACATAGCTTTCCATGAAAGAACAAAAACGCCATTTACCGTTTGCAAATATCTTCATTAGTTCCGGAGATATTTAAGTTTGAAAAACGGGTAAAATATGCAAATGAGATGACTAATGATGTCATACACTCAACCCAATATCATATTGAGTATATAAATAGAGCTACCTTGGCCAATTTACAGCGCAGACCATTGAAACTTGGTAGTCTAATAGTTCTACAGGAAACACACCTATGGCTATAAAAAATTAAGTTCCCATAGCAACTCACTCTTTTCCAGTCCCCACCCACTTGATTTCAATATGTTGGTGATTTTCAGCTTGAAAAATGTTAAACAAGGCCACAAAGTCGTGCTAACATATATATATGCTCGCTGGATCATGCATATGAAGTGCTGTTAGCAAATACCAAAATGTAACGCCAAAGGTGGCCAGAAAAGCTCATAACATTTGGGATGCCTGGAACCCAGTATGATGTCATGGTAACAGAACCGTTAAGCTCATATTGCGGAGAACATCTAGTAGAATGTTACTGCAAAAAATCAAAATTTCTGATACAAATTGGCTGAGATATCATATTTGAACAAAATTTGGTTGAGTGTATGACGTCATCACTTGGCTAATTTGCATATTTAAAATACTCGAATATCTCTGGAACGAAAAGAGATATTTGAAAAAAGTAAACAGCATTTTTCTTCTCACGCATACTACTTGTTTATTTTTAAAAATTGCTTAGATAGGAAAGATGTGATTTTCTTCATAGTACCACTTTGAAACACATTTCTTTGTTTTCTTGTTGTTCACAATGGCCTGTGAGTCATTTCAGCTGAGTTACCGTTGACGTTGCTGAGACCTCATGACAGGACAGCAGAAATTACAGATTGAGGGCGAATCTTACTAGTAGGATTTCATTGACAATTTCTTTAATCAACATGATCTCAAAGTGTATTAACATACTGGACAGTTGAATTATATATTGTAGAAGGTCTTTATACAGTTTCATCTTGCTATTCACGGCACAGATGAGCGATTTTATCTAACCCGCAAAAAAAAAAAATTGTGTCCGAAAATCTCAAATTCTCCTCCTTGTTGTTTGCATAATTTGCTCGTTACTTCACACAGACAGAGGTGGATTAAACATTGCACCTTCCTTCACGAGTTAAATACTATCAGCGTCTCATTATCCGTAATGTACACAACTTTTCCCCAAGGTATAGTTTTTTTGCTTTTCAAAATTAGTTCTTTCAAACACTCTTACAATCGTTATCACATCAATCATATTAACGTTTTGCAGACCCAAGACCTGCCCTCTTCCCCGATTTTCGTTCAGAAACAAAAAAAATGTTTAATTTACTACTTTCCTAAACGAGTTGAAAGATTTGTTGGTTGGCGAACGTTTACAAAATGTTCATATAGGTCCCGTACGTTTGATAGAATTAATCCTCCCGGCATGCAAAGCCCGCCATGTTCCATAGCAGTACTTTCACGCTACAACACCAATCACAAACAAGCGCATCATAGAATAAAGACTGTGGTTCTTAACTGGCCAACGATCTGGAGTCACCGTTTAATTAAACAAAGCAGACCAAAACCACCTGACTCGCGCACAGTGCTTTCCCGCGCTTTTTACATAGCTACATCTCGTATCATGCCAATTACTGATTCGCTCTTGTTACGTGCGGACACCTTGCGGTAAGGACTGTTTCCCTAATATGCGTGAAATAAGGAGACTTGACGCACATTGGATCTAAACGTGCAAATGAGATAACTAGCCGTCTTCACGTTAAAAGACGAAGCAAAATATAAACCTTGCGAAAAACTTGGCAGTGAGCTTAAGTTTTCATTCCAAACAGCTCCTTGATTTTTCAGTGTAAATCAGAAGCTTACCAATCACTGGGTCCGCTGGGCGCCAACGCATCGACCACCAGCTTGCACTACAGTTTTACAGAGCACCGAGGTACACGTCTCACAAAAGATTCCGGTTTTGAACATTTCTCGAGAAGACGAAGCAACCATTTGCACAAAGTTTCTCCGTCATTTGGAATATGTTATGTAGTCTCCTTCGGAGCCACTCGGGCAGCAGTCGCGCAAACAACGTTCCTCACCCGAGGAGCGTTACGTGACTTTGACCCGAACCACTAAGAAGGAACTAGAATTCACTAAGCGTTGACAACGTTACAGCACGCGATAGATAAATAGAAAGAATCGTCACCAAGGCGTAACAGGCCCATCATGTGTTGGTCACGTGTTTAACGCGTTTGAGGTCAAGAAACAAATCTGGGTCAACCAGCTTTTAAGCACGTGGCTTGGATCCCTTTTGTCGCTTATTGTACGCTACACCGAAGCAGCAAACTCATTCATTCCTGATAAGATATGAAAGCTTTCTTGTCCCAAAGAACTCGCCTATTATTCTACACAAACACCCAACAACTGTCCGTATATTATTAATTATAAGCCACAACGTAAGCGATGGACTATACAAACATATTTCCCTTTCTATATAATATAACCTTAATTTAGAGACATCTACTTTGGACTCGTCTTCCCTGGCACAAGAGAAGAAGGCGTTTAGCGATAGTGGGTTTGTTCTCCCAATGCAAACTCCGTAGATCAAGTACAGTCGTTTTCTACAAATCTGTTATTGCATGAAAAACTCTCCTTGATGGTCCGTCGTTCCATCGACATTTCCAAATCTTCTTGCTTCTTGTTGCAGGTTTCTTTGATCTTTAAGATCGCAACCGATTCACAGTGATCCTGAAAGGAAATTCAAGCTCTCGTTAAATACAACGAAAAACCAACCCCTAAAAATGATCTTTCGATTCCGAGATATTTCTAAACTGCTCCATGCACTGCCCTCCCTACTTAACAAGTCTCTGCACTGGTCAAACATTAATTTTTTGGTTCGCTATACTCTCTCCTTCAAAGTCACTGTTTTAAGCTGTGTTCAAATTAAAGCCGAAACATGATTAGAGTAAACATGTTTCAAGGAAACATGCTTCGCCGAAACATGTTTTTTATTGGGTCGTTCACACGAGATGTCCGTGTGAAACACGTTTTCATGCATGGTTGTGTAACTTATGCTGTTTCATGACACTCGCATAATTTCAGCTGTAGATTGGAGCTGGAAACTTCTGTAACAGTTGCATTCATTCTTTCGTTTAGTGTTAAATTTCTAGACGTTCGGAGGAGGAGGGCTATGCTGCGTTTAACGGCAACGAGACGGCATTTGCGCTCTCTTCGGTACAAGATAGTCCGTTTTCCACAAGGTCATCTGTAACAATCGACGATAATTGCCGTTATATTTCTTCGTCGGCCCATATTGCAACTAGACATTTAGCCTCCCAATAGCCCCAATTTTGGTTCTTTTGGGCACTTACCTCCTCTCGCATGAATCCGCCATTTTGAACGTGTTTGGTCGGATCATGATTGAAACTACCTCGCGAGGTTATTTCAATCATCAGAATAATCATGTTTCAACCATGATTCGCGCCTTGCACTGTCTGATGTGAACACTTTTCATGACGAAACATGTTTCATTCGTGATCAGACTAATCATGTTTCGGCCAAGTGTGAACACAGTATTAGAGGCTCCTAAAAGTTGTAATTTGATCTACGACCAAGCAAAGAAGAGGAACGAGCCTAATACCGGGTTGACGTCATAGACTGCTTTGCATTGTGATAGTTCTTTGAAAACAGCATGTTGTTTATATGTCCAGAAGTGTGTGCCATTTCCTGTTCGTGGAATTAGCACGGAGAGGAAAATAAATTGAATATATTTTTTTGCGACCTGATAGTTTTTTTTTACTCCTGAGTAACTGCAGATTTGGATTTATTTAGTTAGTGCACATGACAACGACTGTAGACGAATAATGGAAGAACGTTGTCTTTTCCGATGAAAGACAGATCGAGAGGTAAAAGCAACCGTGTCAATATTTGGCTAAAGGATGTCGATAATTTCAACACGAACCAACGTCTGCGAGGATGCTGATCAAGTTGGATCATATTAGAAGTAACATATCAATAACGAGTGGGAATGTTTGATCCGAGGTTCCAAACACTAAGAAACAGATGAAGGCATGAAGCCGAAGGCAGAGTACTTACTGCTTCGAATTTCAAAACACGAAGAACGAGTTCTTGGTCAATTCTAGAACAACTGGCCGACTATTGTTTCGTTTTGTTTTTCTTGCTACAGACGGCAGAGAAAAATTATAAGAGATTTGGATATCGTATCTAGATCTCTAAGGTTTCATCGACTTTTTTATTGGGCCACGTATGAAAATACATCAATGTGGTATACATCCTGTGATTGGTCGACTTGGTTGGTGAATTATTAATGATTTTGAGAAAGCTTTATAAATCCATCCCTGATCACTTGGACAATGGTAATAAACCGAAGGGCCATCCCACTAACTAATGAGGTCACTACAAACTTGGAGTGAAAAAAATGCGCTCAGAAAAAAAACATACGCCGGTATATTCAATTGTAGGAGGAACACTTAAGTCCCTTGACTGCAAATTTAGGACGGCCCATTTTGTCAACCATAAGTCATTTGTAAGCTCTAACTACGGATAAAACACAATTTCATGCTTTCAATGTTTACGTACTATAAACGTTTACATAATTTATAAACTCTGGCGTCCGATGGGTGTTAATGTCAACAATCTCATTTACGTCGACCGAATTCATTCACGATCTACTAATCAACCATTGAAAGGAGTAGAGTTTTGTCTCCATGTTAATCCGGCTAATTTGATTCAAATTAACACCTCTCCTCCGAACTCTCTCGATGCACGTACCTTAAAGTTTGTGTATGGAACGCTCAATCATTAAGGAATAAAACGGCGAGTCTTGTCGATTATATACATGACAATAAATTGGACATCTTGGCAATTAGTGAGACGTGGTTTTCGGATAAAGATGCCGCGGTGAAAGCTGAATGTACTCCCGATGGTTATAAGTTGTATGATGTACATAGATCCGGCCGTAATGGTGGAGGTACAGCTTTGATCACTCGTTCAAATATAATTGTCAAGCAGGTTGTTGCTCCTACGTGGTGCTCTTTTGAACTTTCGGAATGGATTTTAATTGATGGATCTTTTCGCTTACGGCTTGCTGTCGTCTATAGACCTCCTTACTCTACACAGCATCCTGTAACAATTTCCGAATTCTCCCAGTACCTTGAATCATTTGTTTTATGCACGGAGCCCATATTGTTATGTGGTGACTTTAACATCCATTTTGATTAGCTTGCTTGAGTGAGGCTCCAGCACTTGGCTAAGTAGCCTGACTTCTGGCTGTTATACACAATTGTGGTCTCATTCACACAGAAGCCCTTCAAGCTAATCCTGCCAAGCCGACCACATGCTGGAAAGGTCAGACCACAACACCGGGAACACTGTCCCCTACTCTTTTCGAATAGTGTGTGGGATCTTTAACGTCCCACAGAGTTAATGAACAAGGGTTGTGAGACGGGACCTCCGGCTTATCCGAGAAGACTAGAGAGTCTAACCATTTGCAGATGAAATTACAAAGGCAGCACTTTCTCCTCAGTTATTTAAAGACCCTGAGTGTTGGTCCGGTCGGAGTCTCGAACTCACGACCTCCCGCGTCACAGCCCGGTGCACAACCAAGTGAGCCACCGGTGCGCGGTTGATGTTGTGGATAAACCCGATGCAGAATCATTTGTGGACCTGCTTGATTCTTTTGTACTAGCTCAACATGTCCACTTTGCAACTCATGTTGAATGACATATACTGGATTTAGTCATAACCAGGAAAATGGACAGTATCATTCAAGACACACCAATTTTAGGCTCCTTTCTATCCGACCATGCGACTGTATTGTTTAACTTGAAAGGTTTTAAGTCAGAATCCTCTGCCAAGGAAACGTGATTTCGGAAAATCAAATCGATTAATCTTCCCAAGTTTAAGAACGATCTTCGTAATTCAGAATTGTTACTAAACACTCCTAAACGTCTTGCTGATCTCGTTGGTTGTTTTGGCACTACTCTAAAATCCATCATTGACAGACATGCTCCTTGGCGGAAGAAAACCATGATTCAAAGAGCTCAAGCCCCATGGTTGTCCGATGAGATCAGATCTGTGAAACGTCTCCGGAGGACAGCTGAGCGCAACTGAAGGTCTACAAAGTGTGAATCTGACCGGAGATCTTTCAAACTTCTTCGGAATAAAGCTGTCTTTCTTATGAACAAGTCTCGTTGTGAATTCTATACAGATTTCATCAGCAACATCTCTGATAATCAACGGAAGCTTTTTGCTGCTACAAAGAAACTGTTAAATCAGTCAGCAGAATCGCCCTTTTTACAGCACGGCGACAAGTTAGCTTTGGCTAACGACATGGGTTCGTTCTTCGTCAAGAAAATATCCGATCTTCGCGTTAGCCTTGATGCAATTCCGAACTCATGCAGTACTATCAGCCGCCATTCTTCTAAGTGTTCTTCTTCCTTTACTGCTTTTCACCGTGTAGACATGGACTATTTAAGGAAACTTGTGCTTAGAACGCCGACAAAATCCTGTTTACTCGATCCTGTTCCTACGAACACCATGAAAGATTGCCTTGATGAGTTACTTCCGATATTAACAACCATGATAAACCTGTCGCTTGAATCTGGATTTTTCCCTGTTATTTGGAAAGATTCGGTTGTCACACCACTGTTAAAGAAACAAGGCCTTGACTTTGTTTTTAAAAATTTTCGACCTATCAGCAATCTTTCCTTTGCTTCAAAATTGGCTGAAAGAGTGGCAGCTGATCAGATCCAGTCCTACTTAAATGAGAATGATCTTTTTCCTACATTGCAATCTGCCTATCGACAGCACCACAGTACAGAAACCGCCCTACTTAAAGTCAAGAATGACATTTTGATGAGCATGGAAGATAAGCAAGTCACATTGCTTGTGCTTCTCGATTTAAGCGCCGCTTTTGATACTGTGGATCATCGGATTTCTCTTAGATCGCCTCCAATTTGATTTTGGAATTTCAGGTTCTGCACTTAATTGGTTTGAATCGTACCTCTCTAATAGAACCCAGCGTATCTCTATCGATGGTGTTCTATCGAATACTTTTAATCTTAAATTTGGAGTTTCACAAGGTAGCTGTCTCCGGCCATTATTATTTTCTCTCTATGCTAGCAAGCTTTTTAAGATCGTCGAGTCACATCTTCCTAATCTCCATAGTTATGCAGATAACACACAACTGTACATCGCGTTTAGACCAGGAAATGATTTGGAGGAAACTGCTGCCTTAACTGCCATGGAATCATGTATTGCTGATATCAGTCAGTGGATGCACACGGATAAGTTAAAACTGAATTCAGATAAGACAGAATGTCTTCTAATTGGAACGCGACAACAACTTCAGAAAGTCAGCAACATCAGTATGTTATTGGTCGGCGACTCCCAAATTGCTCCATCACGTGAAGTTCGAAACTTAGGAACCTGGTTTGACTCGAAAATGAGTATGCTAAGTCATATTAACAGAACTTGCTCATCTGCTTTTTATTATCTTTATAACATACGTAGAATTAGGAAATATTTAAGTCGTCCATCTACCGAATCATTAGTTCATGCTTTTATAACCAGTAGAGTAGATTATTGTAATAGCCTATTATATGGCCTCCCGAATTCACATATCATGAAACTCCAAGGTATACAGAATGCCGCAGCTCGGCTGGTCTTAGGAGCACCAAGATTCTGTCATGTTACACCACTGCTTTTTAACCTTCATTGGCTCCCGATTAGTTACCGCATAATTATTATTAAATATAAATGTAATTATTAAACTCACTTTAACCCTTTCACCGCCAAAAATGCAAATTGACACTTATAGATTTTACTCTGTCTAATGCCAGACGATTTTACTCGTCAATGGGGAAGCCCTCGGCAGTGAAAGGGTTAAAAGCCAGTTAGGGGTCAGTACTCTAACTTGGAAATGTCTGCAAACAAATAAGAATTAAAGTATTACAAACCACCGCATGGGGTGATCCGAAAGGACAAAAAAAAAAAAAAAAGGGTGGGGGCACGATTGTGCACGCACTCCGAGCGGTTAGCAAACAGGACACTGCCACAGACCGCGAGGAGCATGGTGCACGTGGGGATTAGAGTACGTACAACCGAACGACGAAAGAAGTGTGATACACGTATGGATCATTTTTACAAGTGGTTATGGCGTCAGATGACCTATGGTTGTTTTCAAGGCATGGATTAGGCCAGTTTCGTATTCTAACGGTTGGGTCGGATCGAGCATGAAGTGAAGGCAAATGTGTGGTGGGGGAATCTTTTCATATTATTTCCCCTGCATTAGCCTCCATTTCATGCTAGATTCAGTCTCACCGCGAGAATACGAAACTGGCCAATTTCAAGTCATCCTAGAGACTGGTATAACGATAATCATATAGTATCAACCGGCTTTGAATATACAATTAACATTATTTCATGACACTGACAGTTGGAAAGGAATTCTGGGAATTGAACGTTTTTCTTTTAAAATTCAACCCAGATATCCGGACTTGGGACTGGAAGCTACGATTATTAGCTCACCTGTCACCGCCCTGAACCACTAAACCACCGAGTCGCCGTTTGCTTAGACAACATTTTTAAACACAATAATCTAATTTACTTGTGATAATACCGGGCTTTTAACGTGCGATAACACTCGCTAAGAACTTATTTTAGACAACTGACGAGAAAGGTCCGACCACACTTAAAACAAAGCTAATCATTTTGAAATTAGCGTCAAGGCTCAATCATTGATGAATTATTGTGATCCTAATCTAGATAACAGGCAACAAATAACAAATACGTATTGAAGAAACTTTGTAACTTGTTCATCGTGGTCTAGTGAATAGAAGCTGTTCCTCTAAGCCGAAGCTCCGTGTTCAAATCCTGTCCAGGGAATACTTTTACCTTTTTTTTCTTTTTATCTGCTACAAGTCCTGGGACTTAGACCAGTGCATATGGCATGTAATTATGATTATCATATATTCAACGCTGGGTGATATTATATGATTATCGTAATTCCACTCTCGAGAACATGTTGCCTATTTGTTGGTCACCCAACTTTCACAGAAGCAAACAACATTTCGCGTTTCAAATCAGAGTTGGAAAGTTTGTTGGTTCTCTACTACCCTCCGAGAGGTTTTAAATTGGATTTGATTTCTGTCAAGTGTCCCCAATTTGTACCCCAGTGCTAAATACAGTTGACACTGAACTCATTTTGCGTCTCTTAAAAAGGTTTCTCCCATTTAACCACCAGAGCATTGAACGCTGCTTGTTCAAGTTACGAGCCGCATTCAGTGAAGAACGCAATATATTGGCCCAAGTGCGTGATCTCATGTAAATTAATTAATTAAATAATTAATTAATAACAATAACTAATTAAATGAATGAATGAATGACCATGTCTTAATAGCCTGCTTGCAGGTGGTAGATGTTGTTGTCGCCACGAAACACCATATTTGGAAGAGCGTGGGATAGGTCTGGGCCGGGTGACAAAACGACGGGGTGGGGAGTAAGAAGAGCGGAGAGATTTAAACCATTTGAGCCAACCAATTAGAAAGCCGCGTCCGCTGATGGACGCAGCTACCGAGAAAAGGCTGGTGTTCGGACAGGCGGTTTTTCTCTCCGCTCTTCTCACTCCACAACCCGTCGTTTTGTCACCCGGCCAAGACCTTTTCCACCCTCTTCCAATATGGCGTCTGATACGTGTTTCGTGGCGACAATAACCTGCGGTCAGGCATACTTTCCTCAGAGAAAATGTGAAAAGGCTACGTTTTCACACCCTCTCTAAAGAAAAGTACATCAACTGCCTGCAAGCAGGCTAATTAACAAATAGATTGGCACACGAGGCGATAGCCGAATATGTCACTGATGTTCTTACTACAGTTTGACGTCGTCGTCTGTGATCTATTACTGAACAGACGCACGGCAACATGGAATCTATTTGTTTTATTTAATAAAGAATTAAACTTTATTCGGAAAACTTTGAGATGGTGACGTCAATCGTGCGTCTGTCCTCTAATAGATAATAGGCAAGAAACAATCAAAATGCGCGAATAACTTGGGTTATTATATATTTCTTAGAGACAAAGATAACAATGATGTGAATTACAAGTGCTGGTGGAAGAACAAAAGGAGCAAATGAGAGATCTTTTGTTCTTGTCCACCAACATGGCCGCGATGACGTAATGAAAAATTAAGCAATAATAAATTCTTTCAAAGGTGAAAATTGCAAGATCCCGTAGGGCGAGTGCAATTTGTAGTCTTCGAAAAAAAAATTCTTATGTATTCCAAATAGCACAAGAAAAATCATGTGATTACTTATTCATGATTACTTATTAAAAATATACATGAAAAAAGTCGGAATGGTTAAGCAGAGTATCACGCAATTACGCAAAAACTGCGACATCTAGGGCTCGGATTTGATTTGCTTTTTGTGACTCTCTTTGCTCAAAGAGGAAAACACGCTCTTGAGTGAAACTCACTCGTTTCTTCTTTAAAGGGGCTATGTCATTCAAAATTATATAATCCATGATTGGGGTGCAGGGATGGCTCAGTGATGAGAGCACTTGATTTGATTTGCGTTAATTGTTAATTTCAGTTTACACTATCCCCAATTAGCGCTAGAACGACTTGACACTTAATATGTTGCTTTTCTTCCCTTTTTTCCCCAAAATGCCCAAAAAATAGGGTGAAACATTGCAAGAACCACTTAAAACTATTGAACGACATAAAAAAATACTGCAAAAGGAAAGAGAAGCATGGATAGACATAAATGTACAAGATTGAAACGGATTACAGTTAGGTAATCTTGAAAAAAGTCGGCCCGACGTTTTTCAAAATTATGACAAATCGCCTGGATAAAGGTCGTTTCTTTCTCAGAATCATTTCGTTTCTGACGTAACGATAATTTTATCGGTAAAGGAATTCCACATTACCATTTTCGAGGTTTAAACTCGTGATTAGCAAAGATTTTCCCGAAAGACAACAAAATGACGTGACATAGCCCCTTTAACTAAAATAGTCCGCAAAAAAACCTAACTGTAAATTGCTCTGACAGACGTTTTCCTGCGTGTCATGCATGTCTTAGAGTTGCACTAAGCAAACGTTTATGCCACACACTAAGGAAGGACTGAACATGTTGGTGCCGCTTCATAATTTCTCTTCTTTTCAGCCTCTCATCTGATGACAGGTCAAAATGTTTTTGGTTTACGTTTGCACCACATGGTTTTGCAAACCCGGGAGTTACTGGTGTAGCCCTTTTATTTCGCGGGGTTTATTTTTTCGGATTTTGCGGATAGTACTTGATCTGCTAAAATACGGTTCCAGAAGAAAAAAACACCAGCAAAATTAAAAACCGTAAAACTTTACTCCCATTAATATAACTAAAAATGGCTTTTATTCGACATAGTGGGGTAAAAAAGATCCTTTATTTTAATATTTGCATTGAGAAAAAGCAATTGGAGCTTGCTACAAACAAAAAGCAACGATAAAAGGTTAAGTCAATTAAAAGGCCACGTTAACTATTTTTATGGCCTCCAGGATGCCACATTTTCCCCACCGGTTCTCGATGATTGAGGGTTTTTTTTACCAAAGAGTGATAGACATTGAATATAGTTTTGCTGCTTGAAAAGAAAACCACAAAAATTAGTTTCCAGCGGAAATTTCTCAGTGTCAATTCGCGCCGCAAAAATTGGTTCGCGCAAACTTCAAAAAAATCGCCAATCCGGAAAAACATTTTATGCCACACGGTAACACCAAAACGCAAGCCAAAAGACAGATGAAGAAAAAATAACATAGCTTTTATATTAAACTCTGAATTTCGAATTCTCAGCGAAGGGTTAATGACAGTCGATCGCAAAAACACTAAAATTCCTGTGAAAGGGCAAGATATTCTGTCAGAAGGAAGAGATTAATCACGTGCTAGGCAATCACACAGGGTGCATGTGATCACCCTATGTGAAGGTTCTTGTTTCAATGAATGAAGAATGTTCGTCACTTTTAGAGTTGAACAACGTACTTTTTAGCCAAGAAACTTACGTCTTTCGTCTTTTGATTTTGTTGTAATTTAGTTGTTTGTTTGTTTGTTATTTATTTGTTTAAGCAGGTTAAAGTTTTGGCAGCTATTCAGCTGATGTGGACCTTGCTATACCCACCCACTCATATACACACAGAGGGCAGCCACAACACCGGGAGCTTCATCCCCTACTCTTCTCGAATAGTGTGTGGGTTCTTTAATGCTCCACAGGGAACTAATGAACATGGACGTTATTTGTGAGACGGGACCTCCGGCTTATTGTCCTTATCTTTTAAAAATATTATCCGAGAAGACTTGAAAATCTAACCCTTTGCGGATGTAATTACAAAGGCAGCACTTCCTCCTCAGTCATTTAAAGACCCTGAGTGTTGGTCCGGCCGGAGTCGAACTCACGACCTCCCGCGTGACAGCCCGGTCCTCAACCAACTGAGCCATCGGTGCGGGTCCGGACGCCTTCTTTGTCAGGTTATTGACCCGTGACCGGACTCTTACTTGGAACAATGTTGATCAATCCCTTCACTGAAGAACAATTTCTTTCAAGAATGAAGCAAAACATGGACAACAAGCTTTCTTTCAAATAATTCTTGACTGACAAGAATTAGTCGAATTTCAAATTGTTTTTAACCTGAAGACTGTGCAGAGTTGAGTACAAATAAACAAAATTATAAATAGCCAGAAAATTGTAAACACAGTAGGCTTAGCTACATAATTAGATGCACTGTAGGACCCCTTTTGGTGAATAGCCGCTGATAAGGAATGGATATGAACAGACTGACCCCTCTCCACAAAAAAAAAACACGTTTTGTCAAAGTTTTTGTCTGTGAAAAGTTTTTAACATGTCAGGTGAAAGTTCAAATTGCTCTACAATTCTCGAAATTGTCAATATTTTTCTAAAATTCCCGAGAGTTTCTAAAAATTCTTTTTAATGTCTAAAATTTCCAAAGATATTCCGGAATTATGTAGCTAAGCCTAAAACACAGACTACTCAAGGTGTTTTCCGTCTCATGGTCTCTGGTATCTAACCCAAATAAGCTACCAGAGAATTTGCCGTTTGGTTTCAGTGTTGCATATAACACTACAGTTTTTAAAATATTACCGAGAACTCGACGAAGAGGTAAATCAGCGACAAAATTTCTTGTGCGTATATGTGTTATGGCGTTGTTTATTTCAAGCTCGTATGCAAATTTTTAACAGAGAAAAAAAAACTACAAAAAAGATTCCACTTAACGGTCGTTAAAAAGCTATATTTTTGGTAGTTCATTTGGACGAAAAAATGTCACAAAAACTTTTTTCCACCGTAAAGTTTATTACACAATATCTGCTATTAGAGGCAAAAAAACCCTTCCAATTTTAATTACGTGCGTGCAAACAAGAAACATAACAGCAATTAAATAAATTTCAGTTTGACAGTTCACATCAAACCCTTTTCGGAATAACCTTGATCGTAAATGATGATGCACAAAAGAGACAACAAGCTTACTTTCAAATAATTCGTTACTGTCACATTTCCAATTTTTTTTTTACCTTAAGACTGTGCAGAGTTGATTACAATATAAATGTAAATTGCCAGACAACTTAGATGCGACTTCAGTCTGAATCTGAATTGCCTGACCTCTTTCATCAACTTCCTCTTCCTCCAGTGTGCAGAAGCCAGTGCTGAGGGTTTCCATTTCTTAAAAGTTTGCTGGGACATTGCTCGGAATGTCCTTTGAGATGCCCAGATGCACGGTTCAATTCTACCTGTTACCATGACTCCGAGGCTATTTTCTTTTTGCCCTGGGGGGGGGGGGGGGGGATGGTAACAGGTAAAATTGAATCATGCATCAAACATTAGCTCATCGTTGTTTGTGTCAAAAACCCTCACTCGCTCGTTCCTCGCTCGTTCGGGTTTTTGACACAAACAACTCGTGAATAAAACCCCGTACGCCGCACTTTCTATGACGTAAACTATATATTCGCCTGTTTGTACGAATTTTCTGAAAATCATTGTTTAGTTTGTTTAGCTCATTTCTCTGTGCTTGCTATGAAATGTAACTGCTTGCTTTTTATATTTATCGCATCAAGCTCCGTTTTTTCTCTGAGCCTTGCGAACGGAACGCTTGTTTCAGTTATATACGTTAATTTTAATTGTGACAGTGCGACGTAGAGCTCGTAGAAAGACATTTTGCAAACCAGTATGCACCGACTTAGATCAGTCCGTATAATATACGTAACAACCAAATGCCGATCCATCGATGGGATAATTTCATAAGTCAACAAAGAATTGAAATTGTAAAATTAAATGCCATTTGAAATTCAAAATATATTATAAAGAGGGTTCCCCGATGCAATCTGTAATAGTTACTCTCTTTTCATCAATTTTTAACTTTAAAATATTACACTGAAAAGTTATTTCATGGCGTGAAAAAGCTACAAAATGAATTTACTTAATTATCTAATTTCTCAACCCACGGGAGGTCATGTTGATGCATGCATGTAAATTATCACACAATAACAGGAAAAGTCTTGTCGGCTTAAAAAAAAACCTATGCTAACGGTATCTGATAAAAGATAATTTATAGACGAAGATATCAAACCATGTCATTTTTTTTACATCTTTTAGTTTTTTTACAGCGCAAATATAACTAATTTTCGTCCTAATAAGGTCTGCCTTCAAACGAATACTAGGCTTGCTGTGGCAGGTGTTGATGACAGCATGTCACACTGATGTCAGTTATAGATATTTATTCTTCCGCTGCTTTAGACCAACCCATAGACAACAGTTCTCTCACAGATTGATATTGGTCTAGTGATTCCCAGCTCTTGTCTAGGTTGTACTATTTTCTCGGACAGTTATTCGTTCATAGTAAACCGTTTTCAAACCATTTTGAGATAGTGCGTTCGAAATTAGTTATTGAGAAAGTGTTGCCACCTGCATAGATAATTACAACTGACTTTCAATTAAACTAGACG
Source organism: Montipora capricornis (assembly GCF_036669925.1). Classification (NCBI taxonomy): domain Eukaryota; kingdom Metazoa; phylum Cnidaria; class Anthozoa; order Scleractinia; family Acroporidae; genus Montipora; species Montipora capricornis. The sequence continues at coordinate 27,840,768 of NC_090892.1, read as the reverse complement.
ACCTGAATCCACTCACGTTCCAACTTTACAGGTAGCCTGCGTAGCTGGCGATATTGCAGGCGCACCGAATAAAGTTTTGTGGCGGTATTGTGGGAGCGTGGAATAAAGTCGCTAAGAATGGGGAGGAGGACTTTGTATTTCTCGCGGCTTCGCTGCTCGCGACAAGCGGCTCCGCCGCCAAAACTTTATTCCGCGCGCCGACAATACCGACAGCTACGCAGGCTACTTTAGAGGTGATGTCTAGTAGTAGCCAAAACGCAGAGTTGAGTACAAATAAATACAAATAGCCAGACAACAGAGATCACAGATCCACTTAAGGTGTTCGATTCCTTCTCTGTCTTTGTTGAGCCCATACTGAGTTACCAGAGAATTTTTCATTTGGTTTCGGTGTTGTACATAACAGCACACTTGACAAAATATTAGAAATACAGCTCACTTTGATTTCGGCTCGACGGGCGAAAGATTGTTGTCGACGTCCATTACTCGTCGCTTTTAAGATTCCAGATATTTATTTTTCATCGCCTGTCTTGTTTATCCAATTGACCTCCATAAGGGTATATTTTGTTTAAAGATCTACTAAAACGGCATTCGTGTTACAATGACTTTCGACGCCATTGCAGGTTAATTAAATGTTCTCCTGTGTGCACCAGAGAAATCTACGCCCCGTCAAACCTTCCAAAATACGCACAGAAGAATCTCTGCTCAAAGACACCACTTAACAGGGAAGTGACAGGCAAGACTTTTACCGACACGGAAAAAAAAAAAATAGGCTGTTCTTATTGATATGGCGCTTTCTTGTTGGCCAAATTTCAGCCTTATGTTCTTAATCGACTTGTTTTTATATGCGGGTGTTTACTGTACTACCGATGTCTTGATCACTTGATAGCTATTTTAGAGCGATAACCAGTATTTCAGACAGTTGATTTTACAGCTGGATAAAAGAAAGAAGAAATGACGTGGAATGATACATGATATTCGCTGGATTGTTTGTGTACATCCTCGGAGACCCAGGGGCAGATCGCGAGGCAAGGGAAGTGTAAACGGGCGAAAGAAAATAGCGACGATGAAAAGCATAGTAGGCGAGAAGAGCCCCTGGGGACAAGTTCTTACCAGACCAGTTCCAAACAGTAGAGGTCATTCTCAATTCTGATTGGTGCCAGAAATTCTTTGTGTTTTTCTGCCCAATCAGAGGTCAGCAGGCCGTGAAGTCGTTTCGCGTCTTCTTACACGGAAATCACTTGATCGCCATACTCGCCTGGTTCATTTGGCAAAGTTTTGCTCGAGGAGAAAAGTCTCAATCACAGCACAAAATGTACAGGAAATCGTTCGGAATATCGGCGGGGAAATACGCTGGACCTTTCGAAGGTATCTTTACAGTAGCGTATTTCCAGGTGTGCGAGATTTGTTTAAAGATGTCCTCCCCGATTCACCTATTAAACTAGTGCATAGCATCGATTAATTTGGATCTAACAATTATTTTTATTCTTTTCCTTTTCCTGGTCGAGGTATTGGTCGAGGTATTTCTAGATTTCTTACATGAATTGCGGTGGCAGAAACTTTGCTAATCTCGAGAAATTCTTGATCGCACGGGCCACACGCAGCATGACTTTACTTCATTGCGTGCTCAATTCAACGCTATAGAGCTCGTGTTCTCTTCACGATATTGTTCACGATGAGCCACCCGAAAGAAACAGTTTTTTGTTAACAAACTTAACAGAGAAAGCGAAACCTTTATGGTGAATTTTTGAGAATATTTGGAGACGTTTTCGACCAAACTTAAAAGTCCAGGCAGATGATGGTCTTTCTCTTGCATTGTGCGACACTTGTCATAGAAGGGTGGAATCAATCTGGAAAAAAAGTCGTCATTTGCCATTTCTGCAAAGCACGTGTTGAAAAGGACACATCCCCTTTCTCCTTTGACATTGAGGCAAGGGGATGCACAAACTGCTTGTCACATTACCTTTGAAAATGTACCAATTAAGCCAATTCCACCATCCTCGGTAATGTCTTTTCCTGGTGAGTTAAAAAATCACCATGAGGAAAGCAAAGGAAGTTGCCCCTGCTTTCCAAAATCAAGCAAAGGAACATATGTCAAGGTATGCACGTTTCCAATAATTATGTATACATACACACACTGTATGTCGATGTAAAAACACGTTTTATCATACTGACAGTGTACTAGAAAGTAAAATTTTCCATCGTTGTAATGGCATATCCTTAAGTTCCAAGTTTATTGCAAATTACTTAGTTTAACTTAGCCGAGTGCTCCGGCTTAATGCCACCTGAGCCCTTCCAGAGGATAATGAATCAAAATTAATACAACCGGAAAAAGAGTTTGTTAGATTTGGTAAGGTTTATCTCAAAAGTTCATCCAGCGTCGTTCCCTGATTTGTTTGGAAACAAGTGAGAAGTGTTACCGGGTATTTTGCATTCTTAAAGTAATTTTCAAAGAATTATCCAGTGGAATTTTTTTCATCTTTCAGCTTTTTCATAAATATTTCAAATTTTACTTCACTTTATAGTTCTTTCTCACATCATGTACTGGGACAGAGAATTATGATATCTAAAAAAGCAAAATACTGCTCACTGAATTGGTTTTAGAGATACTTTTCAAAGACCAAGTTTTAGACGGTCTTTGAGCACTGTACCATTACCATAGCAGCAGTTGGGACCCAGCAAACACCCTTTAAAACACTGCAATAGTATTACACAGGTATGAAGCTGTAGCCCTTTTGTAAGGATTGGAGTAATCTTTTTCCATTGGACACACGACTATTAAGAGTGGAAAATCCTTTCGAGCTTCCTTTAATAAACTCGGAAAATAATTTATCTTTTTATCTGTGACCACATTTCTGTCATTCTGTAGAGTGCTCTTTTACCTCTTCAAAGATTTGTCTAAATAGATTAATGCTGCAGTGACATTTTGCATTTTGCCTGAGTATAATATTTATGCTGAATTCAAAACCCAAGCAGCTGGATACAGTTGAACAACAATAATAATAATTATTGTTGTTCAACTGTGTCCAGGTACATACATGTACTATAGAAAGAGTATGCTGTTTCCTTCTTTCTGTGGGAAATATGAAAATAGTACATCAAATCAGTTAATAATTGTAGTTCTACTTTGTTTCCCTAAACTGAAATATTGTGCTACTTTTTCTGATGTGTCCAATAAAGCTGATAAATTAATAAAAAATAGTGAAAGAATGTGAATTAATTATTAAAAGTTGTCACATTTTTGGGATCTTTGCTGTAAAGAGAAATATCAAGGTTAAGATTTTATATTTGCAGAGGTACAATTAAGAATATTATGTACTACCTGGATCCAAACTCATTTTACTATTGGAGAAGAAGGGTGTCTGGAAAACCCGAATAGCAAATAGCGAATAGTCGCGAATACCGAACAGCGAATAGTGACGAATAGTTCGAATAGTGCGAATAGTGGCGAATAGTCGCGAATAGTGACGAATAGTCACGAATAGTTACGAATAGTAACAAATAGTGGCAAATAAGGGTGGAGGATTGTGACGAAATGACGAAAATTTGGTACCCAGTACTTCCTGGTCAACCGCGCAGCAACGTTCGATGGGATTTTCCCGCTAAAAAAGCAGAGATGTGTCGGCGACGGACAGCTTGAGCCCTGAGAAGAAAAGGTAATAAATGCACTGTAATCCTCTTGCATATTAAGATAATTAATTAACACAACGGTTATCAGAGTAGCTCGTTTGTCTCTTTAATCACAAACCACCTGCCTCACATTTTTATTTTATTCCTTTTTACAGAACGTGTCTCGCGCGCTGATGATGAAATGTGAGTATCTAAAATTTATGTTCGGGCGCCACTGTGCGAGGAGATGATCATGAGCTTGATGTATTAATATGAAAGTGATTTATATTTTTGCATTTTGACGTTTGTTCTTCTTCAGAGTGTGCATGCACGAAACTCTCTTTTGATGACAGGTAAGCATATTATTTGCTTTGATTACGAGATTGTTCAGCATAAGGCTGTGACTATTGAAGACTATTCGTCACTATTCGCCACTATCTGCACTGTTCGTACTATTCGCTATTCGCGACTATTCGCTGTTCGCTATTCGCTATTCGCTATTCGGGTTTTTAGAAACCTCAGGACTCTTTTGTTGTTATTACTGTCTAACACACAGCACACTTTTGTATGAAATATAAAATAGCAAACAAGGATTTCCTTAGAGCAAAATTAATGTTGCTTTAAAACATTATGACAACCCAACTTACGGTGCTCATAAAATATTAACAATCTCTTTCCTATATTCTTTGCAACTGTCTTTAATCTTTTTTCACATTCAGATTATTGTCCATTATCCAAGTAAAATTATCTCAAAGGAATTGCCAGCACAATTGTGCACAGCCTGTGTATAATTTGCTCCTTGCATAAAGAACACATCAGCTGTTTGGCAGCATTCGGAAGCAAACGTTTGCTCTCGAGATTAGCAAAGTTTCAGCCACAGCAATTGATGCAAGAAATCTAGAAATACCTCGACCAGGAAAAGGGAGCAGAATAAAAATAATTGTTAGATCCAAATTAACCAATGCTATGTTTAATAGGTGAATCAGGGAGGACATCTTTAAACAAATCTCGCACACCTGGAAATACGCTATTGTAAAGATACCTTCGAAAGGTCCAGCGTATTTCCCCGCCGATATTCCGAACGATTTCCTGTACATTTTGTGCTGTGATTGAGACTTTTCTCCTCGAGTAAAACCTTGCCAAATGAACCAGGCGAGTATGGCGATCAAGTGATTTCCGTGTAAGAAGACACGAAACGACTTCACGGCCTGCTGACCTCTGATTGGGCAGAAAAACACAAAGAATTTCTGGCACCAATCAGAATTGAGAATGACCTCTACTGTTTGGAACTGGTCTGGTAAGAACTTGTCCCCAGGGGCTCTTCTCGCCATACTATGCTTTTCTTCGTCGCCATTTTCTTTGGCCCGTTTACACTTCCCTTGCCTCGCGATCTGCCCCTGGGTCTCCGAGGATGGTTTGTGTACTGAGTACCCCAAATTGAAGCTGACACTAAAACTAAAGAATGAACTCATTAATCTTTCTTTTTAGATCTGTATCTCCGGTCAAATTTAAAAACTTATTGGACATCTTGAAAAAGAACATAATGGCATTGAACATTCAACTGTTGGTCGTCGTTAAGCCTGGTTTTCACCAGCGACGCAAGCAAGAGTATAAGTAGCTTATGCTGCGAACTCAAGTATAAGCGCAAGCACAAGGAAAAGGAAAAATTTTGATCCTTGTGCTTGTATTTATGCTTGCATCAACCCCGTTTTCACGGTGAAGTAAGCAGCGCTCTTATCCCTGCGCTTGTCCTTGTGCTCGTCGGTGAGCAAACATCTATCAGCCAAGTACAGTCCTCGTCCTGGAATGGCGCTATGTTTGCAGATTTTTGTTCGCCACTTTCAAGAGTTGGTTTGCTATTAGCCTTGAAACCAGTCGATTGCCTACAGATAAGACGGGCTCAGTATGTAATTAACCACAGTTTTGGCTTTCCTTTGTAGTCTTTTCAATACCAGGGGGTGTTGACGAAAATCTTCGAAACCGTTATATCCAATGCATGGGAATTAGTAATTACACTCACGATGTTAAAATTGTTATGGATAACATTTAATTGCAATGTTATTTCGGCAGAGGACGTTAAGAACAATAAAAATAATTGTGGAACGCTAAAACCTGGCTGTCCCTCAATTTGTAAAGGAGACGACTTGAGACTTGATGAAAGAAAACACTGCAAATAAACACTTGACATACAATGTATTCCGCTTTCATTTTGACTGGTGCGCTTGGGTATTATGTATTTAGTTGCCAAACTACTTTTATTGAAAATTAACTCAGCTGGTTCATCTTTATGAACTGCATAAAATTTTGTTATTTGTCAATTGGTTTTCCGACTTGGATGGTTAAACATGACAAGCATGTATTTAAAGCCATGCATTTCTGTTTACGCTCTAGAGCATTTTGTTGTGTTGTTTATATTCGGCTTTTTGAGTTTTAATTATATTCACTTTTAAATTTATCCCTTCCTTTTTTCAGAAATTATAGTGCAATAATTGTTTTCTTCATTTCACAGCATCAAAGCAATTAGCTGAAATATGTTAAAATAGCTAAGAGTATCTGGTATACTCCGAATGGAATGACATTGGCAGTTCATTGTATTTAATATATAAATGTTAGACCCATATTCGAAAAAAAAAAGAATGATATTAAAATTCTGAGCCCAGCTATCATCTTAAGTTTAAATACAACAATGAAAAAGAAAGTAAAAAACCCTCCAGGCTGCTCTACGATAAGCTAGTAACTTGAGCACTATCAAGTGACAATTTACAACTCTGTCGCGGTTTAATTTCGTCCTTGTGGAAGGGAAAATTAAGATGTTTGCTCATGTATTCACACTTCGTGGCGCTCTTTAGCCAATAAAACCAAAACTTCCGCAAGTCTAACAGATCATTTTATCATGATAACATAGATGTGCTCAAGAATATTATACCATTTTAGGAACTACCGTTGATTTGTGGACGATAAAAATTGGGTCTAATATCCTTTCCTTTCTCATCCGGAGATCTTCACGGGTTTTGTTAGCTTTCTAAATGAGAAGTCAGCCAAGGTTTATTTTGTAAATGAACTAATTTGCATAAGGCACGAAGGCCTTTCGATTAAAAGGGAAATTCTGTTAAAACAGTCCACTCTAGGGTTTCGTCAGCTGACAGTTTAAATGTAAATAGAGCCGAAGACAACTTTGCTCTCACAGCCAATAAGATTTCAGCTATAGTTAATAACATATCCGTTTCACAAAGGAGAAGTATTTAATCATCTTTTGGAAAAGCCGTATAAAATAATTATTGCTGCTTTGAAAATTGCGAAACCACATATTTAAACTTTGATGGAGTTTTGAACCTTTTTCCGGGGTTTAGTTATCTGGGAAGAAATTCGCCTGACACTCTACTATCTTTTGAGTTTACATTTTGAAATTTGAAATTTGCCAGACAGTTCTGGGCAGGTGATGTGTATTATTTGCCTTTTCTCTTGGATAACATCTCTACGCGTTCGGTGTTAAAATTAGTATGTTCAGTGTTTGCCAATGGGCAGCACAAAAATATTAATTTAACACCTTGGTTTTCAATATCGCAGCCAAGTGGCCCGACAGTTTCACCTCTGAGCACCCTTTTTATCCTTAAAATGGAACTGAGAAGGAGGTTATTGTTTCTTGTTATCATTTGGCTTTCAGTCCAGGTTAGAGTTTCGTTTTTGAAATCCTCGCCTAATTGCGGTTTTCGTTTATGGGTCTAATACACACACACTGGCATCTTTAAGTCACGCTCTATTTTTTCTATCCGACAGGAGTTTATTCGTGGTGGTACAGAAGGATTAAATTGTAAGTATTTCGTTTTTCTTCCTGAAAATATCACTACCAATATGCAAGCTTGGCTATAATTTTGGACCCCTTGCATTGTATTTTAAGGATTAAAATGACCCAAAAACCAGTTGGACAAAATAGGCATTCTTTCTTGAGGACAGAAATTCCGGAAATTTGTGATAGCTGACGTTTTTGAATTAATTTAAGAAAGCGTATTTTTCTTTAATTTCTGTAATAATTGATTCCTAGAGATAAATAATACAAAAAAGGCTGTGAGAGAAACAGCTCAGTATATATTTCATATTTCCTTTGGTTACAGGAGGAGCAATTATAAACTATACCCTGAGTTTCTCTGTTAAGGACTGATTTTTTGAATTCTGTTTGTTCTACTTGAATATCCTTCTTGATAGCAAGCAATGATCGGTTTGTCTTCCGCTTGTGCTAAGAGCGAAGAATAACATGGGCGGCAGAAATGGTTGTTAAACTGTGGTGGCCTTTAAAATTTTATAGTTTTTTTTAGTTAGCGTGAAATTTCTTCTCGACTTTTCTCAGTTCTACTCTAGCACACTTAATGTTGACGATATTCATCTTGTGGTAAACAATTCTGATCAGAACGACGTTTTTAGCATCGTGAATTCAAATAGTGAAAGGGAATTGCCCACGTCAGCGAAGAACTTAAGGTGGCTTAGACCGGTTTCAACAATTGGGAGGGGATGTCTCATCATTAGAAGGATTACCTGAACAAAACTGTTTCACTTAATGGCAATGTTTTGGAACCATTTAAAACCCCAATAATTGATAGCAAAATGCACATATTAATATGACGTACCATGGCAACAAAATAACCATCTAAAAGCGCCTTATATTTCGTGTTTAATATGTCTCAAAAACGAACTCATTGACCCCCATTTTTTATTGCTGAAAAGCAGGCTAAGATGAAACTCTCTGCCACGTTTAAAAGAAATTCTCTGGAGAGGATTCAGAGCCACCTGAAAGGTTTCCAATTTTGAAGGTTGCTATGAATCTGCTCCAGATAATTCAATTAAAACTTTGCAGAGAGTTTTATCTTAGTGTGCTAATTACTCTGTAGCAATAAAAAATCGGGTTCAACGAGTTCGTTTTTGAAATATAAGAGCTTATACACAAAATATATAGCGTTTTTAGATGCTTCTTTTGTTGCCATGGTAACCTATGCGTCATATTAACGGGTGCGTCTTGTTAAGCGCTTGTTCGTGTTTCATATGGTGTCATAACGTTGCCGTTAAGTAAAACAGTTGGGTAGATTCAATCCTTAAAGGCCCACACGAGATGTTATGCATTTATAACAAACATTCAAGCAATTTCTGTTGTCTTATAGCACGCGTAAAGCCACTAAAAATTATGGAGTAACTGCTTGGTATGCATACCACGAATCAACTAAGTACTAACCAGGGGGCACTGTGGTCCAGTGGTTAGGGTGCTTGCCTTGAGATCCGGAGATCCCGTGTTCAAGAGCCGCTCTACCATTTCTGGTAGTCCCTGGCTCAACCTCCCAGCTTCATTTGTAAACAGCCAACTGGTTTGCCTCCGGCCAGTTGGGATTTTTAAAAGTTGTTGTTGTTGTTGTTGTTCTGTTCCGTCTTTCGTTGTGTTTCAGTGGCCCTGAAAGCCCCTATGGGAAGCGGCCAATTTAGTATGTACGTATTTATGTGAGAATTAACGTGAGACGTGGTCTCATAAAAGATACCCGATAACCGTTAAAGGTTCAAAAATTAAGCAATAAAATGTTAAGTCGTAAATCCTCTCTCTAATTCCTCTCATTTTTTAATGGTGAGTTCCAAGAGTACTTGCTTCAAGATATCAAAACTAACGCCACCTGGTTTTCTTTTGTGTTATCGAAAAAAAATTCTAAAGACCTTAAACCTATTTTTGAGCAACAAAAATCGATCTTCAACTACCAAAAAAAAATTGAAATTAATAACAAAGCTCCGTTTTAACTGTATCGAGAGAAAATATTCACTTGTTTGACGATAGGAACCCAGTTTATTGATCGCAAACATTTATTTTACCGTAAGTCCTCTATAGAGTCCCTGGGTACTTATATTAAGTATTTCAAGCACATTTGAGGGGTAGGGATATGGGGGTGGGGTGGGGGGGGGGGGGTTAATTAATTAAGTGAAACGCTGGTTTCGGGTTGTTGTACTGCTTTTTCAAAACAACCAGAACTGATCATTTCCCCAGAAAAAACTGGCAAACAAAGAGGAAAAGCTCAAGCACTTGACTGAAGAGTTGGGGGTTATGCAGCCGAAAGTTAAAAAGGAATCCGACGTAAGCTATAGCAGATCAGTCCACGTGATAACATAGTCTATCATTTTATTAATTTAATAGGATTTTTTACAATATGTAGAGTTGCATACATTTGAACTGCCAACGAGAAATAAGAGAATAAAATGAAACTTGGGAAGATCATCGCTGTCCTAGTAATTGAGCAACTATATCATTTGCGGTGGAAATCATGCCGAAAAAATCCAGGATGGAACATTCAAGCCCCAAGATGAACTTCGTTAGTCGTTGTCTTTAACATGTGTCATTACATAACATGTGATGATTCTTGATTCGTTTAGGGAGAACACATAAAGGAAGGAAGAGCTAGCCTTCATTAAAACTGCAGAGCTGATTACTTAAACACAAATGATTCTGTTAAGATAAATGGGATCTGAGGTAAAAAGTGGTTGCAAAACTATAAGCACCAGTACTAGTCCACTGACTGAGAATAATTCTCAGAGGCTGAAAAATGCACTGTACAGGACTTTCGCATGTTGTCAGGTTTAATATTAGAAAACCTTCACAGTTGATTTTGCCGTTATTTTTATAAGGTTAATGAAGGCGTTTTGTTTGGTTCTGAAATGTATCATATGGGCAACAAAATCTTTAAATCGATCCGAATAATTCATAGTCTCCTTCGCAGCCGCTCGGGCCGGAGTCATAAATCAAGATTGTTATTTATCGACAAACTCAGGCTCTTTGAGTGTAAAACTAATCACATTTTTTATCCCTACCTCTCACACTAAAATATAGTTTGGGCCTCAACCTGTGGTAATTTTGCACAAAAGAGTGCTGAGAATCCTACATTTTTTCATTCGTGTGTTCATACTGATCGCAATATTTAATAATCTTGGTATGTTAAATATGTATGATATTGGGAGGAGCGGGCTTGGTGCAATTGATCTTCTTTGATTTCTTGTGATTTGACTTACAGTCTAGTCTCCTATCAGTTAAGTAGAGTGCTAGTGCTCGGCTTGAACGGCTTGAGACGTTCATAAAGTTATTAATATTACTATTGCTATTATTACTGTTATGATGATGATGATGATGATGATGATGATGATGATGATGATGATGATGATGATGATGATGATGATGATGATGATGATTAGTAGTAGTAGTAGTAGTAGTAGTAGTAGTAGTAGTAGTAGTAGTAGTGGCATAGTGGTAGTGGTGGTGATAGGTAATTGCGTTCCACGACGGAAAAATGCATACTATTCTTGTGGTTGCTCGCTTGATGCTATCCTGCGTTGAGCAAAATGCCTCGAACTCATGCAACCATGGTGGCATTGTGACTAACTCATACCACGTAATTCGATCGTCCACGTTTTTCGACATAGTGAGATTTAATTGTGCATTTCAATCGGGTGGTAGCCTGCAAACGCAAACGTATTTCCGGCCGTCGTCTCTCTCCGCCCAAAAATAGCGTCCGCGAACTCGAGCTGCAAAACGATTTCTGTGACGTGACTACTTTTGTTTTATTTTTGGCCAATCACATTGCATGAGCATGAGAGAAGAGAGAGTCGGGTGATCTCCGGGCAATTCGTGTAATCGTTGTCACTAGCGAACCTTTGAAACGAACAACTATGCGTGAAACGCCAAGGTAAGATTCCTTGCGGTGGCGAATGTTGCATTCTTTGACGGACAAAATGTTTGGTTGCAAAGGAGAACATAATTGTCTTTGGTAAGAGTGTTTTGGACATCTCCTCTTTGATATGCTTCGAGCCGATTTATGTGGGATAACTGCCGCACGAAATGCTATTATCGTCCGATGTGATACAAGAATGCCGTACGGAAAGCGGACGAGCTTGACGACTAAATCAAAAGACAGTTTGACGGTGACATTACTCCTCGAGTTAAGAGATCGGCTTAAGATTTAAAGGCGAAGAAATGTCTGAGTTTTTGGTGACGCTTGCTCGAATATTTCGCCGCAGTAAAAGTATCCAGAAAAGCAAACATTAAAATCGCCCCGAGCGCCGTTGTAAGCCCCGAAATATGCATAAGCCGGATTGCTTTGGGGATTCGTAGCCCTTCACCGATGCTAGTGCTTGCAGCACCAAGACCACGAAACGTCGTTAAAGAAGCCTTTGGAGGTTTCAGTGAGCTAAATGTATAAATATTTACATCAACACCGCTTTCTAAAGCGGAAACTCAAGGTGCTAACTTGAAGGCATCCTCTCTTCCAGAATCAGAGAAAAGGAGACCAAAGGACATCTTACTGTAGAATATTCTAGTAAAACCACAAGCAAGGACTTTCCAAATCGTGTAGGTAAATCGACGAAAACATCGCGTTTCTTCTAGGCCGCAACATACTTGATCGCATCCTCCTGGTGGCTACTTAAGTTCTAGATACTGAAAATCTCACAGTCTTTTTTTAATATCCTCCATATTCCCCGCCAATAATCTGACTTGTGTTTACGTGCACAACCCGCAAGTACTTTGCGTGCTTCATGCGTGTTGGTTCTGGAGATTGATGGTCCTAATTCTTATTGGCTAAGTTTTTTACGTTACAGAAATCGTTTTGCAGCTCAAGTTTTTCGAGGAGAGAAACTAACGCCGGAAATACGTCTGCGTTCGCAGGCTAATCGTGTGGAAGTTGCTCCTCTCTTCGCAGTGAGATTTTATTGTGTAATTGTTTTTCGATCGTGTGGAAGTTTCTGTTTTATACGCAGTGAGAATTGAATGCGCAAGTTTCTCGCTTTTGCGCTTTCACAACTCTTACTCGACAAGGTATTTACTGTCAACATAATACAGCGGTTATCAGTTACACGCGCCCCTCAATGATTTTTTTTCATATTTCGTAAGTAGAATTTAGGTGGACGTCAATCAAATGTTTCCATGACGATACTCCTGTTCTCTTGGCGGCAGTTGAATTCGTCATGGAAACATTTGATTGACGTCAAGAAAAAATGAGGGGACAGAGAGGGGGGCTCCCGGTCCAGCCCTTGGGATATGTCATGTCCACGAAAGTTATTTTTAGACGAGCGAAAGCTTTGTTCTAGCGGAAGTTTGTCTTCCGAGACGTCTGCATGCAGGCCAACCTCGGTCTGATGTTTGAAAGAAAAGCAAAGATTTCATGTAATGGCGGACGAAGTGGACTTAACGTTTATGCATGCGGACGTCTCGGAAGACAGACTTCCGCTAGAACAAAGACTTCCGCTCGTCTAAAAATAACTTTCGTGGACATGACATATCCCGGCCAACGCCCTGAGCCTCCTTCTCTGTCCCCTCATTTTCTCTTGATTGACGTCAACCTAAATTTTATTTTCGAATATGAAAAAATTGTTGTTGAGGATAACCGCTGTAACTGTGCTGTCAACATCATATAATCGGCAAATTTTTTGTCTTCAACCCATCGAGAAACCTTTGGTTTACGCAAGCAACAAACAGAAGACACGCGAATTTATCGAACCTTTTTTACCAGCGTTTCGCCTTGACCGGCAAGTTTGTGCTTCAAAAACGTTCATTTAGAACTTTTGGCAAACGCCATTTAATCAGCGAGGTTTTGCCTTAAACACACGCTGTGCTAAGTTTACGCCCATTGAACCTTGGATTGAACTTGACACCTATTAGATTATGAACTCACTACGATTATCGGACATAACCTTACATATCAGGAGTGACTTTGCTTATAAACCATTTTGTAAACTCCAAATGTATAATCCCGGGGGGGGGGGGGTATGAAACAGACGGGGATGCTCGTCGTCTCGCCGGCAGACCGCAGAACAAAATCAATCAAAAACCACTAAATCAACAAATCTTGATTAAAAGCGAAAACCGTGTACAGACCAAAAACTAGTTTGCATTTTGAAAAACAAAAAACAAATAAAGAGGAAAAACCGCGAACCGTAACAGACACTAGAGAGAGTTATCAGCGCGTTTGCGTGATACGGCAAACGACAAACAAGATACGGCAGGCTGCTGCTTGTTTTAAAGTCAAGAAAATTTGGTTACAATAACTTGTATTCACGTTTGGGAAGTTGCGCATTATCTGCAGATAACAGGCAGAGAATGATTCGAGATCAAACAAATTTCTTTGAGTTTGATAAAACGCAAATTCAGTCCGAAATTTACAGTTGGCTGTAAATGCAATGCTAAGTCTCTCTAAATCTCAACGCCTGTCATCAGGCAGTTCTCTGTTTCCTATCAAAGTCCTAAGTTTCGCACTCTCTTTCCTTTTGATCTTAATCTTTACCCTCCTTAGGAGCCCATAACCAGTCATAAGCTCCTGCCCGCTTTCAAAACATTTCTTTTTTCAGAAAGATTATTGTATTTAAAGTTACTCATGCGCAAAATTGTCTCAAACTTGTAAAATATTGTTCAATGCCTTGTATTTTAGTATGTTGAAGATCTTGGGGTGGTAACATCTTTGTGAAAGTTGTTTTCTGTGGTATGTGTTGGTTCAGCTCATCAGCTGTTCTTTGTAGCTTTTTTGGGCTTCTCCCCTACAATTTCTTTTCCGTTTGTCTGCTCTGTATACTCCATATTTAATCTTTTGTATGTGGTTAAAAGTTCTCTGAAGAGACGCTTATTTTATTTTCTCGTCAGCTGGATTTCTCATCCTAAACAGCGGTGAAGTACTTGAGATCAACACCACTGTTCCGTCCATTGAAAAAATTAACTGTACTCAGGACTGCAATTTCAATGCATCTTTGAAAACACGAAACTCCTCATTTGGCGACCATGTTGTTGCTAGCACAACGTTCAGTGACGACATTGAGTTGAGAAACGGCTCAGCTGTTAGAGTATATGGGAAGTATGCTTTGAGCGTAACAAGTCAGAATGGCCACATTCTGATTCAAACTGACATTGATATGACTTGTGACAGATATGTACTCGATACAACATGTCTGGGTGGATTTACACAGACATCAAAGGCTAATAAGACGAAGGACAAAGCCAATCTTTACAGAGGTAATGATATACTAGTTACTAGTAGTAATCGTAGATTATAGTGCGTCGCCTTGGCGCCTCAGACCTGTCTCGGTTCCCATAAAGCATCCTAATCCTTGATTTATGGAAAGTTAATTTCTCACTCTAAATTACTTGTGGACGAAATCCTGTGGTGTTTTCATTGAAATAAAACTGATTCTTTCTCCATTCGTTGGCAATCTTCCTTTCAAAATTCAGAGAGATCGACCGTTCCGCGCATATTTTATAATTTTTTTAGCGACGTGACGAAAGATAAACAGATTACGGTCAAGTTTGGGCATTGAGTTGTGCGATAACAGATGTCAAACCATGATGTTCTTTTCTCAAAATTCCTCCGAATTGCAAAGTATCCTCTCAGAAAACAAGAACATCTGGAGGTAATTTTGAGACCGAACGTTTGATCACGCCACTTGGAATACTAATACGACAACACAACAACTGAGACGCTACAAACCTTTATTTGACATTACTACCCTTCAGAATTGCCATAAAAACCATCCAGATGTTTTCGCTGGGCTCTATAAAAGAAGCTCTCTATGTAATTTTTTTCTGCGATTGCGATTAAAATTGCCTGTTTTTCACCCTCCTGCGTGCACGCCATTTCGTCATTCGCAAGTCAGTCACGGTTAATGATGTAATTTCAACCGATTCCGTTAAAAACTGGCCAGGGATTGACTAATTGCAATATTTCGTTACTGACCATGTTTCGTGTTGATCGGAAATGCCTCCGATTTTTTCCGAATTTTTCCGAATGATTCATAGGCATGCTGGATGTTATTGTGACTTTAAAAAATGGCGCAAAATGTGACTGTGACTGTGAGGTTTCAAGATAGCGCAGATTTGTAACTGACCGACAACCTCTTTTCTCGATTTCTCGCGCTTGGAACATGCGAAAGTACAAAATACCCATCAACCACTCAATTAGAAAACGTCTCCTTCGTTGACGCAATTTCACAGATGGATGAATGGATGTTTTCTTGTTCGTAAAAGTTGATAACTTCTTTGCTCAAAGTGAAGATGCTGATGGTCATTGATATCGTCATGGTTTCGGACATGTCAGACAATATTAGGGTGCGTTCCTTTGGGATGATCCGATCTAAGATCACTTGGATCATGCTGCATCAAAGGAATCGAAAAATCCTTTCCCAGAGTGGATTTATCGGTTCCTTTGATGCACCGTGATCCAAGTGATCTTGGATCAGTGATCCTTTTTCGGATCATCCCAAAGGAACGCACCCTTAGTAAATCTTGTTCACGTGCGAATCCGTGCGGCCGTTAGCGTAGTTAATTAAAATATCAGTTTAATGGCTTATAGATTCTTTATCTTTGCATTTGTCAACATTTTCTATTACATTCCCGGCCTTCTTCAAGATGATGACTTTTTTAGAAGGTGTTGTATCATCTGCACTCACTCGTGATAGAACTCATCAGCACGCACCGTGGCAGAGAAAATTCGTATGTAATGTCCTTTATTTATGCAAAGGTTTCTTACAATGTTTCTTAGCCTCACCGTTTCAGAAGCTAAAGGCTTTCTTCTCATCTTTCGAAATTTGTTTGCTGGTGCTTGAAAAATTATTGTGTCTTCCATAAACCGTGCGGCGGTTTAGTGTCATCTGGGGTTTTCTGATCATGATGCAGCCCACAAGATTTCGACCGCTACTATTGACAACAGCGGACGTGGGTCACAGCTAAGTTTGTTAAGAATCACACAACTGTCTTCTCGCATCGGTGAATCATTTACTGGAGACTCAGTCAAGATTCTCTGGTAAACTGAATGTTTGAGTTACATGAATTATCTTTAGGTCAAGACAGGTGCTTGTGAATGGAAATGACAATAAAGAGAAAGTCTCATAACGACCTCGTTCTTTAATGTACAGGCGGAGGCCCTGGAAGTATGAGGCTAAAGGAGAATATTCCTATCAACGTTCACTGTACCCCTGGTTCAAGTCATGGAGGAAAAGCGTCAAAAGGTACAATTACACATGACAATATTGTGGTGGGTCCAGAATACGATAAGGAAAACTTGGCATCATTGCACGGAGGAAGCGCAGGTGAGGTAACTTTTGTTCATTTTCTGTTCTTCATGAAAGGAAAAAACAGC
Source organism: Montipora capricornis (assembly GCF_036669925.1). Lineage (NCBI taxonomy): Eukaryota > Metazoa > Cnidaria > Anthozoa > Scleractinia > Acroporidae > Montipora > Montipora capricornis. The sequence goes on along the minus strand of NC_090892.1, from coordinate 27,824,032 downwards.
TAAAATAAGCAAGTCAAGAGCCTCCAAGATTTTACCACAACTGTGAGAAAAAAGGATGAAACTAGCAAATGTCAATGATAAAATGCTTATATCTTAAGAATAAAATCTCTCAAGTCAGCTATGATCCTCGCAGTTATGAACGCAATTTTAACAATAGGCTTTTTTCGATATATTAAAATTCAGCTCGAAAGAGAGGACAAAGACAAAGGAAAGTGGATGATATGTAAATAATTTTTACATTCATTCCAACGTGTTTCTATTGTTTTTGTCTTCACTGCCTCACTATCAAGCTGAATATTTCGAAAATGGCCTATTGCGCAGAGAAGCCTGAAAAATTTAGGACTTCAACGGGGTTTGAGTTATTTTCGCACTTATTTAGACAATTTAAGCCGTTTATGTATGAATATAAACAAACATTACCCTCATGGAGTCCTTTCACTGTAACACATGAGCCCAACAAACTGACCTGCTCACAACTTGGCAGCCGTTATATCAAGCCCTGGCCAAACTATCAAACAAAGTTGAATCCAACATGCAACGTTTTTGGATGTAAATGTTGAGGTAGTGGCAAAACACTATCCGACATTGCTTCACGAAAATCATTCAAGTTCAAGTTGGCGCTAAATTTATAAATATGACGCTAACACTAAAACGAAAACCGTTCGTAGTGCTTGTGTTACTGGAGCTGTTTGAGGACGGAAATGACGGATTCAAACGAGGAAAATCCAAAAAAAATGGTTAAGAGAACGTGTAGAAAAGGGTATGTTCACTGCAACATGGATCTGCGTTTAGGAGATGATGAGAATGAGCTCGGATAAATTTGCAGAAATTCTAAATGCTATTGAACCACTAATCTCCAAACAGAGCAGTAGTGATTAAGGGGACTAAAAGTGCCCCAAAGAAATGGCCTTGCTTCTTACTCGCTGATCAAGGTTTCTGGATGTTGAGTTTATCAACGTCCAAGACGTCTCCTTGATCCTTGTCCGCCATCTTTTTTGCAAATTGAGCAAGAAGCCTAGGCTTGAAAATAATATATCGATTCGTGATTGACCAGGAGCACGAAAATGACTCGATTCGGGACACAACTTTGTTGGAAGAGCGGCCAAACACTGTTGCGTCCAGCAGAATTGTTCGTTGCAATGTTTGATCAAAAGCAAAGTCCATCCAACACTTGATGGAACAAAAAATGTTGGTCGAACATCTTCCAACATGGGTGGCCAAACGGTCGAACAATGTTGGAACGAGCAAACTTGAAGCTTTGAATCCAACTATGTTCGATAGTTTGACCAAGGCTTACTACTTGTCCATCTGAGTATAGCGGAACTAATCGAGTTGGGTGGGAAAATATTTATGTATGAATTTGCAACCTGCGATGTTTCTGCCTTCGTATTAGCTCATTAAGTCTCGCTTATGATCTCGTATATCGCATGATCGCCCCAAAGAATTCCAAACAATATTGAGGCAGGGAGCAAACTTCTAAACTTGCAGCCTTTTAAAAATTTAACACAGCAATTATTTATTTCGAGTTTGTTGGATATGAGATTAGTTATCGAGTTTTCGATAGCTTTTCAAAGTACTGGACTTGATAATGAAAGTACCGGACGGGGTTATTTTCGGTTGTAAGGCCGATTGCACGTGTCTGGGGAGCAAACTTTCAAGTAGTCCTGGGTCCCCTATAAATTACTACAAATGGCTCTCAGAAATGCTGTTTACATTCTAGAGTTTGAAGAAAAAAAAAGAAACTAAACCTATCGCGTGAATGAAATGCCAACACAATCGATTATTCCGTTTTGTAAGCGAAATAAGCCTCGTGTTTCTTCAATCCATTGCTTCCTGAAATACCTGAGGCCAAAAAGAAAAAAAAGGATATATGTGCTTGTGATTGTGTTATATTTCTTTAGCCCATAGTTTCCTGAGATACCAAAAAGTCCAAAAAAAAAAAAAGAAAGAAAACAAGGGAAAAAAGAAGCCAAGAAATCTACAAATTCATAGCATCAAAGTACTGAGCGTGAAATGGTTAACAATCAAAAGAAACGTCCGACCTCCGGCCTCAAACGGAATCCCTGAGTTATTCAAGGAATAGCAAGGAGAGGGTTTCCGGGTCTCTCTTCGTTATCTCACAAGCACTTATTTATGGTCGGGTTCCAATTCAGTCTTCTCAAACAAAACAAAGACTTTTCCGTGGCATTTTCGACTGTAATTTCATCTTCAGTGTATTTGAAAATTTAAGTTTGTCCAGTGGCCTACACGCTCTTGGACTAAATGCATTAAAATAAATGTCATATATATATTTAGCCAAGCCTAAAAGCGGAGCTCCACAGTTATTTCTTTACTGGAATTTAGAGAGGTAAACTAATGTCAATGCCAACACTCTTTTGGACTACATAATTATGAGCATAAATGATTAACAAACTTTTTTGCCTTATCACAGTCTTATTACATTGAAAATAGTAAATGGTAAATGGTACAAATCACTAGATGTAGGTTAACAGGTCTACTTTTAAATCTCAACAGCAGAACCGGTTATCTGCTTTGGTTGAGTCACAAATTAAGTTTACTTTCATGCATCGGTGACATTTTAAACTGTCAAACCAAACTCGATATCATAAAATAAACCAGAACAAAACAAGATGGTAAAACCCCAAAGGGATGCGTACTGTTCACTGAACACGGCGCGCGGTCAACAGCTGGGGAGTTGGAGCTCCAATTCCCCAGCTTTTGACTGCGCAACTTTACGAATTAAAGGATCATGTTAACTGTAGGTAGTCGACCGGGAAATCGGTCGAAACTTGGTAGACGTATCGGTCGATAATCGTCCGTCGCCCTTAGGTCGACAGTTGGTCAACAGTCGATCTATCGTCGGTCGATAGTTTTTCCCGGGCGCAGTTGGATCGAGTATCGGCCACATGTCGGTGATATTCTTGGCTTGCAGTCACGTGACTTCCGGTACAATTTGCCATTTTCATCCGCCATGTTGGGGTTCCAAAACCAATATGGCGGCCAGTGTGCTGACCACGTAGTCACCAACTCGTGAACCTAAACGCGATTTTCTCTAATTCCGCTGCCTCAAAATGCCTATGTGCCTGATCGTTGGCTGTTCTAGAAAGACTGGTCGAGGTAAGGGAGTCCGATTGTATCGAGTTCCAGCTATTATTACAAATCAAGGCCCAGAAGTTGAGAAATTGAGTATCGAGCGACGGCGATTGTGGATCTCTGCAATAAGCCGTGCTGATCTTACGGATAAAATCTTGAACAGCGATAAAGTTTGCGACCAACATTTCCATTCTGGAACTGCAGCTCCTTTGTGGGATCGTTACAATATTGACTGGGTTCCCACTCTCAATTTAGGCCATGACAAAACGGCGACGCAAAGTGAACAACAAAAAGCGCAATCGCGAGAGGCTCGAGCGGAGAGGTCAAAGGAAAGGCGAAAACGTCACGCGGAACAACAGGAACAAGAACGTTCACTGAAGCAGCAGAAATTAAATGAGCCTGGAGTTCCCCTTGCTGATTTTGCTGCTGAGATCGAAAGTGCAAGTACCAGTTCAGAACAAGTCCAAGTGGAGAACTTAGACTTGCAACCTACAGACCAGCAAGAATCAGATCCCAACGAGCAAGCAACACACAGCACATGCTCTACTCAAACAGAAGCGTTCGATTATTTACATTGCTCCGTGGAATCTCTTTCCTTCAAGGACTGCCCATGAAGTGATGCCTCAACTCAAACAGAAGAGTTTGATTACTTGTTTGCTGAGTCAGTGACTAGCAAGCCTTTTGACAAAAATTATTTCAAAGATGCTAACGGGAGAGTGTCTTTCTACACTGGTTTGCCAACATTTGAAGTACTGGAAGCCACTTTTAATCATGTTGCACCCCATGTCAAACGAAGAACACAATCCCTTTCTTTATTTCAAGAGATGGTTATGGTACTGATGAAATTGAGACTCAATGTTCCACACCAAGACTTGGCCTACCGATTTGGAGTCTCTATGTCCACAGTATCAAGGACATTTGCACACTGGCTGGTCATCATGGATGTGCGGTTGTCCCCACTGATCAGGTGGCCAGAGAGGGAAGAACTTTGGAAGACCATGCCCCAGTGTTTTAAGTTTTCGTTTGGAAATAAGACAACCGTCATTATTGACTGTTTTGAAGTTTTTTGTGTAAAACCGACAAACCTCCTGGCTAGAGCACAAACGTTCAGCTCGTACAAACACCACAACACAGTCAAGGTCCTCATCGGCATAACCCCTCAAGGCTGCATCTCCTTTGTCTCAGAAGCCTGGGGGGGACGCACCTCAGACAAGTATCTCACGGAAAATTGTGGGCTGCTCAACAACTTGCTTCCTGGGGATCAAGTTGTCGCAGACAGGGGATTCACTGTTCACGATGGTGTTGCCCTTAAACAAGCAAAACTCATAATTCCAGCATTCACTAAAGGAAATGAACAACTGGACCCTGTTGACGTTGAAAGAACAAGGGGGATCGCACATGTTAGGATCCACGTTGAACGAGTTATAGGACTTTTACGCAGGAAATACACTATTCTTGAGAGTACCTTGTCAGTAGATTTTTTAACCTGTAATCCAACTGGAAATCCTGAGATCCAGGTACCTATGATCGACCGCATACTCAGAGTTTGCTCTGGACTTGTCAATCTATGTGGCCCCATTGTCCCATTTGATTAGATTAATCTGTGCAAAATACAATGGAATCCCAATTTTGTTAACCTCTAAGGCTAGTGTAAATTGGTTTGTGAAATCAGAGAGTTCAAATCAATGGTTAAAAATAGTTTAAGAGAGGAAATGACTCCGAGTCCAAGTTATCAGAAGCTTTAAAAAATAGAGGATTTACAAAACTGGGATTCCATTGTACTTATGTAAACCATGCTGTTTCGAAATTTGTTGGTTTAATTTTAAATGTTGTAAATGTGTGTACCACCACCTGGGGAAGTCCCTTATGGGGTTGTGTGGCCAATTTGAATATGGTTTTTAGGGATTTTTTGTCTCAAATATGGATTTCGCCTGAAATTAAATGGGATTCTAAGAGGTTCAATGAGGAGATTAAAGAATGAAAATTAATTTTCAAACACCACCAGACAGTTGACCCACAAGCAACTCCGGCGTTTAGAGGATACTTTAGATGTCCATATTCTTTGATGTTCATTCTTGTCTGAGACAGGGTATTATGACTCAAGCTGGTTATGAAAAAGTGGGAGATGAGTGACTAAGCCGTACCTCCCCAGCTAAAGGTATGTTGAGTGCCCCCCTCCCCTCCCCAAAGGTTACAATGTGCTTTTGTAAAGCTAATTTTATATGTTAAACCCAAGAAATTGAAAGAAATTTATTCACTATAACAATGAGAGGTTTCTCCTGTCATGTAATTCCCAGTTGATTTATTTGAACATACAAATTGACCGGGAGTCGTTGTAAAGCTATTTTATATGTTAAACCCAAGGAGTTGATATTTATTAATTATAACAATGAGAGGTTCATCCTGTCATGTCATTCCCAGTTCATTTATTTGAAAATACAACTTGTAAAACCAATAACAGCCAGTTTTAATTAATTATATTTCGAAAAGGGAAAAAAGACAAATGAGAGATGACCAGTTAGACAGTTTGTTTACTTGTAAAGATATCCTCATCATTGATCATTAATAACTGTACAAAAAGGAAAGGTACTTAGATGTTTACCACTAGATTTATATCCCTTAATGGCTGCAGTTTTTTAAACCATTAGGTTGAAGTTCTTTATCATACGCCTACATTAGAAAATTATTACTTACACCCTTTCACTCCCAGGAATGACTAGCAAATAAATTCCCCTAACGATTTTACTACTTTGTCAAGGAGACAGGTGGTGAGAATTTGGAAAATTACCAACTATGGGAAAGTGTCTTTATGTTACACCAAATTCTCAAGAACAGAGAACAAAGATTTGTATGGTCATCAGTTAGGA
>NC_090892.1:27808072-27813072 GCF_036669925.1 Montipora capricornis | reverse complement strand
AAGTATCCGCAGTTAAAGTTTCAGTCGCTTGAAAAGCCTGTCGCGGTCTCTGTTGCCGATGCAAAGTCTCAGTTAAAGGCTGTAGGAACCATGGAGATTCCCATACAATGGAGCAATGGCAAGGAAACCACATTTCAGATGCTCGTAGTTCCTGGTCTTTCCTGGCCCATTCTATTTGGCGAAAACCACTTACATTCTACACAAGCTCTGGTGGACCATGCAACACCCAGTATCCATTTTCGACATCCCAGCATGTCCTTCAAACTCGCCTGTTCCCTTCAGAATCCACTTACAGACAATAAGGATCATGGCGTCAACACCCATGCAGGTGTAACCTGCTTACTAACTGGGCCTCCATGCCCTGGTCTTCCTCCAGGCAATTCCAAACTGAATCGCGGACTTAACTTTGTCTCTGTTTGCCTTACCATTGGTACTTCACTGATGGCGCTCTCACACTCAGACCTATGGATCGATGGTCACGAAATCCAACCTGGAGTTAAAGTACTGAGTGGCCCTTTTCACATGACCGCTGCAACAGATCAAACCATTCCTACCAAGTCGTGTCATGTATCTGCCTGTACCCTTCCATCGCCTCCATTGGAAACCATTCCTACAGAGTACATCTCTGATCTTCAGCCCTCTTATACTACAACACTTGCTGTTGAGTGCAAACGCAAACAAACAGACATTCCACTCAACATCATTCTTGGAAATCTTCGCCCAATATGTCAAGAAAACACTCAGGCTTACGCAGATGCAGCTGAGAATACTGCAACGGTTCTCGCAGACAGTTGGATGTGTTGGGCCAATGGACAATCAAAATTGTCACTTTCGCCTTCCCCTACTGCACAGATTACAACTCACATTTCATCAACGCAAACATGGAAGATCTCTGAACAGCAGAAAGAATTAACAGCAGCAGGACTTGATTCCTCCATCCTGTCACCTTTTAGTGAGAACATATCTGAGTTCCATGAACATGAATTTGTGCCTCCTACAAGTTCATCACCAGACCCCAGCTCAGCAGAGTATCATCAAGCTCTAATTAAAGCATTGGCACTTGACTCACCAAAATATGCCCATGTTGACCAAGACACCCTAGAAGACTTTAAGCATCTTCTTCGCAAGTATCCTACCGCATTTCTACTCCCTGGTTCTTCTCTGGGTGAAATACAAGGCTTTCAACATCACATTGATACAGAAGATGCCCTACCTGTGTACAAACATCCATACCGTAAAAGCCCAGAAGAACTTCTTGCTATTAAGAATGAATTACAACGCATGCTCAAGATGAAGATAATTCAACCAAGTAAATCTGAATGGGGAGCACCTTGTATCCTAGTCCGTAAACCACTGGAAAATGGTATGCAACAACCGCCACGATTTGTTGTGGACTACAGAGGCCTTAACAGTGTGACTCGTGGTGATGGTTATCCTATTCCTTCAATTGCAAGTGTTCTTGATTCAATTTCCCAGGGAAAAGTGTTTGGTCATTGTGATCTTGCTAGTGGATATTGGCAAATTCCTCTCCGCCCACAAGATCGCCACAAAAGTGCCTTTTGTACTCACGTCGGACTCTATGAATTCTTGCGACTACCATTCGGATTAAAGACTGCTCCTAACACTTTTCAAAGAATTCTTAACACAGTTTTCGCAGATTATTTGCATCAGTGGCTGACCGTATATGTCGATGACATCATCATGTGGTCACAGACACACCGTGATGCTCTTCATTGTTATGAACTGCTGTTTGCAAGAGCTGTTAAAGTTGGTGTCCAGTTCAAGCCCACAAAATGCACCTTCTTTGCAAAACAAATTCAAGTCTTGGGACACACCATAACTGAACATGGGAGACGACCCAACTCGAAAGGAATTGAAGCTATTACCAGCATGGAACCTCCTACTAGTACCACCAGCCTTAAGAGGTTTTTGGGTCTCTGCAACTTCTTTCGAGACTACATTCCAAACATGCCCTCCCGCACCCAACACCTTCGTCAGCTCTTAAAGAAGGATACCCCCTTTGCCTGGTCACCAAATCATACCATGGAATTTGAGGACTTGAAACAGGCAGTTACTGGCCCTGACGTGCTGTTGCATCATCCCGACTGGAATTCTGAATTTGAACTTCATGTTGATGCCAGTAAACTAGGTTGCGGTGCTATGCTAGCACAATGGAAAGATAACCAGCTACGGCCTGTCAGATTCGCATCAAGAGCCTTTACTCCTGCAGAATCCCGATGGCACACATTACAACAAGAACTGTTTGCGGTAAAGTGGGGTCTCGAACATTTTCGTCCTTACATCCTTGGCCGACGTATCAAAGTCATCACAGACCATGCAAATCTGAAATGGCTAACCTCCTTGGCACCACAACAAGCTAAACTGGCACGTTGGTGTATGTCCATGGCAGAATTTGACTTCTACATTGAGCACCGTCCTGGAATTACAAACACTGTACCAGACACTTTAAGTCGCCAACCCATAGCTGACTTGCCTTTGGCCGAGGAGCCTTATGCTCCAGAAGATAGTGTTACCTCCTTTATCTTACTTGCAATGTCTATGGACATTCCACATCACACTCCCTCCTTGGTGTCTGAGACACTTAATGGAACAGTTGCTGATCCGCCTGCTGCACTCAAGCGTGTTGAACCTGACACTTCAAAAGAAGCGCCAGATGCCCCGACTGCATTCGCTTTAAAACAATTGATCAACATCATGGTCCCATGCAGGTCCGCCTTTATGAACATCCATTCCACACCTTAGGCATTGACTATGTTGGTGAACTTCCAGTCTCACCTAATGGAAACAAGTGGATCTTGACAGCAGTGTGCCCTTACTCAAACTTTCTGCGAGCTATACCTGTCCCTGACAAACGAGCCACCACAGCTGCTCGCGCCTTGTATGATCATGTGTTCTTGGAATTTGGATTCCCCGCTATACTTCAAAGTGATCAAGGTGGTGAGTGGACCAATGCAATACTTCAGGAACTCACCAAGTTGCTATCTATAGAACATGTCTTTACCACAAGCTACCGCCCTCGTCTTAATGGTTCCACAGAACGAGTACACCGTTGGCTTAATTCTGCATTAGGCATTTATTGTGAAAAGAATCAGCAGTTGTGGGAAGAATTCTTGCAACCTGCAACTTACGCCCACAACACCTCTCCAATACCTGGAACTGATCATGTGACTCCATTCTTTCTGGTGTTTGGAAGACACGCTCCCTCTCCAGAAGTACTCGGTTTTGAAATGCCTCCTGCACCTCTCTCTCAAGCTTCATATGCAAAAGAGCTAATCAAACGATCGACTGAAGCGAGGAAAACATTTGACAGAACCCAGCGAGAGTATTATGACATGCACTCTAGAGACCTCCATGTGCTGGATGGAAAAAGAGTTTTTGTTAGACTTCCTCCTCCAAGCTCAACTGTCAAAGGAGCTGCTACACGCTTTATTAGAAGATATGATGGTCCTTTTCTGGTTGTTGGACATGTTCATGGTCGTGAAGATTTGCTACAGTTACGACACATAACAACTGGCAAAGAACTCAGAGCGGTTAACATTGAAAAAATTGTTGTAGTTCCTGATGGTGATCCTCTTGCAGACATTCGCCCCGACACGGAACCAGAGAAACCCTTGCAGACCGCTACACCCTCACTTCAAGAGCGTACTGTGGTCCCGTCTCCACGTATTACACTAAGTTCGGATTTGGCTAAGGTTGCCCTTGCATTTGGTCAATATCTTGATAGCTTGTCAAAACCTCAGTGTTATGCCTCTAAAGCCTCTAAAGCAGTTTACCGTATCTTACCTGAAGCCAAAGACATTCTTAACCGTCATGGTAAACTCAAAGGACTTGTTACAAAATGCCCTTACTTATCGTTGAAGGGTGGACCACATGGAGGCACTTACCTCCTTGTCTTAGATGTTAAGCTTTTCCATGAACTTAATAAGTAACGCCTCAAGAAGGGGTGGACTCGTGAGCAAATTTTTGTTTTGTTTGTTCGTTCAGTTTATTTCAAACCCAAGAAGGGGTGGACTGTAGTGGGACAATTCGTGACTGTATACATGTAGCATTGCATGCCCGTAACCGGTTAGAACCAGTCTAGAGAGAGCACATGTAATCGAAAAGGACTCGAGGAATAAAGTTGTGTTTGTCTGTTTACTCTCGTCTTATGCAACGACTCAGCCTACTACAACCCCGGGGGGGGGGGGGGGGGGTCCTCGCAAAACCTACAAAATTCAGGTGGCGAAAACGCCGCAATCTGGTGAGTACCCTCTGTTTGACAAAGTGTGACCCCCCCTTCGACAAATCCTGGCTACGCCCCTGTCTATCATTAAAGAGTTCGGATCATTAGAACATTTGGTGCCGAGACCCGGGAGTGAAGGATTGAAAGAGTGAAAAAGTGAATTAACCTCGTGTAAACATGTTGTCGGAACCCAAGAAACGGCTGAAGAAGAAGTCCATGGTCTGCGAAAGTCATCGCGCATTTGTTAGGAAAACAATCCTCGGGGCAAAGGAACAAATTGATGAACGGGGAGATCCTACCGTTTTGAAGAAGCTCAAATCCTTGCGATGTACCCTTCTGGATAAATTGTCGGAGCTCAAAATATTGGACAGTGAAATTATCGATTTGGTAGACGAAACGAAAATAGAAGAAGACGAGAGCAATAGCTGTGACTTCGCCAGCGCTATTCAAGCCTGCATAGTCGACCTAGAAACAGCAATAGAAGCTGACGAAAACACTGGAAAGGGTCAGGATATACAAGGAACGACATTGGGTTCGCAAAACTCTAACTCAAGTATTCAGGCGGGAACACAATCAAACGCGTCAACAATTCCGACCCACGCAAGTTGCCCAAACTGGAATTGAGAAAATTTTCAGGCGACCCAATCAACTGGCATCCCTTCTGGGAATCGTTTGAATCGGCCATTCACAAAAACACCTCCTGAAGCGACGTGGATTGCAGTATCTGAAGTCGCTCCTTGAAGGTTCTGCAGCCGAG
>NC_090892.1:27783072-27795572 GCF_036669925.1 Montipora capricornis | reverse complement strand
TGATAAAACTCTCCCGCCTCACACGGATGCTGTTAAGCTCGCCAATGATATGGGGGACTACTTTGTTCGTAAGATTACTGCAATAAGATCCAAGCTGATGGCCAGCGCTCAGGCCCCTCCCAGTGCTGTCCAAGAATCTGATTCTACTACCGTCTTGGAAATGACTACGGACCCTTCTTTTTCTGAATTCGCGTCACTCACTGAGGAGAATGTAAAGAAATTAGCACTAGCCTGTAAGAAATCGTGTGACCTTGATCCATTTCCATCTTCTATACTGTCTATACATCTGGACCATCTACTGCCTGTCATCACAAAGATGATTAATTTATCACTAAAGACTGGTCGGTTCGCTGATGAGTGGAAAAATGCCTTGGTGCATCCATTGCTTAAGAAACCTGGACTAGACCTGGTAAACAAGAACTTCCGCCCAATAAGCAACCTACAGTTTACTTCTAAGCTTACTGAGAAAGCAGTTGCTTTCCAGTTGCAGACCCACTTGTTGGAAAATGGCTTGTTCCCGGAAATGCAGAGTGCGTATCGTGAGCATCACTCTACTGAGACAGCGTTACTGAAAGTCAAGAATGATATTCTTATGAATATGGATACGGGTCATGTGACACTCCTAGTTCTTTTGGACCTTAGCGCCGCCTTTGACACCGTGGACCATGATATTCTTATTCATAGACTTCAGTCACGGCTCGGCCTACGTGGGTCAGCTCTTCCCTGGTTTTTATCCTATTTGAACGGTCGATCGCAACAAGTTACAATTAATGGTGCTCTTTCCAAAAAGTTTGGCCTAGAATGTGGGGTGCCTCAGGGTTCATGCCTTGGTCCCCTACTTTTTACTATCTATGCTAGCAAACTTTTCAGTATAATTAAATCTCACCTGCCGTCTGCAGACGATACTCAATTATAGTTGTCATTTCGCCCATTAGAGGATACGTGTGAAGCTGAGGCGCTAGTTGCTATGGAGAACTGCATCGCAGATGTTCGTTCATGGATGATTAATGATAAGTTGATGTTAAACGATGATAAGACTGAATTTCTGGTGATCGGAACGAGAAAGCAGCTATCGAAAGTGTCTGTCAGTAGTATTAGGGTTGGCGATGTTGATGTAATCCCCGTACACTCGGCAAAAAATCTGGGTTCCTGGTTCGACTCGCACATGGATATGGCAACACATATAACAAAGACCTGTGGTAGTGCATTCTTCTATCTGTATAATACTCGACACATACGAAAATACCTCACTAGTGAATGTACTGAGAAACTGATTCATGCATTTATAACCAGTAGGTTAGACTATTGCAACAGTCTCCTCTATGGAGTTCCTGACCATCATATGCAAAAACTCGAAAGTGTCATGAACGCTAGTGGGACGAAGGATCCTATCCCTTCGGGTTTACGATCGCGAGTCATTTACAAGTTTTCATGTGCAGGCTGTAATGCCTGTTATATTGGTGAAACCAATAGACATTTCGCCACTCGCATCCGTGAACATCTCGCCTCCGACAAACATTCCCACATATTTAAGCACTTGAGAGGTTCTGAAGATTGTCGCTCCCGGTGTTCAGAAGACTGTTTTAAAATCCTCGACTCTGCTTCCACACGTTTCCAATTGAAAATCAAAGAAGCCATGCATATCCTTTGGGAGCAGCCATCTTTAAATTCCCAAGTCAAACATCTTAATTTATCCCTTTCATACTAATTAGTTTCTTTTCTTAGCCTAAACAGTTTGGTTTTTTCTGTTTTGTTTCGTGGTTGGGTGTTTTTATTCTGTTCTCGCCTTCATCCTTAATTATTCATGTTATATCTCACTTTGTTACACTATTTATTGCTCAACTTTAGTTTATTTCTCATTTGTCAACTGACGATGGATGATGTTTCATCCGAAACATGTATTGATTAAATATGAATTTCAAAAACATCGTATGGATCATCAAAGCGATATCTTACTTCGTGCTGCTAAGAAGTTTTGGTATTATTATTATTATTATTATTATTATTATTATTATTATTATACATAGGAGCTTTTCAGGGCCAATGAACAACAACGAAACGAAGGAACAGAACAACAACAACTGTTAAGAATCCCAACTTGCCTGAGGCAAACCAGTTGACTATTTACAAGTGCAGCTGCGAAGTTGAACCAGGGACTACCAGGAACAAATTCAATGAGTGGTCAGAGCGGGTCTTGAACCTGGGATACCCGGATCTCAAGGCAAGAGCCCTAACTACTGGGCCACACTTTCAATTTCAATTGCAGCTATCTCCATTGATAGAGATCTGAGACTAACTCCACTTATAGGGAATACATGAAATGTCATACATTTAAGCATCAGATGTAGAAATGTAATGATTTTCAATGATCATGGTTGATCAGGAAGAAAGTGACGTAATTTCAGTTTTTACTCTTCCGTCCACTGCACATCATAGTAGAAAACAGTTCTGAAGCAATTTCATAATGAAAATCTAAAGAGAACAAACAAAGACGAAACTGACGGAAACATGAACAAACTGTTATTAACCCTTTCACCCTAAACTGGCCATACTTAGTATTTTACTCTGTCTTTATAACGCCAGACGATTTTACTCGTCAATGGGGAACCCCCAGGAGTCAATGGGTTAAAAGTCCGGTAAAATGTCTTACGGAGTTGGAGGGATTTGGAGTGTGGTGGGCTACAATCTTTCTTGACTGAGCCATTTTGACTTTAGGGATACAACGAAACTTCAGTGGCATAGAAAAGTACAAGTGCTGAGACATAGTTGAACATTACACTTTTAATATTAATTTCCTGTCGACAAGGTCGAAATCCACAGTAATGGAAGGCTGATTGTTGATGGAGGAAATCGACAACCTTCTGCACATCCTCCACCATTCTTGGGCGGAGGAGCGGGCGGAATCATTCAGATAATTGCACCGAAAGGTTATCTTTCCGCCGGCAGTTTATCCTTACAACATGGAACTGGTAGCTATGACGAATGCCAACCTCTGAATGACACCAATGCCTATGGATATTTTTATTTGCCAGGTAAGAAAATATAAAATGGTCATAAATGTCTATAACTTTCTGATCTGCAGAAAGCCTGGCTTAATTAAGTTGTCCAAATCTCTAATAATTTAATACCGTGAATATGTGATTACCTTCCAAAGAAAATGCACTCTAAGAACCATTTGTTGTTTTAGTAAATTTGGAACCCTGGCTAAGCATGCAGCTCGTACATTTCCTGAAAGAGGACATTACTGAACCACGAAACAACGCCGGAGGCAGCGAACCGAAACACCATGTATGACCCCACCATACATTGAATACTAACCGACAAAGGTTGGATTTTGAGATTAAATATTATTTTAGGCCTAAAACTACCCCTAATTATTAGGATTAAGATTAAAGACTCTCTGTCTACCGAGATGCTTTACTTAGGCCTTTGTTTATGTTTTCATTCGGTGTGAAGTAACGAGTGGGAAAGAAATAAGCGACAAAAAGCTACAAAGGAATACTAGAAAAGCTGGCCAGTCGAATAAAAAATAAATTTGCAATGAATAAAGCACCGCTGCCGCTCTTGGACTTATAACATGTTATCGGGTCAGTTTCGGATTGATTTTGTCACGTTACGCAGCTCGCGTCGCAAGAAATCTATACAAAAAAAAATTCAATAAAGTACATTTAATGCTGATCTAAGTTTTTGGTAAAAGTACTCGTTGGTCTTGCCTTTAACAAATCGAATATATTCTTTCTGGTAAATTTGTTCACTAAGGCTCTGCTGCAAACGTTGCCGTTAACAGTCACACAACAACTTGGGCATCGTTCAATTCGGCAATATATTTTCATGAATGCTTTTAACTGCTAACCAAACAAATGCATCTCATCTAAATGTTAAATGAAACAATAATTAGAATTCCAAACAAGTCTCGAAATAAAATAAGTAAATATCCAACTATTAATTTATAAAGAGATTACAAATGTCACTCGGCTTACCAAGAAAGGACATCAGCAAACTCAGTTTTAGTTAATTTTTGTGGTATCTCAATTAATCGATTTGGGCTCTCAGTGATCTCGAACTCAAATTTCCCCAAACATACTGCCTTTAGCTGCTCAGGTCGTAACATTTTCTGGAATTGATTGTTGGTCCAACTGCTCAGTCCTCCAACCCACGTTGAAACGCTTGCGAATTGCACTTAACCGCAAAATACCTGGTCCCTAATAAACTATGAAGCACCGAGTAAGAACAAATCCCGATGGGCGTCTACGATAACGAATGATTTTAAGAAGGGAAAACGCACCGACGGAGAAACTGGAGGTTTCATATCATACTAAACCTGCGTGTCTGTGCGCGGTGCATCTTGGTAGACAGAGAGTCTTCAAGATTTGAGAGTAGGTGCAATAACGTTTTAGGCCTAATTAGGCCTCTAAAATGATATTTTATCTCAAAATCCAACCTTTTTAGGTTAGTATTCAATGTATGGTGGGGTCATACATGATGTTTTGGTGTTTCGTTTCGCTGTTTAGCTGTTTTTTGTATAATCCCCCTGAAAGTTGTTTCCTGACGTAATTTGGAAATCTCTCCAAATATTAAGACCTTGGGAACAGGATTCATATTATATAGGCCGGTTTAATTCTTTTCCAATCACGTTTTGTTTTTGAGAGCAGTTAAGCTAACAGGGTAAGTGATTTCCGCACGATTGTTTGAATGACGAAAGTAAAGCACTTAACTTCCTGATATGATCTCTTATGGGCTGTTGAATTGTTATTTTTCCAAAGTTTCAGTTGTTCAAGAAGTGAATAGCGGTCTTTAGTGGATAAACGACAATCAAAGGGATATGCATTCTCAAAAGTAAATGAATTATCCCACGTTGATTTTATCCCATGGATAGCGTTATCAGTAGTATGTGGGGGATGATTCGACCAGTTTATTCAAAATGGCGTCCTCTTGTAATAAGTCAAGATGGCTGCTATTTAATGAGATACAAGCCGTGTAGGTATACGGGGTTTTAATGAGATGTAGAGCGTCTCCGTATATGGGGCGTTATTTAAATGAGATACACGCCATGTAGGTTTATGGAGTTTTAATGAGATGCAGTACATGCAGGTGTGGGAGAGCTTTTTTTTATTTATTAAGAAGATCTAGGTTCGAATTATGAATAAGTTAAATGGATTTGTAAGAGAGATTTGTGTTCTGTGCTTCTGTTATGTCCGACCAGCCATCCGGGTGGTCGCAAATATGATACTAAACGAAGAATGGAAAAGGCAAAGGAGTGAAGGGATCCTCGCACTTAAAGTGGTACTATGATCAAAAAATCATTTCCTTTTTTTCTTCAGATTTTGAAATCGTGTTCGCCTAACACCTAACTGGAAAAATCTTGCGCTTTGAGTTTTATCTAAAGGCTGTTTGTTTTGAGTGTAAATTTTGGATTTCACGGTCCGCCATTACTCACGTTCAAAACTGGCCGATTGGACCTCGGAGGGTTGGATCTAGAGAAAATGACGTCATTTACTCACTAGCTTAAAATTTCAGCGTGTAAACGCTATTTATTATATATGCAAAACACGGGTTTAAAAGTCTGAAAGCCTGAAACTCCCGTGCTGCATATTTAATTTGGCCGCGTACACACGCATTGCATTCTTAAACCAGCGAGTCTTTGACGTCATTTTCTCCCCGACCCAGCTCTCTCAAGATTTTAAAGTAAGTAATGGCGGACGAATAAATAAGAAATTTCCAGTTAAAATAAACAGGTGTCTTTTTAAAATCAGAACTTAAAACTTGGGTCAGTTAGTGTTTAGTTAACATAGTTTTGAAATCCAAAGGAAAAAAGGATTTTTTTTTTTGGTCGTAGTACCACTTTAAATGGACAATTTGAGCGATTGTCTCTTATAGTCACCTGAAAAGCAAGGTCGACTCCAGCCTCGATTTCATTCAAAGGGCTGATAACTGAGAACAGAACTGTAAAATTAACAAATTGAAAGTGGTTCAGCGTTGTCTGTACTCTTATCGACAACGACATTCGTCATTACAGTGGTCAAAATGTTGTGGACTCACGAGGGGCAGCAGGATGAATCCTTACGCCTTTGTCATAGAGATCCAGTGCTGCATGCTGTTTTAAACGACCTCGGTGGTTATGCAGGTAGTTTGCTTAAAGTGAGTGTTAAAATATTTTTGCTCCAGGGGACATTCATTCTTCGAACGGTAGATCTTACAATAAATAAAAAAGCCATCGTACACTTACATATCCTGCATCCTATTAAAACCCCATTTTCCTACATGGCGTGTGTCTCATTTAAATAATGCCCTATAGACCTAGACGTTCCACATCTCATTAAAACCCAGTATACCTACATGGCCTGTACATATCTCATTAGCTAGCCACCATCTTGACTTATTCCGAGTGGCCACCATTTTGAACAAATTGGGCTAGTCATCCCCACCATTGTAGATGGTTTTCACGTTACGTCATCGCCGCCATGTTGGTGGACGGGATTAGGGCGGGATTTGGTTCATCTTGCCCGCTCACGGAATTAGTCATATAATATTGTAACTTAGTTTAGGAATCCACAAACAAAATTTGTCTTCAGCGAATCGTTATTCTACAAAAACGAGCGATAAGGATAATAAGCAGGTCCGATTATGATGCTCATGCACATCCTATTTTTAAGTAAGATCTTCAATTAGGTCAATCATTTATGTACTCTTTTTGCAATTCTTATCTTCCTTGAAAATTTGATATTTCCCTTGAATAATTGTACGGCGATAGCTATAACACCAGGCACGCACTTTCTTTTTGCTTACCATATTACAGAACACATATACGTCAATTTTCTGTTTTCTTTCAAGGCCCACTTGAAATTCCTTAATAGTCTTACTCTAAGTTCAGATATCATTAGTTCTTCATCTCTTGCATCTGTGAAAAATAAGATACAGCAATTCTTTATTCATTCAGAAAAGACAATGTTTGTATGTATCTTACATTTTAATAAAATAAAACTGGCTCTCGACCCTCTGCCTTATGTCTTTTCTTATGATCACTCGTCCTTGTTCTTCGCGAGGAAACCTAATTTCATATAAGCCCCGCGGTTTCATTTAGGTTTCCTCGCCACTTTTTACTTTTATCTTGTAAACTTGCATTCTTGTAATGGAACAGTGTAGTGTGACAAAATGAATAAATAAATAAATAAATAAATAAGTAAATAAATAAATAAACAAACTGATACATGAAAGATATTAAGCATTATCATCAACTGGGAGCTCGGAAAATCCGAACCCTCAGATGCGATTTGAACCCACGAGCCTCCGTGATCTAGTACGGCTGCTTCAACCACTGAGCTAAAGCTAAAACTATGGTCTTAAATTTATGGATTCTTATTTTTAATCGTGTTGTACATGAATGCCATTTGTGAATACCTCGTAATGGCTATCTTAGAAGGCTACTTGTCTAAAAGCGGACACGTTTGTCAATTAATGAATAAACTTGAGTTTTTGCTAGAAAATTAGTAATACCACTTTATTGTCACCAAATCACGAACTTGGTCACCTGACGTAAGAAGCAAGAGTTCAAAGCAGCAACACACTACAATCCAGGTAGAGATAAAAGCCCGTGCACTGCACATTGTACCATTCTACCATTCGGATAAACTAATTTAAGTGGCCGGGAATAACATAGTGAAAACAGCAACAAAAATAAGACTGTACATAAAGAAACAGCACTTGCCGGCCACAAGGTTGAAAGCTGTGTGTTGTGTTATCCGTAGGGGACAATAGGACGGGAAAGTATAAGACATTTCCTGAAACACTCATTAATTTGAATGGAAATCCTTCTTCGGTGATATCAACTTCATCTGCTGTCCGACAAAGTAACGGTGAGTATTTGATTTAAAGAAAGAAAAAAATGCGACCCTGATCAACGACGCTTTTGAGAAAACCTTCCAAGTCGAGAAATTCTCGAATCCCGAGTACAATTGTTTGAGGGACTTGGGATTCTTAGGCAATGTTAGCTAACTTTCTCTTTTGATTAAGTTAAAAGGAAGCGCAAGATTTGTGGCCCTTGTTTTTCATCGCTACTGATGCAGAGATCTCTAAAATAAGAAACAAAGATTGGCCACGATGTAAGACGGTCACTGAGATATGTCCCACGTAAATTATATCATGCAATCTTCCTTTTGAAATTTGGAACATTCTTCCATTTTGTAAGTCTAGCCACCCGCCTCAAATAGCGCTGTGTTTAGCCTGGCAGTTTTGTGGTCAGCCGTGTTCTCGACAGTCCTGCCCTTATGCCCAGAAAGGCATCTAATTAGATGTACGTCCAGTTTTGACCTCCAACACGAGGTGTCCCGTTAAATCTAAGCCTTTCCTACGAATTTCCAACAATAAAGACAGATGATACTACAATTATTCTGCTTTCGGTGGAAAATGCTTGGCAGCATACGTAGTTCTGGCCAGTGTTAGTAATGGCAGAACGAAATACTCTCCACTAGTTTGTAATGGTTATTCTAAAATTTCTTAGGTGTGACACCAAGCCCATCAAAGAGCAGATCCCAGCCCACAGTGTCACCGACATTATCTTCGGGTAAGTGTATAATTTCTATCATCCAAAATACGATACCATGCATTCAAATGGTTCATAGAAAGGTAAAAATTGTTTGGTTTCCAAAGGATTACAACACTGTCGATCCGTTAGGCTAAACGTTTTAGTATGGAAGCCGCAATAGAATTCATATTTTTCTGATACCATTTTCAGGTAATTTTTAAGGGTGTCCGACGAAGCCTTAGCAGCGTCTATGTTGATGCAGAGCACCGCTAAAAGACCTTTTAAGTTTTTGGAAAATCGAACTGATCAGCTTTAATTTAAAGCAGACTTGACTGAATAGAGTGTAATGTGAAGTAGTAGTTTTCTACCCATATAGACCATGTGAGCGTTAGCCCTACTAATGGAAATGGGCCCACACAAGGACAGAGAAAAACTCTGACAAGGATGGGAATTGAACCCACGACCTTCGGGTTAGATCACTGCTGCTCTACCGACTGATTTACAAGGTCAGACGGGAGCAGGCCGTGGGAACTGAAGATGTTAAAGTCACGGCAATGAACATGTACAAGTACAAGAAAGGGTTATGTTTTTGCAAACGTTGGCCCTTGTTACGTGTACAGAGCTTTAGCTGTCTCTGCTCTAGGACTGTGGAACAATCTTCCTTATGATATTAAAACACTGGCATTAAATTCCTTGTTGTTTGAATGACTCGATACACGGAGTGCCTGGCTGAGACTTTTTCTTGATATTATCGATTGTTTAAACGGAATCGCTGTAGGATAGCTTATTTGGGTTTAGTGATAAATGCTCTTGTTTTTCCTAATTGCAAAAATTTCTTTTTTTAGGCCTTACGGATACACAAAAGCTGATAGACAAGTTGAAGCTTATTCGGGATAATCTCCAAAACCTAGTTAGTAGTAAAACATTAACAGCAGCCTCAAAGGCCTACTTCATATAGAAACGCGCTCACTTTAAGGCAATTAACCTGTCAGGTGTGAAATAATGGACAAGAAGGCATCAAAGCGTTCTATTATACACTTTAATGTTAAAGCTACTTCTCTTAAAAATGAAGTAGTTACCTTCTCAAAGTTTGCTGCGACCACTTTATATAGTTGACACTATATAAAGCACACTATATTAAACCAAAAGTAAGTTCGATAATGCACACATTTTGATTGCTTCTTACCTATGATTCACTAGAGGACAGACGCATGGTGGACGTCATCATAAAAAACTTTCCAATTCTTTATAACATAAAAGAAATAAATTCCATGTTGCCGTTCGTCTGTTCTGTAATAGATCACCGAAGTCGTCCAAACGTGGTAAGAACAGTCACGTTGACAAACTCTGCTACAGCCTCGTGTGGCACTTTTTTGTTCATATCACATTTTCACGTCATCTGTGATCTGTTACTGAACAAACGAGCCGCAACATGGAATCTGTTTGTTAAATTGACTAGAAAAAGTACTTTCGCTTTGTCCACCGCTTCGATTGAGAAAAAGCGTTATAATGAATATGACGAGAAGATATTGGACTTACTGAGGGGCAAGTTATAATTTCCAAGTACTTTTAACACCACTGGGCATTTAACAAACATCCTGCGAGCTCTCTAAAACTCACCAGAGGGCGGGCAAGAGAGGCTGTGCAGAAATAGTGTCAAGACTTTAAGTCACCGCAGCCCAAGTTTCTGGGCTGGTCATTCCGGTCAAACCGGTTTAGGCAGCGCGAGCATCATACTTTTGACAAGGTGAAGGTCAAAGGCGAGCCTTCAGTATGAAAATCAATACTACGTCTGAGAGTGCTATCGAGACTTCGCCTGGGTTTGAAACTGTCTCCTAGTAACGGCTTGCTCATATTCAATAAAGACTTGACACGATTTCTGCAGAGTCCTTTCTCTCTCGACGAGTTAAGAAAGGCTCTGCTGGCAGGGTGGGAATTTGATGACTCAGATATCAACTGAAACTGAGATATGTAGTGATCAAATACGTTAAAAGCTCACAATGAGTATTGGGTCGTAACAGAACTTTTAGAGGAAAACAAAATCAACATTTCCGAATTAACTGAATCTTTTACGCAAGAATAGTCCTAACATTGTGCTGCCGGTGTGAGAGTTACTAGTCCATCCCTTTTTCACAGGGAAGTGTCTTCTCATTGCTGTGGTACGAATAATTTTCAGACCCAGAGTCGATGTGGCTTGTAAATAGGCTACCATCTTTTAGTAAAAATATTAATGATGTGCCATGTTTTTCCTCGTTCTTTAGACGGAATACGTTAAATCGGACATTCGTGATGCGATCTCCGAGCACAAGAATCTTACATCCAATCAATATACCTCGCAACAAACCTTGGATCTATGCCTGGAAACATTTAAACTATATCAGGACATTATGCCTTACATAGCTCAACGTGATCCTGAATTTGCAAAAGTGAGATTAATAATTATAAAATTTGTTATGTAATAACTGATGAGGATTACAGACAAAGAGCATTGCACCTTCGTCTCTGAGGTCATGGATTCGAATCCAGTTGAAGCCGCCTGAATTTTTCAAGTGTGTTTGTGAGACAATTGCTTAAATTGTCCATTTAAGTGCGAGGATCACTTCTGTCTTTCGACTTATTGAATAAGTTAAGTCAGGTAGGATGGGGAAATATTCTCTTCTTGGTCTCGGTCCATAGGCCCTGCGGTATCCTAAAATACCTATACAGAACTTCCAAGAATATTAAAAGCATTACTTCATGGTTCCAACCATAGTTAATTATACATAGAGGTGGTTAGGAAACTAGGCATGTTTCTTTGTTTTATGTTTTTGTTCGCTGTTTTGGCCTTGACAATGCAAAAACCACACCCTTTTTCTAAAATACAACCAGTCAAAAGTTTCTGTTAATTTATTCAAACTCATTTGCAAAAACCTAGGACATAAGTTTGTGTATAGTCACAGTCAAGTTAACATGCCACAGTACTGTTCTCGCTTTTGAAGTTTTCGAGGTTTCATAACCAGTCCATCTATATGAACTATGTTGCAACGGATGATTTCTGAGGAAAAAGAAGGGAAAATAAATTATGCCGAACCCTCAGTGAAAATGACAATTGGATCCGCATAAAAGAAAGAACCACGAATGAAATAAATCAGAACCCGCTGGAATACAGGGCGTGAACGATAACTGAACATCATACTACTTTTATGTGGCAACCATAGGCAACAGTACCATTTATTTACCTGTAAGTGTTACCTTTGGTTGTAGTCATTCCAAATTAAGGAAGTAACGAGCTAAGGGAGATAAATACTGCTCAGGTTCTTCACTGTTGACTAAGAGTCTTTACGTTGCAGGACGTTCTTACGAGAATCTTTGAGCCTGCGTCAGATTGTATTGAAGACAAAAACCATGCTTTTTGGAGAGCGAATGAAAAGGTTTGTAACTCAAACTCTTCGGGGTTTTGCGGCACCACTTTGTGTACCTCGACATAAGCCGCGTTCATTATTCTTCTTAATTCTCTTTGGAATCTACTATGGTTAACGTTTGAACCACAGAATAAGCATGTTCATGTTACAACCCACCCCTTTAACGACCTTGACGAAAACACAGCTAGCCAATTACTTTTACATAATTTTCACGGTTATGTTTTCTTTTGGTTGACATGAAACTCAAAGACATTAACGAATACATTATCAGGGAAACATACAGTGCTAGTTCAGGTATCCTCCAATTTGTGAGATTCAGTTTTAATTCCTTATTGGAAAAGCGTTCGGTTGCTTTTCTTGTTGTATGATTGTTGTTCTGTTTGCTGGTTGGTTTCTTTGTTATTGTTTTAACCCGAGTATGCCTGAGTCAATAGGTGTAGTTACACACACCATGGTAAATGGCATTTTCCATGGTAAATTATGCTGCGGTGACTCACACTTGGGTTTTGATATACCGTGTTAACCAGCGGTCACACGTTACGGAGATTACCAAGGTAGAAAGAAATCTCACGCAATTC
>NC_090892.1:27768072-27780572 GCF_036669925.1 Montipora capricornis | reverse complement strand
TTATCCACACATTTTCACGCACATCCATTTATCCATCTGCCCATCTCACAACTCCATCAGTCAGTCGCTTGCTCATTCTTCAATTTATTTGTTTATTTATACCTATATGATCAATTTATCATGCATTTAACTAGTTATATACCCATCTCTTGTCTTCATATCCTTTCTCCTCATTTCTGCCATCCTTCTTACTTTTTTCCATGTGTTTAATCCTTGTCTCCGTTTTCTTTACAAAGAACGTATCAACACTTAAGTCATTGCACCATTGAGTTTTAAGATTAGAAATAAAACTTGAGTGAGCAGCGCTAGTTTGTGGGAGCTATATAACATGTGGAGTAGAACAGTATCTTGGAAAATAGCTCGGAGTTATCTCATCATAGTAATGATCTGGGGGATTTCCGAAAAGAGTCCCCAATTTTTGCAAGACGGTTTCCACAAGTCACAAGTTTCTTTTGAATTATAAATTTATTTATTTCACATTGGACGGAAAACAACGGTGCAACAATGATATCAACAATTATATGCGTAGTATATTTGTTTTGTAGGATACTACACGTATATTTTCATGCTCTTCAAAGATGTTGAAAACGCTCTGCCCACCGAAACGACAGCAAAGTAAGTTATCGTTTCACGTTCTGTCATTCACTCTGCTTTTATGCCTTGTTATCCTCCAAACCTCTTCCTGCTTGACATTTTTAAAGTTCCGTTTATATTTAGACCTGGAAATGTTTCATCTGGTGATTGGCAAGTGTCCTCTGTGGTGATGTCTTGTGTCCTTTTCCTTGATGAAATACCTGTCAAGAACCTTTCACCTCCTGCTATTTTAACATTTAGCATAACTGTAAGTAGAAGCCTATTTAGTTCAATTGTCGCTTATTTGTTAGAATTTTACAAATTGGATTGTCATGAGCTTAGATGAGAGACGGACAAATTCATCACCCCTTAATCAATGCTATCGAGTTATTATCAAGGTCTCTTTATTTAAATCAAGTGTGCTCTAACTTTTTCGTTTGTTTATGAAAAAATCAGCAACGACGGGAAGAGGAGAAATTTTCTCAGAAGTCTTGTATCGCTTATTACTCTTTGTCCGTAGTTGATAACCCCACTTGCAAAGAAACAACGAGACAAACACATTTGAGTAAGACTGTTGGAGATCCGTGGTCATAGTTAAAGTTCTAAGGGGGTTTAAAACAGATCTAAAAATGTTAGGACAAAATTTTCGACCGCCTTCTGCGGTCTTCATCAGAGGAATGTACTTTGCATACACCCAAATTATTTTGGAAACAGGCGTGAAAACCAAGGACAAAAGGCTTTTTCTAGAGTCGTTGCATTCACTCCTGGACAAGAACTCTGTTAATGAGAGAGCACTCTTCCCAAGGGCTTACGCATCACTGGTTTCCTCTCTTAGGAGCAACGAACAGTGACGTCTTTTGCTATATATTTGCATTCAGTGACTTGCAGAGTACATTCCTGTGAAGAAGACCGCAGAAGGCGGTCGAATATATAGTTTTAACATTTTTAGATCTGTTTTAAACCCCCTTCTTAGAACTTTTAACAGTTGAATGTTTGTTATAAAACAATTTAGTACTCAAACAGGACCTGTTTGATTGGATACCCGTGACTTAAGGACGTTCGCGCCCATCGGTACTGCGCATTTTTTCGCGCATGTCACGCGCACGTCATGCATAGCAGACCACGAAGGTAAACAAACAGCATCGATTGTTTGATTCTCGCTCTGGCAAAGGGTCGCTTGTGGGATCATGGGATAGCTGTGGATCCAGGTCTTCTCGGAAATGTCACGCAATGACGTGACAGTGCGAATAGACAATTGCTTTGAGAACTTCGCAGCGATTTTACTTTCTTGAATGCTCGGTTACCCCCATTTTTCTTTCCGTAGATCACTTCCTTTCCAGATTTTGTCCATTTTAACAAAAAACAAAAAAAATCTGTACGTGAGAAGTTACAAATATTTCGCCTTTTATGCTCTCGTTCGACCGAAGTTTTCTTTCTTAGACTAGTATGTATCGTTCTTCAAGGTCTATTTCACCTCAGAGAAAGATATCAGCTTCAAAAGTTTATTTAGTTATATTAGTTATGTTGAATTGACTACGTTTACCTGATCTAAATTTCATTAATGTAGCTTTTTTGTTGCTGACAGTTGTAAGCTAAGATCGTCTTAAAATAACGCAATCTTCTAAAAGTGCACCTCATGATCTCGAAAACGAGCAAGGTGACCCCCCATTTTTTTTTGTCTTTTTGGCAAAAATAGATCATTACCATTCTGAGTGACAAGTTTAAAAAGAATCTGTACGTGGAAACATTTTGGACGCTAACGTCCTTAAGTTTATGGAAAACGATACAAATGTGACCATTTTTAGGACAACGCAACTTATATAATAAATGCCCAAAACGCACGATGATTATCTATACATTGATTAATTTATTAATTTGGGTGCCTTCACAACTGTGATGCTGCAAGCGCATTTTTTTTTTATGTATGCTATTAAGAACGGCTGCAGTTCTATTTATATCGACCGAAGGCTTAACAATGAGCGGAGCGTATTCCATGTATTCCAAGAAATCCCTTCAGCTGTCTTACGCGGTTTTTTTTTTTCTATTTTCTTGTTTCTCCAGGCCGCTGAAGCTCGTGAAAAACAGTGCTCCTTTTGGGATAACAATGAACGGTAACCAATGACCTACTTTTTTTTAGTTGAGACAAGCGTAAGCTAGGCCGGCTTTGAGGTCCTTCTCTCTGGCTGTTTTTCATTCGCAACTGTCTAACAAATTTTTAGATCTTTTGAGGTAAAAGAACATTAATATCGCATGTCATGTAACAACACATGAATCTGTCTGATCCATAGTCAGTGCTATCACGATGCTCTATCCAGTGTAAAAATGAGTGGAAACGTTTGAAAATGGACCTTAATGGTTTAAGTCCGTCCCGGGATGAGGCTGCATGAAAACAGGGTACAACGTGATGACCAAAAAAAATATAGGAAAGGAAATATCCTAAAAGCAAATAAAACAGGAAAAATAGATTGAACAATTAGTGTCTTAAGCAGTTATCTTTTTTGGGAACTTGCATAAGGTTTCAACCATCTGGCGACGGCCCTTGTTGCTCACAATGTTGAAATGCAAAAATGGGTTTAAACATTAAGTGTCATGTATATGGTTACTATTTTAACACATCCTTTTAATGCAATTTCTTGTTAATCTTCCTCTGTAGTGAATGGTCACCTGAAGGCATCGAAGAAATAAATTCTTCAAGTTTTGAATCAATTGTCTGCGAAACCAACCATTTTACAAGCTTCGCTGTGCTTATCAAGCACAAGGATACACAGGTTTCCTGATATACCTCATCCTCTTGGAATCTTTTCTCCTATACGAGAAGGAGCGAGTTATCCTTCCTGCCACAATAAATATTACATGAAGATGTTAACACTAACAAAATTACATAGACGACTTTTACACTAAATTTAGTGCTTCCAGGCTAAATACTAGATCTGCCTTCTCATCATATTTCGTTTTAAGCATTTCCATTTTCAGGTTACTCCAGGCGTAGATCTGCAAATCATATGACGGTCTCAGTTGTGTATATAGACCTTTTTCACAATGGCGGCCCAATAAAATACTCTTTTGTTTTGATGCTCAAAACCCTTTCTAGCCTCGCTGCAATGCGCAAAATTCAAAAGAATATGTTAACCAAAACGAGGCCAGTAGGTTCAATTAACATAAATAAAATAGAATATTAAATCAGTCGCCATTTATGAAAGTGGTCTATTCTTTCTTTCCCCCAGATTTCCAAGAAAGACCGGCTGGCTTTGAGCATCATTACTTACGTGGGCTGTGGTGTGTCGACAGTGGCGTTCATCATCACCTTAATTGTCTTTCTGAGCATTGAGTAAGTGTAGTTTCGTGTTTTATTTCATTTCAAGACACATTTAACATGATGTCATTGGCTTAAACTCAATCAGTTTTCTATAGCTTTCATCGTTTCCTTCCACTTTCAATTCACTTTTCATTTTCACCTTACTTACAAACAAATCATGATTGTACAAATAATACCATGGTAGCCCACAGTTAGCATAGCTCAGTATTATAGGCGGGCTACTCACACTACGACAGCATTACTGGCTCTCATAACAAAGTAAACAAAAGACACTTAGAAATTGACAAGAGTTACACAAACAAACGCTTCGTACATAAGATAGAAAAATGCTCTAAAAATCAATTGAGATATAATTGTTGGTAACTAGTTTTTGATCGTGGGCGATCAATTTTTCCAGAGAATGTATTTTATAATTTTTTCAAATGATTTGACATTTCTCTTTAAAAGGTCTCTTTCGGCAGATCGTCATAAGATTCATACGAACCTTGTAGTGTCATTACTATTGGCACAAGTTCTCTTCCTGGCTGGAATAAAAGAAACTTCCAACAAGGTTAGTTTTTCATTCCTTTTTGCGTTTTTATCCTTTTACCTTCAGTTGATAGCGGAGCTCCGCGCGCCGAAGGCGATCGCGCGGAGCACCATAGTTAAGAAAATATGGTAAACCATAGATGCGAGAAATTTTGGTTTTAGCTATGACGTCATCATGCGTCCATCCGGTCGTACGTCTACCCTTCCATCTATGTCATTGTGACCAGTATCACGTGACCATATCGCGGGCTTGATAAATATCAAGCAATTTTAGAACGGTAGCTGAAAAATAACGTTGAGGAATTGAGGTTAGTGATGAAAATAAGCATGATTGTGCGTACGAGTCATTATTTTGAGCACATGTTTTTTAAATGCCACGAATTAACTCGTTGCCGTCTTTTCCGCGTTGAAAATCGCGCTAGCTCACTAAATTAATCTCTCATGAATGAAAACTTCATATTTTGGACTTTAAAATTCGGAAAGTTCGGTTGAACGCTCTGTTCAATTTTTTTTGCGCATCGAAGTCCGTAGCGTAATTAATTATGCGAAGCACAATCGCGTTTGTTTGACGTCATAGAGAAATGAGAGGTGTGGACACATGTAATTTAAAAAAATTCTAAAAATTCACAGATTCTTCTTTGTAAGCCAAATTTGGTGGAAATATTGGTTAACTAAATTTAAAAACTTATTTTTCAACCTTCTGTACCAGAACAATATTTTTGCGATTTTTTTTTATCACGGTTATCTTTCTGAAAAGTCTTTGGTTTTTATGCTGAAATTTTCTTTACTGAAAAGCTTATTTTATAACCTTTAAAATGAGATATTCTCAACCACATTTCTATAAATAATTAAGTCCAGAATAGTTCATTAGTTTCATTGGTCTTTGACCGTGTGACCCTTGTTATCAACCGAACGCAAATGAGATAAATAACTCGGGAGCTCCTCTTTTAGGTTTGGCTAAATCTATATATTACTTTTGAGTTGTGTTATGCACACATGTAGCAGTGATATATGAGGTCTACGCGTTTCAATGACCATCCTTGATTGGATATGACGGCTACTCTTTTTTTTCAAAACAGGTCATATGCAAAACAATCGCTGTTTTTCTACACTACTTTTTTCTGACCGCTTTTACTTGGATGCTGGTGGAAGGATTGCACTTGTATCTTAAAGTGGTCCAGGTTTTCAAAACAGAGAATGTGAAAATTCTATATTACTACATTTTCGGATGGGGTAAGTTCTTTTTGTCCGAATTAATATGCCAGATTTACTTTCGAGTATGGTATGCCCATATCATGTCCGAAACAGCAAAATTTTCAATTAGTTTTAGTAGTCGAGGCCATACTCTGGAACGAAAAAACCTTTTAAGCATATGAAGACTGACCTTTGTAATCACTGGCACTTCCTAAAGTGAATCAGAAGGACTTCGATATTGTAATATATCAGCACAGCGTCCTTTTTAGGTACTTCGTTTGCAATTCATAATGAGTCACTTAGTGATGTGTGTCGGTGTTGCTGGTAAAACCCGTTTTCAGGTTGAATCCGTTAATTGGTGATCTTCATTTTACCTTGGTTAAATATGCACTATACCTGGTTTGAAGCAGGTATCAAAGGGCCGAAACACCTATTCCTCCCCTCAAGCTGTCTTACGCATATCAATTGATGTTTCGTATGATCGTGTCGGTTTCTACATTCATTCACTTATCCATTGAGTCTCGACATTGCAACATAACAAGGGATTAAAGAATTGTACCATGCACTTACCGGTACTCGACCTCGGACTCTCCAGATCTATAGTCCCATATCTTCACGAACACACTACAACGATGAACATGCTCATCCCAATACAGTTCTTTTCATTATTTACTTTTGTATAACAAGTTACTTGATATCCATGTATAATAACTAAAACTAATCCTAAGCCGACTCTAAGTTTCTATAGACTCAATTTACGCTCCAAAAAAGTTTCTTCAATTCAGTCTGAATGTGTATTCAACCAAGGTAAAATGAGGATCACCAATTTAACCTAGAAAAAACGAATTAAACCTGAGAAGGGATTTTACCTGCAGCATCTATACGTCATCGCCTCGTGATTCCTCACAATTGCAGCTTTACTGCGGAACTGAAACAGTCACTGCTTTGATTACCCGGCATACATGTCGTATATTTGTAGATGCTCTTTGCTCTTCCCATGTAAAAGGAGACTAAATGTTTGGTCAGCGGCAAAAAAAGTGAAAACGAACATCTGGAGGCTCTGTTTTTTTTTTCTTTCTAAAGTAAAGCAGCATTTTCTTAATTTTTCTGCAGGCTTTGCAATCATACCAGTCGGAATCACAACTGCTATGAAATCAAACCACTACGGAAACAACGAAATGTGAGTTTATTGATGATGGTGAAAATTCAAGTCGTATTGCTGAACCAGACTCACCTTTCATCTTTGAACGAGCATGCTCATTTACTCTCTCTTTTAGCTGCTGGCTGTCATTGGAAGATGGAACAGTTTGGGCTTTCATCGGTCCGGTGATTGGAATTATACTGGTAGGTAAAAAGTGAAAGGTTTTCGCCATCATCATTGTCTTCATCATCATCATCATCATCTTCATCGACATCGTCCATTTCCCAAAAGTGATGTCAGCAGAACATTTGTCCTGATAGTAGTGATATGTTCTTGATATCTTGCTACCGACCATTTGAAGGTAGCGTGTTACTGAAATCGCTTTTCCAGTAAAAGTTTAGTGCTTCTGAGACGAGATATGATGCATTTTTTGCAAGAACGTTACGCACACTTTTGTTTTTTGTTGTCTTTGGAGAAATTTGCTCTTCGGAACCAAAATTTTCTCAATTAGGAACCAATGTTCCTTGGAGCAATAGGTTACTAATTCGTTTTTTGAGGAACGCCTCGTTCATTATTTTTTAATCCTTATTGTTATCATCCTTTTCACAGTTTTTGTTATTAAACAATTAATTTAATTAATTACATTAAGTGGTAATTAAATTAAATTATTTATTTGGTAAGTAATTCAATTGGTAATTACACCATAATTTTCTGTGCATATTAATTTACTAATTCTCAAAGTTTGAAATATTTGATTCATAACTGTGTATCCAGCACAAGGACATCTTAATTACGTTTCAATCCAACAAATTGCAGTGACCAGCACGCTTAGGTTTCTGTAAAGAGGATGTTTGCCGTATAGAAGTTGTCATTCGTGCCGGGCCAAAAATCTTGTTTCAGTCGATGTTTTCGTGTGCTATGACTGCCCTGTACTTCACTGGCCTCAAGCGTACTCGGACAAAACTGTTGAAACAGTGACACAAATTCACCTTCATTTTTACACACCCTTACTTACTCTCCCCTTCCCACTCCCCTCCCCCCTCAGTCAATGTTGCTGAGTATTGTCAAATGTTCTTCAGTATATTTCCGACCAAGAGAAATCAAGATAGAGTTTAGGGGAAGGGGAAAGGGCAGCTTTTAAGCGGAACTTTTGGATAAGTTGTTGGAGTACCAAAAATGTTGCTTTGTCTCAAAAGGTTTTGTCGGGGATTGCAATCTCGGACAAAACTGTACCTCAAGCGTACTTGAACCTACAATCTCGGACAAAACTGTTAAAACATTGACACAAATTCACCTTCATTTTTACACACCCCTACTTACTCTCACCTTCCCACTCCCCTACCCCTCAGTCAATGTTGCTGAATATTGCTGTTGCCATTCGCTCTGACGAAGGGCTAACGCTCGAAACGTCAGCTTTTAGAATCTCTGTACGGTGGCCAATTTACATTATCAACTCCGTTGATAAAACCAAAATTAATGTTGCTGAGTATTGTCATATGTTCTTCAGTATATTTCCGACCAAGAGAAATCAAGATAGAGTTTAGGGGAAGGGGAAAGGGCAGCTTTTAAGCGGAACTTTTGGATAAGTTGTTGGAGAACCAAAAATGTCGCTTTGTCTCAACAGGTTTTGTCGGAGATTGTAGTTTGATTCACCGCTGACCTATCGACGTTTCTGTTTAACAGGTTAATTGCTTTATATTGTTCATGGTAATCAAGACCGTTGTGGTATCTGCGTCCTCGGTGAAAAACGACAAGCATGACCACATCAAGTAAGTACGGGCAGAGTGAAATCTTATCAATTGAGGTCGTTTGCAAACAGTTCAGACATCACACCTCTTGAAGTAGAGAATATCCTTACTTGGGCAAATAACAATGGGATGACAATTCTCTTACTAAGACCAAAGAAATAATTGTTAGGGGGACAACTGAAAGGTCTTTAGCACCTGTTGTATTTGAAACTCACTAGAAAACATTTCTAAAGATTCTGGCGGTGTATTTTCGTGGGAACAGTCTACTTAATAGAGCGGGTAAGGGTATGTACATCTTGTGAAATATGGGTACTCATTTGATTCCCTGCATTATCTTTTGCACAGTCTAATTATGTCATTTATGGAGTTTCGCAAAGCAACAAATATCTTGCTAAAATAGATAAGTTTCAAAATAGAGCGTTACGTTTCTTAAGGGAGGTCACACCAGTTTAAAAAATATTGGAAATTTCTAATAGGATTGTGGAAAAGTGTTAATATCTCGACTGATGCCCCATTGGTGGACGTCTTGCCGCCTTTGCGATCCAGATTGTTGAGAAACAGAGGCCATCCCTTCACGCTTCCGGCCATCAGAACTAAACGTTTTAAACGCACCTTCAAAACCAGATGTCTTTTCAACTTTGTTTAATTCCTTTTTCAGTAGTTAATTTATCGTTTTAAAGATTTCTATGCAACTGTTTTGTATTATATTATTATAGTATTTTGTAACAGAGAACGTTGCTTTAATATAGAGCAATTATTAACTGAATCAGTGATAGAGGAAGCTCTTTTGTGTGTCGGGCTGGGGCCATTTGTTAATCAGTGCTGTATCTCTGTTGGAGCTTAGCGTCCTAAACCAGTCCTGGGAGCTGATGTAATATCTGCGTCCCGACCAAAACAGTTTTAATTCAGTCAGTTGAACCTTTGCTGTTTTTTTGTTCCCCAGAGCTGGAGTCAAGGGGTTGTTCGTACTTATGCCAATTCTTGGCGTTGGCTGGATTCTTGGCCTTTTTGCTTTAAACAAAGGCACTGTTGTCTTCGAGTATGCTTTTGCCATCGTCAATGGATTTCAGGTTAGCATGAATAATATTGATTTTATTTGATTAAACTGCAAGAATGTTTTCGACAGTAGCATGACGGCAAAGAAATAAACGGACAAAACTTCAATTCATTTCATCCCGGCCCTCACAGATGCGTGTCGGGCGCAAAATACATCGTGACAAACAAGGGGTTATAGGTTTAAGCTGTTTGATAATTTGGGGCCGGGACGTTCATTTGAACGTTTGAAAGAATTGTGATCTGATAACTGAGCTTCCAATACCAACCGGATCCGTTTGTTGACGAAACGTTTGGAGAGAAGCTGTCTGTGAGTGGAAATTACCTGTAACTTTCAGATAATAAACACAAAATAACGATGTAAAGAGGACGTGTAACCAATTGTCTTGGCCAATATTGTGTCTTACTGAGCTGGACTTGTTGCATCAGAAATAAACATGTAAAAACAACAACTTTCTGTGGTTTTATTTCAATTTTATAGGGCTTGCTCATTTTCCTGTTGCATTGTGTATTTAACAATGAGGTATGTACAAATTTATGCGAAATCGATCCGTCAACTGACTGCAACTATGGCCGAGAAATCAACCTGCAACTGTAGGACGAGTTGCTTGGAACGGGGTAAACCAAATATCATGATAACAATTTGGTTTTTATCGGTCATCTGTCACCAACAGCTCTGCACAGAATGTCCCCAAAACTCCTGATGTCCGTGTTTTTTTCCCTCATTTCTCCTTAGCAGCTTTGTTACTTGAATATTATACTCAGATTAGATTCCTGTTTGCATAATTTCCTGTGAAGCATAAAATGACAGCATTACGTCTTCACTACGGTAGCATCCTTCTTCACATGGCGCTTAATTCATTGGAAAAGTGATGTCTTCCTAGGCTTCATTCAGCACCTCATCCACATTTAGTTTGTGTATTGCTCGACTTGTTTGAACAGGTTGAAAGAGCTGGGATGTGACAAAACCTATTTGCTAATTGTGAAATTTATAAATGAGTTGTTCTTAAACTTCTATCCTTTTAGGTTCGCCAGGCGTTTCGTCGACATAGAGAGAAGAATGCCCTTTCCAAGGAAAATGACTCCCAATATCATGCTTCTTTCTCGCTGTCGGTGAGAATTCATTTGAGAGAACAATGACTGTTTTAAGAAACAAGCAAGATAAAGGTCCAATGGAAAGTGTGGCCGATAGTTCAATTTAAGCGGCATTGACGATCATTGCACATGTCACCGTTAGACAAAATTCCGGCGGAATAGCTGTGTAGCCAAAACTCTTACATGCATAGATTGTCAACCCAGACTGGTTACACATCTTGGTGACTAACTAAGCCGCAGTCTTATCAAGATGCATGCTGTATGAAAAATTTGGGTGATTTTGAATTAGTGACAGTCAGTAACATCATCTGTATCAGGATGGTTGGCTCTTTCCTTTAATCAGCTTTCCAATTTTCCTTCAGTGTTTTTGCAAAAATCTGGTAAGTGACGTTCTGTGTGTTTTATTTAAAGCAATCCACAGACTCAGGCGGCAAAAAGCGTCCACTTTCCCACGAGTCCCAAGAAAAGGTCAAAGGTGAATGTTCGCTCACTTTAATAACCTCATAGTCCTAGGTTTTAAATCTAACTTTCAATTTAATGCCGATCTCTTGTTTTGGAAATCTTACCTGTTTGTATGCAAACTTATTCATCATTTCAATTCTTATCTTACAGTCGCAAATTGTATAAATGACGCATTGAACGGTTTACTTCTTAGTTTTCAAAAGTGGCCGTTGACAGTCGGCGTTCGTTAATTTCCACCAGTGATGTTTTTCAAATAAACTAACAGCGAAATAGAGAAGTGATTCTCACACTTATCAAGACGATGGTAAGTGCCTATAACTCCCAAAACCTTTTTTTCCCAGATGAATCGTTGTGTCATGATGGGAAAAGTAGTACTTCTGGGTCAAAAATACGGTTTTTCTGCCCAACGACCGGGTGAAAGGAGGACTAGCACTAGTGACGTAAAACCCGAACATTCGCAACAGGACAAACAAAGCAAAAACATAGGAGAGACAAAAACAAAAGCAAAAGACGTAGTATTTGAAAACAGCTGTTATTGGCTAGGAGCAGTGACATTCATTAAATGGCCTCGAGCGACTTCAGTTTGGTTTCCAGCCGTTCAGATTCTGTGGTCTCCGAAGTAGAAGATTACGAGTTAGATGCTGAAGTCTCGCCAAAACTGGAGCCTTCAAACCACCATGTGGAAGAAACGCATAGGCATCCCGACGAGCCGCTAGCAGACGCAGAACGGCTAGCGTTATAGGAGGAAGAAAGAAGGACGAATTAAAAAATACAGAAAACACTCCAAAGTGCTTCAATGGAACAGTTTCGAACGGTGTTACAGCCAAAGACAACACATTTCTCAGTCATTTTTTCAGCTCTTACCAGAGTTAGTACTAACTCTGTTCTGACTGGCTCGCTCTGACCGAAGTCACAATCAGAACGTTTGAAGTCCGGGTTTTACGTCACAAATTACACTCGACCCATACCCTTTCGGCGAATTCTGCAGCCTCGATTTTTCGCCACTTTGAAAATACAAAGAAAATTCCGGTTTTGACCAAAAACAAGAATTTTTGGGCCATTTTTCTCGGCATGATGTAAAGATACATTTGGGCAAAAACAAAAACAAAAAAAGAATGGGGTTATAGGCACTTTAAGCAATTTTCTTTTATAGACACCTGAAAACTTCAGGTGCCTTTAATGGGATTCGAACCCATGGCCCCTGTAATGCGTCTTTGGTAGAGTATTGCAGTAGCATTGCAGAAGTCATAGGTTCGAATTCCGTTGAAGTCACCAGAATGTTTCAGTTGTCTATAAGAGACGATTGCTTAAATTGTCCAGATGAGTGCGGGGATCACTCTTCTATTTCGTTTATAACCCGCACTTCATTTTTAAACTAACCACTTTTTTC
>NC_090892.1:27758072-27763072 GCF_036669925.1 Montipora capricornis | reverse complement strand
TTTATACCTCCTGGTAGCCCACGGAGACTGGGACGTAATCTAATTCCCAAATATGGAAATGTTACGTCCATATGTTCATTTTGCGCACGCAAAGCCAGTAAAATTCGCGCGCGTTAATTTGCGGAAAGTTACGCGACAAAGGAAACATGTTCATCCCATCGTAACATTATTGTCATTTGTAATGTGATTTCTTGAGCTTGAATTAAATGCTGAAAGAAAATATTACTTGTTTTGATGATGCCTGCACTATTGTACGTACAACATTTTAACGTGCCGCACGTGCGAATCTCCTTTTTCCGGCGTTAATTGCTGGAAGTTTACTTGGTTTTTTGCCTGGTGACAGCAATGGAGCTCTCGCGACAGGTAAGCAATTATTTTGACTTCTTGTGTCGTCATTCGGAATATTTCCGTGATGCGATGCTGCATCTCCCACTGATCACTGGAAGTTCTTCCCTAACCCCAAAATACCTGGATCTTTATGCACTTAAGACGTGCGAGCGAAAAAGTAACAAACAAATAAACCCAAAGGCGGTAATATATTTTCTGAAGTACACTTTTACCTTTACAATTCCGACATGGAATGTTGATTGGTGACGGACAGGATCAAGAATTGTGACTACTATCGCCCTAATCTCGTACCCAGATCACCCACGGTCATACGGAAGGGAGATCCGGTAAAGTTCGATTTCGAGCATGCTCAGTGCCAGCGAGGCCCGAAATACGGGCTTTTCTATCACTGCGCATGTTCGTACACTCTGTCGTGATTTTAGGTGGTTTTGGGGAATAAACATGGATTTCGAGAGTATTCGTGAAGAGATTCTTTTGGGTAGAGGACAAGGAAACTTTAAATTTAAGCCGAAACAGAAAGAAGCGCTACAGGCGATTGTTTTTGAACGGTCGGGATTGTTTAATTGTCGGAGCAACTGCAGAATCAATGAAACGAGCGCTTAGGCTTAATCAATAAACGAGTGCTATTTTCTTCACACGATCTCGTGCAAAGTGTAGTTAGCCAAACCGTAAATTGAAAGCTACAATGTTAAAGACGGTTTAGGCCTAATCACTGAAACGAACGCTTAGGCTTAATCAGTATAAGAGTGCTATTTTCTTCACACAATCTCAAACCGTAAATTGAAAGCGTAAATGTTAAAGAGTGCTTAGACCTAATCACTGCAACGAGCGCTATTTTCTTGACACGATCTCCCGAAAAAGGTAGTTAATCTAACCGTAAAATTCACAATTGATCACTACTTAATTCGCGAGTCACGCTTTAAGTACGAGAAATACTGTTTTGAATAACATACTTCTACTTGAATTTATTAGTTTCTGCGTACCGCGTAGCCAGCTACGCAGAACTTTATTCGAGTGGCAGGATACTTGGGGCTTTAGTCGGTACCATTTACACAAACGTCGCAAATTTCTAAAATGATTTTCCTCAACTATAAAGCTTTTCCGGCGTCGAAAAAACAAAACTTTCCTCCGCACAACTGGCATTTTTTCAATACAGCACATGCACTTGCGAAAACTAAACCTTCACTTTACCTTCACTGAAGTGCCCCACGAAATAAGCAAACAGAGCGTAGATTGCATTGCCGCAACCTTTTTTTTAGGAGCCAATGAAAAAGGGCGTATTGTCGAACTTTGCCAGATCTCACATTTCCATTGACAGAGTGAGATCTGGGTACGAGATTACTATTGCCCTTGATTTTGAAGATAAACAGAGTTTAAATTGGAAAATGCGATTGCTTTTCTTCACTTCCTTTATAAATACAACATTTACTGTCATAAGTTTTTTGGTAAGTCATCTGTGGCACGTTTACCTCTCAAGTACAATTGTAACTACAGCAGACCACTTGACTTGGGGGAGGGGTAGCGCTGGGTTCATTACTGGGTTGCCGTATGGCAATCCCAGTTTGAAAGTGGGTGGCATTTGGGGTTTTTTGTTTTTTCCGTGTCAGCAAAAGTCTTGCCTGTCACTCCCCTGCTAAGTGGTGTCTTTGTGCATAGAGCCTTCTGCTCGTATTTTCTTAGGATAGAGAGGGTAGTGGAAATGCGTAGATTTCTCTGGTGGACACAGTAGAATGATAAACTTAACCTGCAATGGCGTCGAAAGTCATGTAACGCGAATGGCGTTTTAGTGGATCTTTTTAAACAAAATATACCCTTATGGAGCTCAATAATGGAAAGTCAGTTGGATAAACTAGGCAGGCGGTGAAAGCAAATACCTGGAATCGTAAAAGCGACGAGTAATGGGATTTCGAGAACAATCTATCGCCCATCGAGCCGAAATCAAAGTGAGCTGCTAGCTGTATTTCTAATGTTTTACCAAGAATGTGCTGTTATGTAGAACACTGAAACCGAATGAAAAATTCTCTGGTATAAAAGCGACGAGTAATGGACAACAATCTTTCGCCCGTCGAGCCGAAATCAAAGTGAGCTGTATCTCCAACATTTTATCACGTTTTATGTACAACACTGAAACCAAATGGAAAATTATCTGGTAACTTATGGTTCAACAAAGTCAGGTAAAAAAAATAATTGGAAATGTGACAGTCAAGAATTATTTGAAAGAAAGCTTGTCGACTATTTTGTGCATCATTATTCAAGGAAAAAGTTCTTCAGGAAAGGGTTTGAACGTGAAGTACATGGTAATTTGACACGATTGAGTTTCTTGTCTTCACGCACGCAATGAAATAGGAAGAGATTTTCGCCTCTAAGAGCAAATATGTTGTTTGTTTCAATAAATTTTTCAATGGAATAGGATTCTGTGGTATTTTCTGCCTTTGTGAATTACAATATCATGTTCTGTATTGAACTTTGAAATGTGATATGGAGAATTTTTTTAGTATTGCTCTGTAAGCAGGAAGGGTTCACGAAAATAAACAGGTCTGTTGGTTGGAAGCGTGCTTGAGTTTCAACAAAATGAGCCCCAAAATCAGTGAAAAATTGTGACGCCGATGAATAATAAAGTAGCTGCTATTTTCGAAATGATGGATTTACCTGGTGATAAATATAAACGTCGTACGCGTCTTGGAGAGTAAATTTTGACTTTGCAGAAACAAATGGTCAACCTCAAGAGTTGGGCGATTGTGATCTTTGTTTTGACTTCGCTCATTTTATTGTCACTTTATAACACTTGACAGAAAAAGAAACTTACAAAAACCCGGTATCTTGCCATCATTTGACAGAGATGCTTCACTGTTTAGCGAGTAAACATGCCGCGGTAACTTAATCACGGCGCCCGCTGAATTCCGGCCAGTCAGTGTCACTTTCGATTTTGCGATTTATTTGTGCAGCCAAACGTAGAATAACAAAATTGAACGTAGCAAAAATCTCCCAATATGTTTGTCGCTGATCGTAACTTTTTATATTCTATATTCACCGTTCAAAATTAATGTTGTTTTCATGTCGTAAATATTTTGTTCTCGATCGACCATCCCGGAAACTCCCTTCTTCTCTTTCTAAAAACTGTGTATCAATAGTTATTTACTTTTGCATCAATATTTGTTTTGCATAAAGCAAGGTAACAAAATCTGTACCTTGCTGAGTTCGCATTTGTTAGCGTTAACAGTATTTTCGGTCCGATGCTTCTGTTTTCAGAAGGGGTATATTGTTTAGGTCACCCATCCAGATATTAACCCCGCCATATAGGGTTTAACTTCAGCGAACTTGTGGGGAAAAGAAGTTGTGAGGGAACTTGAAAATTATCAACATGTCAGCCCAGAAGCCAATGTTTCTCGCTTGTCTTTTATTTGTTATTCTTCAGAGACTGGAATGCTGTAGTTCAATACCACACAATTCAGTGCCTTCTGATTTTCTGTAACACGTCCCACAGGCAACCCAGTGTATGCTTCACGGAAGCATCTCGTTAATTAAGTAATTCTGGGCTCTTGAAAAAATGATTCAGACTGCTAACTTTTAATGTTGGGAGCCTAGAGGGCCTCCGGAAAATTTTCTTACGCAGCAGCCTTATGATGGCCAAAACGTCACGTAATAATCTGCCGATCACGGCGTTGCATGTAGTGAGCCATTATTGCTTACAATCTTTTGCACAAAACACCTATGATTTTCTTGCCACAATTGGTAAGTAGGATGTGGTTACTATACTTAGGGTCGATAAGCACTGCGTTAAGTCAAACATTCACGTTATTAGTTAATTAATTAATTAATTAATTCATTAATTAGTTAATCAATTGCTTAGGAATCAAGTTTTAAGTCCAAGTGAACGTGATTTAAGCCAACGATCCTAACACAGTCCGCCCTCCTCCATGTCATCTTCAAACTCCTCTTGGCTTGGCTGTTCTGTTTGAACTACTGCAGTCGTCGTAACTGGGTTAGAGGTTTGAGAATCCGTGTTGATCAAGTCATTTAGGTTTTGAACTGGTCTCCTTTCAGCCGAGGCCGTTTTTCCACCAATGTCACCTGGCACACGAAGGCTACGAGATAACTTTGCAATCTGAGGATTAAAGAGTGAAAGTGTAATACCGCAGGCAGGGGGGCTGAAGAGGCTACATCCGGTGATAGAGATCATAGAGGCCTTGCTTATGGATTGCATGGACGATAAAGGAGATGGTTCGACAACAACATTTGGGAGCTCAAGCAAGGACGACAACGACGTTGACGAGAACTTCAGCTGAAGATATGAATTCACGTATATAAGTCGACCATTATTCGAAGTTGTTCCGCCAATGAAATGGTTGCCAATTGTCCAAGAATCATATGGGAATGATCACTGCTAATGCAGTTTGACGATTACAGTGAACGTCATCCACACAACCTTAAATTAGTTGATTACACTACGTGTTTGCAAAAAGACCCTCGAGGCACCCCCTTCGCAAATGTACCACGAGTAATGTCCCTAGAAAGCCACTGTCTCGCTTTCAAAGCGCATTGCATTCTGATCTGGTCGTTGTCGCCGACGTCGTCAATGCTTCAGGTCCCTACTAGATCGAGTCTTAGAACTACTACGATGACAACGCAGCCGAGGGCTTCGATGTTCCTGT